>NW_024349125.1:450015-571372 GCF_902729225.1 Pteropus medius | reverse complement strand
GCCTCGAACAGCAATTGGCTTCAGGCTCTAAAATCCAGGCTGGGACCCTCTCCTCTTCACCGCATCTATGGTAGAAAATCAGAGAGTCCTTCTTTGGGGAAACTGATCAGCCCCAGAGCCTTGACTGCAGATAATGACATTTGAGGGTTTCTCAACAAAATAGCCAGTTATCTTCTGGGAAACGCCACCAAAAGGAAAACCCTTGCATACAGAATTTCCCATCACTATTTTAGTCACTCTTAAATATGTAAGAACTCAAGGAGTAGTAGATATTTGAGGAAAGTCTTCGTGAAGTAAGACAGAAACAAAAACCAACAGAAAAAAAGGAAAGAGAGGTAATGTAGAGATCTAAATATCTTTTAAAAATCTGTAATTAATTTTAAATGAGAAAAAATAGGAGATAAAGCATCCAGAAAACAAGATCAAGATGAGGAAGACTATATAAAAATGATAACATCAATTTTTAAAACTTTATTATAAAAGTTGTAAGAGATAGTTGAATCGTTTTAAACGGAGGACTTATAAACAAGGGATTGGAAAATTAAAGTAAAAATATGAGAAAATTAAATTAGTCCACCAATTTTGAGAGCTAGTCTTTCTTCACTCTGAATGAAGAAAATAATAAATAAATAAATAAATAAATAAATAAATAAATAGATAGATAGATAGATAGATAGATAGATAGATAGATAGATAGATAGATAGATAGAAAGAAAGAATACGAGAATTTCCCAGAACTGAAGGACATAAGACTCCTTATTGAAAAGTCCCACTAACTACTTGGCACAATAAATAAAACAAATAATCAACAAAACACATGAAAGCAGATCACCTTAAAATTTCAGAATCCTGGGAAAAGTGAGAAGACTCTACTATGTTCCAGAGAGAAAGAGAGGCACCCACAAAGGGTCAGGAATCACAAAGGTATTGGGCTTTTCAGGAGCAAGACTGGAAGCCAGAAGAGTAAAGCCTTTAGATTTATTTCCAATCTAGAATTTTTAGCCCTCCCAAACCATCAATCGAGATGTGAAAGTTAAAAAAGTACATTTTCATTTTCAGACATGCCAGACTCAAGAAACCAAAAAAAAAAAAAAAAAGCCAGAAAGCTATTGGAGGGTGTGATTCACCAAAGCAAAGAAATGTACCAAGAATGAGGAAGATGTGGAATCCAAGAAACAGGACATCCAAAACAAACGAAAATCCCTAGGGTGATGGATGGGATCCCTAGGTCAATGACAATGGCTCTACAGCGGACCTAAGAAAGCACCAGTCCATACTGGAAGAGGTAAGAGGAAAGCTCTGAAAAATAAATATATTGGAAAAAGAGGACTGAGTAAAATATCTGATAGATTGGAACAGAAATCTCTAGAATGATAATCACCCAGAAAAATATGAATCATGTAGATTACCTGATGTGTTAGAATATTTTTGAAAAATTTATACTCTGACAAAGAATTTGAGGCTAAATAAATGATAGAGATACTACAAAATTGGGAAATGAAAAAATGAGGCAATTATAAACTCCCAAGGAAACAAAATAGTGACCAGGAAAGAAAATAATAATAGTATACTACATGGCTTAGTTGTTTATAGAAGCATAATATTACAAAAACAGAATTGGTTTAATCAACAATCTATAGAGATAACTACTTTGGGAAAATGTGAAGAGGGGTTTATGAAAGGAGACAAGCTGTACATTCCATAATGAGAAGTTAATAGATGATACGTTACAGACAGAATGTTTGTTTGCTCCAAAATTCACATGTTGAAAACTTACCCTGCAATGTAATAATATTGGGAAGTGTGGCCTTTGGGAGGTAATTAAGATTAGATGAGATCATGAGGGTGGAGCCCTCATAAATGGGACTAGTGCCCTCAAAAAACTCATGAGAAAACTTTCTTCCCCTCTTTGCTCTCCACCATAAGGACACAATGAGTAGTCGGCAGTCTGCAGCCTGGAAAAGGGTTCTCACCAGAACTCAACCAGGCCGGCACCCTGATCTTCCAGCCTACGGAACTGTGAGAAAATAAAATTCTGTTGTTTATAAGCCACCCAGTCTATAGTACTTTGTTATAGCAGCCTGAATGCACTAAGGCAATATCTAAAACTGTAAAATCAAAAAACAGCAGTGTAAGCTTATTATTTTACAACATGGGGATAAACATCAGGAGAGAAAACTAAGAGTTAAAACGTTTGCCAAAGGAGTAGGAGTTGGGAGTGCAGTGAGTGAAAAGGGGTGAGCAAAAACTGCTTTGCTTTTTGTTGTTGTTGCCGTAAACTGTTCCACTTGTAAAACTATGTCCTTGTATTGATAAAAATGAAAATTAAGTGTAAATGTTAAATGTCTGTTGGAGGCCTGTGGCTTTTACACTTAGGAAAAAATTCAACCAACATAAAGAAGTATTTACTAAGTACTTGCCTCATACATGGCAAGTTTTAGGCCTCAGAAAAATGGTTTATATTACACTACTTCTTATAAAATGTGTTTTTACATACATTATCGGTTTTGTTCAGAAAACCTTTACAGAACTCCTACTGTATACCATATCTCCAGTGAGACAGGTAAGAAAGTTCTGTCTTCACCCCAAGTGAAGACCTCACGGTCTGGCTGGGGAGGTCGAGTCGTGGAGTGCTGGAGAGAACCCCACGGCATTGTGGGAGAAGAAGCACAATATTCTGAGGCAGCCACTTTGACTTAAGTGCTTCATACGTTTCTTAAGCCAAGGCAACCCACTAACATTACCCTAATGAGACAGACTTCTTCTCTCTGCTTTATTTCTAACAACCTTTCTTCATGTCTAATATTTATATAATCAAAGAGGTATAATAAAGTTTCAGTTATATCTACTAAAGCTGAGTTAGCCTCTGAAGGTATCGTTTGCCCTTCCAAATTTTCATCATAAAAAGTTCAGAAATCTACATGCTATCGAATGCTGAGAGAATTATGAGAGATGAGATAGCAGCCTGGAGCTCAGGATAAAGGATGACATTATGACCCCAAAATTTCTTACAACCACAGCTAACACAGTGTCTAATGTACTGAACACATTCAGTCAAACTCCTACCTCCTCTGGAGTCAAAGGGAAAACATGGTAGTGGGTCAACAGTAGTAGTATCTTCTCAGTGCACCTCTCATTCTCCCTCTGATCACAGCTCCTCCTGATTTCCTTCCAGAAACTACTCCTTCTTTTCAAACCCTGGGGAGTTTTGGGAAGAAACAAGCCACAGCACCCTGCCCTGGGGCACTGGCTCATGATCAGTCTGGGCTAAGAGGGGACCACACAGAGCCATAGCTTCCTCAGTGTCACATCAGAGCTGCTTCAACCATGTCCCCTCCAGGAGGAAGAACATTGGAGAATATTAATAACCATGGCCTGTTGAGCTCTTACAATACTGTTCTAAGGATTCCCCATGTACAAAGAGCAAGCATCTGAGCCTGGCTCTGCTATATACCCATTTTACAGGTGCAGAAACTGAGGCACAAAGACATGAAGTAATTTTCACAACCAGTCCCCAAATCCAAACTCTCAATTAACTCGCAGAGCAGAAGCCAGAAATGAGAGATGGGACTTGAGTCACTTGCAATGGAGACAATTCTCACTGGTTCACAAGCTTTGACTGATATATATCCTATTTAAAACGTAAGCTAAGATCTCTTTTTAACCTAGAGACTAATTGAAAGACAATGGGCATTACTAATGTAATTTCACTGGAAAAATAAGAGAACCTAAAGTATAGACCATTCAAAATCAAGTGAGAGAGGGGAACGAGTAAGACATGCTTACTGCCTCCCTTGCTCTGGGAGTGGCTGTGTCTGCATGGGGAGCAGCCAGCTTGGGGCAGTAAGAACTGAGGTCAAGGCCGACCTATAGACGATGGCAAACAGAAAGGAATGACATGGGTTCCTAATGGTGTCATTTGAGCTATGAAATTAACCAGCCCTAGAGCCATCTGATGTCCCGATTTACGGTTATGTTAGATAATAAGTTTCCTCATTAAGTCATTTTAAGTTAGCGTTTTCTGTTAGTTGTAGCCAATGTGTCCTATATGATACTCTTATCCTCTGCCACATAATAGCTACATGATAAATATAGCTGGTACATATAGCTTCACTCCAACTTTGGGAGGCTGTTTCTTCCTCTGAAAAAAGATCTAATAATGCTTATTGTTAGATTTTTTATAAGAGGAAGGGTTGTGTATAGCACCTGAAGCAGGGCGGACACTCGGTACAGAGCAGGTCAGGTTATCTGTACTGACACACCATCTTTGCAGGTTGGTGTAGACCTATTTAAGCTTAGAGTAGATGCACAATGCATTAATCTTGGAGGAAAGTAGTACCAGTGTAATCTTAGGCTCTGTGACAAGAAGACTGGGACATGAGGGTTGAGGGCAAAGGGACCCAGATGCTCCTTGTGAAGTGGTGATCCCCAAAAAGGGCAAAAGAATAGTTAGGTTTATGCCTGCAAAATTATTCAATTATGAATTTGAAGTCTACGAAACATGTGCGCACTCACCATGTTTTCTTCTAGATGGGCTATGCAGTTAGAACCCAAGTTAGAAGGGTCCCAAAAGTTTCTAATCATAGTCTAGACCCCATTCAGGTGAAAATGCCTTGAAGGCAAAGTTTCCAGTATAATCAGCAAATGTTACACAGGGACCACATCTGGTTCCTATGTGTTTATATCATCAATAGACTCAAATTTGTATAGGAAATGGAAACCGAGCTGCCAACTCAACCTCAGAAGGTCCCCTGATTTCTGACCAAGGCACTACATTAGAGGCCAGAGCAATGAACTGCTTACATCAGCCATCTCTTAGCCCATCTCTGCTTTGAAGCTATTCCAAAAAATAAGCAACTTCGACTTTCGCATGGAGTAATATTTTCTCAGATGATTTGTTCTAGGGGTCTATGGGTTCATACAAGTGGCTCTGCACAAGTTCTAGAGTTTACTCAATCAATTTTCTTTTGGGACTCCATCCACACACAGGGTGGTCTCTATGGAGCTGTCAGTCACGGCCCCTCCTCCACCAGGCAGGAGACCAGGTCCCAGACTGGCCAGAGGACCCCAGATGCTGGCCTGTCCACAGTAACTGCTCCAAGAACGGATGAGTAGCTGAGGCTGCTGCTTCTCCTAAACTCATCTGGAGAGCATGGGTTAAACAATGGTGAGTCCAAGAATATTTTGTTAGAATTGCATAACATTTTCAAAAGCAGAAACTTTTACATAAAAAAAAAAAAATCCAGATTTCTGGCTTTTCTTGAAAATTGGGGGAGGATCTGGCGACTCTGGGTCAAAGCCCTGAAGTGGCTGTAGCTGGTTGCAGAATCTCTGTTTGTCACAGTACCCACCCAGTACATTGGCCCTTGTCACACAGTTGAATTTCTTGCCAGGCCCTGCTCCCACCTCTGTGGAACTGCCGGAAGAGACTGTCCGGTGGGGGCTTCTCCGTGCAGGGAGGAAACATGTGCCCAGTAGGGGAGAAAGGGATATATTTAGAGGGTGGCAGATCCAAGAAACTGAAAGGGCGCGTCTAAGGACACTGGAGACGAGAGTGAACAGCGCTTAGGGATTCAGCTGTTTAGGCCCTCATGGTCATGTCTGGGCCAGAAATCTTTGTTCCCAAAAAATGTTTTCGGGCTTCTCGGGCAGAGGGACAGCTTGTAATCACTCCAATGCAGAGACCCCAAAGGCTCTGGCTTCACAATGTAAGTGGGATTTGAGGCTCTTGAAACCCTATCTCTGTTCCACCTTTTCTCAGGAGGGCCTGACAAATTGCTCATATGATTTAAATGTGCAATAAATTACAGAAGCAACGTGAAAATACTTTTTTCCTTCTCTTATGAGTAACCTGTAAAACAAAAGTGCTGGGATATGGCAACTTAAAAGGAACAATCCATACTAGTTGTCAGGGCTACACTTACTCGTAGGAAAACCTGTCTTCTATTTCAAGCACCATTGGTTCTATGTATCGGGGGATTCGATCACAGGGCACAGACTGCCGGCAAGTACTAATGGCATCTGGGTTTTTTTTCTATTTGGGAGATTTTGTAGGTTTGTGAGTCAGTGTGGGTATTTGTGTCTTCCCCGCACCCCTCTTCCCCCAGTTTCTGAGCTGGGAGCTAAAGCACTCAATGGGTGCATTTGCAACTTTTCAAAGGAAGTAAAGACAGCCATAAAAGGAACTGATGCTTTTTCTGGGGCTGTTTACAGAGAAGTCACCCCTGTGTCATTTTCCCTCCCAGGGAGGTCCTTCCCTTGATTGCTAATCGTCTGTGTACTTTAGCCATGTGTGGTGTAAGCTGTGGTCCAGGCCCTGAGCAGTCCCTCCGCCCTCACCCCTCCACCCCGCAGCTTTCTTTTGACTCCACAGAACACAGCAGGCTGTGCTGGCCGGGCCACCCAAGGAGCAGCCACAGCAGAGTTCTCATGCGGAGGCCTCCCTGGATTCTCCACGCTCCCCTTGACTGGCTGCCCCCTACCAAGACAGCCCAACAGCCCTCCCTGACCTCCGCTTATGACACCTTCTCGAGCCTTCCACCCCAGGTCACCGGCACAGCCACAGTGCATGTCTCTCCGAACCTTTCTCAGGGCCAAGGAAAAGCCCATGAAGGGAAGTGGACAGAGGGGTGGCCACAGGAGTGCATGACCTCCAGCCTCATGGCCTGTCCACACAGCGCGAGCCAAGGACAGCACTGGCACGTCCAGGAAGCGTGTCTTTGGGAGCCTCACATGTGACCCTTGATGGCTCAGATCACTTGAGGAATTAAAAAACACTCTAGAAGCTTGTGTGACCAGCTGGAGCTTAGGGACAAAGGGAGTGAAGGAAGGCAAGGCCAGAGCCAAATCATAGCAGGTCTTCTGAGGACTAAGAGAAAGGGATTGATGGGGATTAGTTTTACGTCTCACAAAATCACTCAGGCTCAGCATGGAGGCTGGCTGAGGGAGGAGCAAGGACGGAAGTGGGGAGGCTGGCATGAGGCTCTCTTGGTCCTCCAGGGAGAGAAGGGGCATAGAAGAGGGTGGTGTTGGGCCTGGCATGGACCAGCCAAATCCTCTGCCCTCTTGGGCTTATGTTCTAGAGGGGCTACCAGACAGGATATCAATACATAATACAATAAAGTTTCAAGTCGTGATAAGTCCTGTGAATAAAACTAGAGGAGAAAAGAGAAGGCAAATGAGGAAAACTGAGGCACAGAGAGAAGCAGCTGACCCAGGATCCAGTTAGGAAGTAGCAAGCTGACCTACCCCCTGTGGCCCTCCCTTACCACCTCCAAACCGCCTATTCACTAAGCCTCAGCCCTGTTGGAGTCACTCTCTCACTTAGTTTAATGGCTTTCCGTTGCTCTTCAAATAAAAATCCATATCGTTGCATGGCTCTCCCGGGCTAATCTGGCCCCTGCTTCGGGCTCCAGCCTCATCACGGAAACCCTACCCCTGGAGTCTCAGTTGCAACTTAAACATAACTTATGCAGGAAGCCTTTGGCCTCCCTCTGATATATTTCCATAGCAACCTTTTGTAAAACTCACTAGGCTTGCAGTTACAGTCCTCCCTGGGTATTGCAGGGGATCAGTTTCGGAATCCCTGCAGAGGACAAAATCCAAGGATGCTCAAGTCTCTTATATAAAATGGCATAGTATTTGCATATAACTTATATTCACATATAGGCTTCACTGGGTATGCCTACACATCGCTTCATTGGAGGGGATTCAGCATAGTACTCAACATGTGGCAAATTCAAGTTTTCTTTGGAGACTTTCTGGGATTTTTTTTCTGAATATTTTTGATCCACAATTAGTTGAATCCACAGAAGCAAAACCCACAGATATAGAGGTCCAACTGTAGTTGTTTCATGTCCATCTTCCCTGTGGAATAGTAAGCGCCATGAGAACAAAGATAGAGTCTGTCTTCTTAAGGGCATGGCTTGTATTGGGATTAAGAGTGCCAACTTGTGAGACAGCCTCCTAGGTTTGAATCTCAGCTCCACCACTTACTAGTTGTACGACCTTGGGCAAATTGTTTGGACTTTCTGGGCTTCAGCCTCCAAATTTACAAAATTATCTCATTGGGTTATTTTAGAATTAAATTTGATAATATGTGAGAGCTGCAGGGAACATTCATTGTCTGATACACAGCAGACACTTATTAACTTTAACTATTATATTTATATACTCTAGACCAGTATTTAGACATTATACAATAAATACCTGTTAAATGAAGATTATTCTTTATCCTGCTCAGTATTACGGTTTGCCTATGCCCAAACGCTAGCATTTAGTGATGCTTCTATTCTACAGCTGGGCAGAGTTTGGGGTAGATAACTCTTACATATTTTATGCAGAATCAAGAATGAAATTCCTAGAGGATGATTTGGAGAAGCGGTTCTGATTTCAGGAGTAGAATGTGTGTCATCAACTAGAATTTCTTGGTAGGAGATGATTTTGGAGTAACTTATTTACAGAATGCTTTGGAAGTAATTTGGCTTTCAAGTTCTCGAACACACATTAAAATAATGGAAGTATTATAGCGTAATCTAATTTTTTCCCTTTTCCTTCAGGATTGCTGACTGCTGGTTAAGGTCTTGTTTTGGGGGTATAAATGTAAACTATATAATATAGTGACTTGGGTCCAGTAAACATCTTTTAATGGTTGAAAACATCCCTGTTCTGTGTTGTGAAGTGTTGCCTATCTTCACTGACACTTGTCTTAAGTCAGACTTTAAAACTCTCACCTGTGTGCTAGAAAAATGTCAAGAGCATCCCATCGGCGAGCTCTGCAAAGCTCCCAACCACCATTTGGTGCATTTGATGATGGGGCAGCCATGAATTATGAGATTTGGAAATGGTCAGAACTGCCCAAACCTCCTTCTGGACCCCACCCCAGCAGGCAGTTTCTTCTAATCATGAAGCTCTGTGGTGATGCTGAAAGGGTGACTGTGTTGTTAATTACCAGACTTTCATGTACATGACTGGTCCTA
Organism: Pteropus medius; assembly: GCF_902729225.1. Classification (NCBI taxonomy): domain Eukaryota; kingdom Metazoa; phylum Chordata; class Mammalia; order Chiroptera; family Pteropodidae; genus Pteropus; species Pteropus medius. Next base: position 562,394 of record NW_024349125.1, on the reverse strand, counting down.
AAAGATGTACATGGAGAAGTGATGACATGACCCAGCCATGTGCTCAAATAGCAATTGATCTATAGTGTCAAGCTGCATCTTCAGATACAGAGATGGAGCAAGTCTAGGTCCCTCCCTTTCTGGTGTCATGTTTCCTAGGTAGAGCTGTTATGCCTGCACAAACAGCCTCTCCTAACTGGAACGAGCCCTATCACAGGGTAATTTAATTCTCCAACTTGAGTAAGCATGGAAATTCCCAGGGGATCCTGTTCAAATACAGATTATGACTCAGGAGGTCTACAAATGGGGCCTAAGACTCTGCATTTCAAGCAAACTCCCCGGCGATATTAATGCTGCTGGTCTGTGAGCAAAACATGAGTTTTGGGTTTCCAGGCCTAGCCAGCTGGCTTCAGGTAGCACTGGGAGGGGACCCCAGGAGGCAACAAAATCTTAGAAATGGAGCTCATTTCATTTCTGAAACGTTTCCCCATTTCCTATCTCTGGGTCTCCATACCAGTTTAGTCATACTCTCTGGGGTCAGTCGCCTTCACCTTAACCAGAACTGGTAAAAATATGTTCAGGTCGCGCTCAGAATTAATCCAGTCTCCAGGCCTCTGTTGTCTATCTCCGGAGCTGGAAACATGTCCAAACTTTCTTAGCTTTCCATGGCCTTTTCAGACTATTTTTGTTGATTTTTACAGAGAAAATAAGCAAACAGTTGGGAGTAAGAGGGCTGGTTTACATGGATAATTCTGCTGTTCTGTTAACATTGTAAATTGTGGTGGAATTTCTGCTTTAGCTCAAAATATCCACAGACCTTACTCTCCGAAGTCGGCATTTTAATCGGATTCTCTGCCATGCAACTCCACATTCAGTTCTGACAGTCTGATAGTCTTTTAACATCGAGAATTGTAGGCCAAGATGTTTGTGTTTATGTCCCAAGCCCAGGATAAATAAATAGCTACATGGTATTGAAATCACCTGTCAAAATATCCACTGCAGTTCTGGGGCACAAAGAGAAGTTTCTTGGTGTGATTGGCTTACTTGCTGGAAGAATTCAAAGGCTGTTTATCTCATTTAGTAAAAAAAAAAAAAAAAAAGACCTGTAATTACTGCATTTTGACCCCAAAGCAGGCAATTACTTCACAAAAGCTCTCCCCAGGAAACCAGACATTAGCCTGGCTAATTAGGCTGACCTCACTTGCAAACCACTCTTATCACTGTGCACATGGCAGCCTGGGACCTGGAGGACTGCCGCTGGGCCCTGGGCCGGCCAGCAGAGTAGGCTGGCGGTGGCACCGCACTGCGTTGTGTTGTGTGTTTTTACTACTTACTTTTATGTGTTCCTTGAAGCTCAGTCCCCTTTCCCAGAGACAGGCTCTCTTCAAAAAGAAAGGGCGCCCGACAAACTGATCTCCTTTATTGCACAAGGAGGAGGAAGCTGGAAAAAAGAAAAAAGAAAGGAAAGCAACCGAAGTTGTAAATTCCTTCCAACATAGGAAATCATTCTTTGCCCTTTAGGAAAAAGGTTTGTTGTTTCAGCCGTTGTGGCACATTTCCTTAGCCCCCTTTTGTCCTTGCACACTTTGGGGACTAACTTCTGTTTCGGTTCTATGAGGCTAAGCAAAAAAAAAAATTTTTTTTTAATATTACAAGTATGTAGAATTCTCTCCTTCTAAAAAAAATCAGACATCTCCCCAAGGAGCACTGCAAAGTGGGTCACAAAATCATCATGCCCTTTCCGCACGTGGAGAAGCACACGGAAAGATGGCACGTGTGGTTCTGGTTGGTCAGTGCTCAGCCACACCCAGTGATCAAAATGTTCTTACTTGGCCTTTAACTCCAGGACATCCCAGCAACTATCACAAGGGTTTGCACTTGAGAGGTTTTAAGGGCAGAAGGGGAGTAGGTGTTTCTTTTCCAGGGATGCAGACTAAAGGTGTCCCCTGGCCGATGCAATGACAGGATGCCTTGCAAAATGAAGAGATGGTTTATTTGGTTTGGGTGGGTCTCAGAAAGCAGAAGGCAGCCCAAGTCAGCTGAGTCAGCTTTGCTTAGGGGTCAGAATGGCCAGGGTGAGTTATTCCTTCGAGCGCAGACCCTAGTGGTGTTAAAGAAAAAAATTATTCTGACATTTATTAAACAGTAAGGAGGATTTTTTTTTCAGGCTGTGGTAATAGATATCATGACTATGGCAGTGGAGGGGACATGGGGCTCAATTCTGAAAACAGCCAAGACAACTAGGTATTTACAGACAAGGAGCAGAGTGCAGGGTCAGTGGATGGAAAATACTAAAAGGAGAGTTTAAGGGCTGGGGGGAGTCTTGCTAAACCAACTTAGGATTCTTGTTGAAGGCAGACCAGAGTGATCAGATTTGAGAGTGGGGATGAGGAATTTGATTAGATATTAAGAGTGATCAGATATCAAAGGTGGTGGGATTCTCACTAAAATGACTTAGCAGGATTCTTGCTACAGCTGCACAAGGCCTGCTGAAGCCGGGTCCCAAGGGTGAGGCTTGGTCAAGAAGAGGGCTCAGAGGAATCTAACTAAAGTTTAGTCAAGGAAAGAGTATGTCAGTGAAAGTCAAAAGGCAAAAGGTACAGGAAGCACCTGGACCTTTTCCTAATGGGTTTAAAACAAGGACCAGAAATGGAATGAAGCAGCTCTGAGCCAGGAGAGTTGGGTATTCATTGGTGTGCATGCGGCTTAACTGGTGTGCTGCTGGCTTCTAGATGGCTAAATGGCTCCAGCTGCCTGGCCACATGAGAACCAGGTGGAAAGCATTCCTGGAGGCTCCTGATGCAGAATCTCCCTGGCTTCCTCTAGCTGATCGAGTCAAGATATTTTGTGACTACACTCAGAGCAACTAGTAGCATTTGTTACTGGACTGGCAACCCGGCGATTGGATGCTTACCCAACTGTACCTTGTATGACACTGAGATTCCCAGAGGACAGTTCCCACAGGTGTATGGAAAAAGCAAAGAGCGATGCTACCTACACACTCTCACTGAAAGGAGTACGGGAGGGATAAATAATTACAAAATGATAATGCCCGCATTTTGAATGATCTTTTTAAAGGCAAATTACCTAATAATGTTCCAGTTGCATGATTCCGCCTTTCAGCAGTTCCCTATCTATCTTTCTGGCCAAACTCAGGGTAAGCTGGCTGAGCCACATAGGGCCTATGTATGTATATGTGTGTGAGAGAAAGAGGATTTTTTAAAAAGGTATAACCATGACTCTCACAGAACTATAAAATGAACATGGGCCAAAGATTTTATTTACCGTATTAATTAATGAGAGAACCAGTAAGATATTAGAAGTGGTTCAAAGGAGAACCCAAAGAACAGATACGTATACAGGCCATCAAGAACACTGAACTAAATTTGCTTCATAGATGCCAAGGGGATTCCTTCTACAGTGCGGAAGAAAAATCAATGGGACCTCCACCCACATGCAAGTTTTGTCTGCATTGCTATCTGTTCTCTATGATTTACATAATTCTAAAAAGCTCAAAGACAAGAAAACAAGCAGAGACTCCATAGAGTCAAATAATCTGTCAGACAATGCCTCGTATTCCATTAAAGATACCAGTTATCTTTTCGGTCTGTATCTAAGTCTCCCACATTTTTTTCCTAATATGTAATATGTATACACACACACATTTTCCCATTTCTATGCCCATGTTGTTTACTTTTTAATAAAAGCACTCTTTCTGCTTGTTACCTGCAAATCCAAATATGACTTACAAATCAGAATCTCTGAGGTGGTACCCAGGACTCTGCATTTTCAACCAGCTTCCCCAGGTGAGTGTCTGATGAACAGCCATAGGCACTCCGAGTAAGGAATGCAAGCCCAGCCACTCAGGGTTTGGAAAGTGTGCCTACACACTAGACTCATAAGGATATGGTTCATATAGGAGGTGGGTTCTGGATTGAAACTTGAACTACGGACAGGATTTGGAGAAGAGAGTAGAAGGCATTCCGGCAAGTGAGAAGCCTTGGGGAAAGGGTAGAGAAGTAGGGATAAGTGTGGAAATGCCTGGAGGCAGGAATTTCTGCCCGAGCGAAGTGTCGAGTAGGAGGGAAAAATTGAATGGATGCGTGTAGCAGACGCAAATTGCTTGAAGGGCAGACAGGAGGGTCAGACTCAGTCCAGAGTTGTTGCACATTTTTTTGGCAGAGAGTTAAGGTAAGAAAACTAGTGTTTTAAGGAAGGCTTATGGGGATATAGTATACAGCATATGACCTGTTCTCTGATAAGATGAAACCATAAACACACACTTGATTCCGGAATGTGCCTCTTCAGACCCCTATGTGGGAAAGGGGTCTGGGGTGGGGTGATGCTTCATTTCAGTCTGGGAAAGGGGAGAGCAAGAAGTGGCCCATTTCCCTAAGTATAACCACTGAGAGACTAAATATACAAGCAAGCAATGGCCAGACTATATATAAAAACAGAACTTCAGCCAACAATCTCTATTGACCACCCAGGAAACCAACCCATTATCTACAGTCACCAGCCCAGGAAGCCAGCCTGCTGTCCCTAAGGCTTACAGGCAGACAGACTGTTCTCTCTGGCAACTGGTCCAGGATGCCAAACAACATCCTCTATAGCGGTTGGCCCCAAACAGCCAGGACTTGATTAATAACCGACAGTTTCTCTAATTTTTGTCTTTGTTTTCAGTTTAAGACCAGAGCCAAACATGCACCCCTGACCAATCACATGGGATGCCCCCTGCTGGTTCTTCCTCCTACACCACCCCACCCCCTACACACACACACACGCACACACACACACGCAGCCTCTGAATAGGGCACACCTGAAGCCATCCCTTTTTTCTACTATAAAGCTTTTGCAACTCTTCTGTCTGCCTTTGAGCATCTGCTAAGTCTAAGTGATGGTAGAGGACTCCCTTGCTAGAGCAAGCTCTGAATAAACAGCCTTTGTTTGTCCTTCTTGGGTGGTCTTTGTTTATTTCCATGCTGCAAACAGTCATCTATATTTCTGCTCATCCAGCATGAAATGTTTATACCCAAGGACCTGCCAATTTGAACATGCAAGGTCACTTTTACTATTAATTTAACATGCTTCATCCACAGGTGGAAAATTACAATTGGCATTTATTATTTCTACATACCATATATCTCACACATAAATAAATAATTCCAGTAGGCAGCTGTAGTAAGTAAAAAGAAAAAGTAGGAACTTAGAAGACAGATTCTAGTCCGAGCTTTGTGTTATCTTTATGTTCTTAGATTAAAATTTTCAACTTTCTGGGTGTTTGCTTCCTGTTCTGTGTGATGTGGACATTGTTGTAGATGATAGCTAAGGCTCCCTGTAGTTCTAGCAGTCTGTGACTTTATAAAGAAATACATCTCTCCTACTAACATTTCATACACTACTCTCAGAATTCAGAAAGTTCTACACCTGAATTTTTAGTGTGGCTCCATCCTTCACAGACTAGGTCTTTATCCATTAAGTTCTCTCATAAGAAGAGATGAAATATTGCCGTTTGTGATAACATGGATGGACCTCGAGATAATCATGCTAATCGAAATAAGCCAGACAGAAAAAGTTGAAAATCACATGATATCACTTATATGTGGGATAGAAATCTAAAAGCAACAAATGAGCAGGACAAACAAACAGAGACTCATGGACATGGACTATAGGCTAGTGGTTACTAGTGGGGTGGGGAAGGAGCGGGGAGGTAGAAGGGGTAAAGGGGGTCAAATATAGGGTTTAGAGGGAGAGCGAGTGGGTAAAGGAGATCAAATATATGGTAGCTGAAGGAAACTGGACTTTGGGTGGTAAACACACAATAGAATATACAGATGTCAAATGATAATGTACACCTGAAAATTATATAATTATATTAACCGTTACCCCAATAAACTTAATTAAAAATTTTTTTAAAAAAACAGATGGATTAGATTTTGTCTTTTTGTTTAAAGAAATCCAATTAAGTTGCTTAAATGTACTTGTATATTGAGACTATTGATTTTTTCCCCTTATGGGTCAGTGGCATTCAATAAAGGGAAAACAGCCTTCTGAGATACCGAGATAAATAAATAGATAGATAGATAGATAGATAGATAGATAGATAGATAGATAGATAAATAAAATTTTTTGCCAAATGTTTCAGATTGTATAGGAAAATGGATAAAAAACCTCTTTTCAATCAGCTCCAAAATTTTACTAAGTATCCACTCTTTGAAAATCACAGCAATGAAGTATTTGGTGGTGAAGAGACTAACCATTTGGTTTGTGCCTTGAGGATCTTATACACTAATTGGAGGAATATGAAATTAGCACTTGTAAATCTAAACTTAAAGTGCAGATACCAAAAAATAAGTCTGAACAAGAAGTATAATAAATGAGTGGAAGGAGAGAAACGACTGAACGACCTTGTTATGTTGAAGGTGGAATTTGAGCCGGGTCTGGAGAATGGGTAAGATTTGCACAGGTGGACAAGAAAAGAGGGAATAGAGATCATTCTAGAAAGGACAAATGGTGTGAACAGAGGTAGATACAACAGAAATAGTGACTTCAAGCTGAAATGCATGGGAGTGCAAATGCCAGTCTGAAAGTTTTAACTTTTCTAACTATTGCTTGGCATCATTTCAGTTTTTTGTAAATCATATTATTATTTTACTTGAGCCTGTAGTAAAACAGACTCTTCTTAGGGATTGAAAGAAATAATATAGTGAATGAGGAAAAGAATTTGACCATGTTTGCCTTTTGTGTATATGTGACCCTATTTATCTCTAGTAATGCTTTTTAAAAAAATTGTAGAAACACGTACATAATAGAAAATGTACCATTTTAACCATTTATAAGTATATCCTTCAAAGGCATTAAGTACATTCACATTGTTGGACAACCATCACCACCATCCATCTCCAGAATTTTTCATCATTCCAAACTGAAACTTGATACCCATTAAACAGTAACTTCCATTTCCCCTACCCTCGGCCTCAGGTAACCACTACTCTACTTTCTCTGTGAGTTTGACCACTCTAGGTACCTTATATATTTGGAATCGTACAATATTTGTCATTTTTGCGTCTGGCTTATTAGTATAATGTCTTCGAGTTTCATCCATGTTGTAGCAGTTATCAGAATTTCCTTCCTTTTTAAGGCCAAATAATATTTCATTGTATAAATAGACCACATTTTATTTTTCCATTTACCCATCAATGGACATTTGGGTTGTTTCCATCTTTTGGCTATTGTGAATAATGCCATTATGAACATGGGTGTACAAATATATGTTCAGGTCCTTGCTTTTAATTCTTTTGTGTATATACCTAGAAGTGAAAGTGCTAGATCATATGGTAATTTTATGTTTAATTTTTTGAGGAACTACAATACCATTTTCCACAGCGGCTGCACCATTTTACCTTCCAACCCTCAATGCTCAAATGTTCCAATTTCTTTACAACCTCATCAACATTTATTTATTTATTTTTTAATAATCATCCTAATGAGTGAGAAGTGGTTCCTCATTTCCTTAATGATTAACGATGTTGAGAATCTTTTCATGTGCTTTTTGGCCATTTGTATACCTTCTTTAGAGAAATGTCTATTCATGTCCTTGGCCCATTTTTTAAAACTGGATTGTGTGTTTCTTGTCATTGAGTTATAGGAGTTCTTTACAGATTCTGGATATTAATTCCTTATCAGGTAATTGTTTGCAAATATTCTCTCCCATTCTGTGGGTTCCATTTTCCCTCTGTTGATGGTGTCCTTTGATGCACAAAACTTTTTAATTTTGATGAAATCCAATTTATCTATGTTTCTTTTATTGCCTCTGGTTTTGGTGTCCTATCCAAGAAATCATTGTAAATCCAATATCACAAAGCTTCCCCCTATGTTTTCTTCTAGGAGTTTTATAGCTTTAGCTCTAGCATTTAGATCTTTGCTCCATTTTGAGCTAATATTTGCATATGATGAAAGGTAAGGTCCAACTTTATTCTTTGTATGTGGATGTCCAATTTTCACAGCACCATTTGTTGAAAAGACTATCTTTCCTCCTATTGAATGATCTTGGTGCCCTTGCTGAAAAGTATTTGATCATATATGGGAAGGTTTATTTCTGAGCTCTCTGTTCTCTTTAATGTTTGCCTTCTAAGGTAACTAATAATGGTACACATGTTAAAGAAACAAAGATGGTGCACTTTACTCTAAAAGAGAAAGAAATTGTTTTTCTCAATAATTATAATAACTTCCAGTGTGAGAATCTGCATCTCTTTAGTTATTTATTTTTGTCTTCAGGATTTCTTTTTACTTTTTATTTTTACATAATTATAGGTTCATAGGAGGTTGCAAAATAGTACAAAAGTCCCACATACACTTTACCCAACTTCCCCCAGTGGTACATCTTATCAATCAATAGCACAATATCAAAATCAGGAAATTGTCACGAGTACAATCCCAGACCTTATTCAGATTTCATCAGTTTTACACGTATTTGTATGTGTGTGTATGAATCCTTCATGCTACTTCTTTATAGCCATACCTCCTCCCTCTCTTTCTCCCTCTCCCTTGTCCCTGGCAACTACCAAGATTTTCTTCATTTCTTTGATTTTTTATTTCAAAAATGTTATTTAAACGGAATCGTATAGTATGAAACATTTGATATTGTCTTTTTTCACTTAGCATTAGTCCCTTGAAGTCCAACCCAGTTGTTGCATGTATCAATAGTGCTTTTTTAATTGCTTAGTAGTATTTTATGAAATGGATGTTCTGGTTTATTTAACCATTCATCCATTGAAGGACTTTTGGGTTGTTTATAATTTTTGATAATTACAAGTAATGCTAATATGAATATTCCTGTGCCTGTTTTTATGTGAATATAAATCTTAATTTCTGTGGGATAAATACCCAGGAGTGTGATGGCTGGGCTATATGATATGTTTAGGTTTATAAGAAACTGCTAATCAATTTTCCAGAATAACTATGCCATTTTACATTCCCACCAGTAATGTCTGAGAGAGATCTAATTTCTCTATATCATCACCAGCATTTGGTATTGTCACTATTTTTCATTTTAACTATTTGCATAGGTGTGTAGTGATATCTTGGGATTTTTCAAGAAGAGTTTTTAATTTGCTATATATCAGTTCACCTACTTTGAATTACTATCTTCTTAGTTTCACTTCAATAGAGAAAACTGTTCTTACATTCTCTTCCCTTTCCTTTCTTCATTATTCCTCACGAGACTAAAATAATGCAGAAAAGTGTTCCCATTTTCTCTTGGATTATATTGTCCTGACGAAGCCTCAGTTATCACTTTTCATTTGCTTCCACCATCAGCCCTGTAGTCAGCAGGGAATGAGAGAAAGAAGCAGCTGGCTGGAGGGCTAAGAGGAGTGGGTCTGTTCTTTGTGCCTGTGTATATTCACTTTCTAGTCACAGCTCAAGTTGTTTTGCTTTCTGCTGCTCAGGGAGAGAGGGAAATGTAAATGTACTTGCTGTTGTTTAAGCCTCCTGGACAGTAAAAGCAAAGGCAGCTGCACTGCCTTTTCCCTAAATAACCCCTTTGAGAGCTCTTCAAAGATGATTTACACATTTCAAAGACTTTTAAGTTAGAAGGGGTCCTGGCAAGGCCCTCAATAAACATTGATTATGTGCCTACTGTGTGCCTGGCTCTAGGAGTGCTGGGTGAGAGATCTGCATACTAAGACACCAGACTCTCCCTCTAGTATAAGCAGTTACATGTGAGGTGGGTGAAGTGCTTATGCAGAGAGGTGAGCAAGTGGCTTTTGGAAGTCAGGAGGATCCCACAGCTCACTGCCTACGAATAACAGAACTTTATGAACAATTCACCCAGAGCTTCTCAAGCCTGAAGGAGGCTGAGAATCGTGTGAGGTTCCTGTTAATAATAAAACTCGTGGGTCTGGACCCACGCAGGCCGATTCAGGACCTCTGGAATAAGTGCCCAGGAAGCCGTGTTTTAAAACAAACTATCCATCTGTATCATGGACTGAATTGTTTCCCCTACCCTCCAGAATTCATATGTTGAAGTCCTAAACCCTAACATGACAGTGTTTGGAGATGGGGCCTTTGGGAAGTAATTAGGTTTAGATGAGGTCATGAAGATGAGATCCTTCTGATGGGATTAGTGCCCTTATAAAAAGAGACACCAGACACACATGCACAGATAAACTTCTATGTGAAGACGGAGGGAGAGGGAGGTCTTCTACAAGCCAAGCAGAGAGGCCTCAGGAGAAACCAAACCTGCTGACATCTTGATCTTGAACTTCTAGCCTCCAGAACTGACACAGCAAGAAGGCAGCCATCCGCAAGCCAGGAAAAGGGCTCTCACCAGGAACTCAATCAGCCAGAACCTTGATCTTAGACTTCCAGTGTCCAGAACTGTGAAAAATACATTCCTGTTGTTTAAGCCATCCAGTCTACAGTATTTTGTTCCAGCAACCCGAGCAGAGTAACACAATATGATTCATAGAATCCTCCTGATTGGGAACTATTGACCCAATTCAGCCCTCTCATTTTACAGAGGAAAACACTGAAGTACTGTGAAGTTAAAAAAACTTCATCTGGTGACCCCACATCCAGTGAATGACCCAGTCACTATTAAATCCCAGTTATCCAACTTCTAGACTATTGCTCATTCTACCAACTCAAAGATGACAATTAGGTTTATCTGCATGTCAGATAATTGACCAGTTGATTGCTGGTGGCTGCCAAGAGGAACATGGCAGGAAGGATTCTAAGGACAAGTCCAGGCTCAGCTGACGTGGGCCCCGTGACCAGCAGGGAGAGCCCATGAGGAACAAGAAGTATCATGGTATTGGTATCTAGGTAGCTGGACCTAGAATCCAGCTACCCAGGTCAAAGAAAGGCCCTTGTCATTTAAACTCACTGACAACAGAACTCAAAAGTGTGGTCCGTGGACCAGCAGCGTGAGCATAACCTGGGAGCTTGTTAGAGATATAGGTTTTCAGGTCCTACTCAGACTTACTGGATTGGGACCTCTAGGAGTGGGTCTTATGCACACTACGGCTTGAGAAATGCTGCACTAGAAAATAATATCTGTGTCTCTAAATAGTGACCAGTGAGAAGATGTCATAAACTAAAAAGCACTTTGCAAGTGTGAACTAGTGGAGGTCTTGAGAGGGGTCTTGTTTCTGTGGACTCGCTGAGGAGCGAGTCTGCTATCCTGATCTTCCCTGTGGCCTCAGTATTTAGCGTGGCACCCCTCGCACCTACTTCTCCTCTGGTTGCGTGTGGAACAAATGGAAACCCTCAGAGACCTCCTGGGAACATAAAGATGTTTCTCGCAGTCCTCATCCCTCATAACCAATGAAAGCATGCCAGAGCTGTGTATTTTTAGTTCAGAACATCTGTATTTGCCAGCTCCTAGCTGCCTTCTAACCACGTGGCCAAAACTGCGCAACTACTACACTCTTTTATTACAAACCCTTCCATTTTCTGTTAAGTAATGTGTTTGGAAGCCTGAGTGAATCAGAGACAGTAAGCATTTGATTGCTTACATTATTTTGGTTCAGACATGGCTCACAGCCCAGGACTAATTTATTTATTTTTATATGGTACATTTCTATTTCACTTGAGAATTTGCCCCTCCCCCCATTCTCTCTTCTAGCTACTCTCCCTTTGCCCACCCCACCCCCTTACCACCCTCCTCCCCCATTATGAAAGATGCCCCATCAGCAGCTTCCAAGCCAGAGACTCTGTTCTCTGCCAGTGTGGTTCACTCGCACGTTCCTGCCCACCCACTACCTCAGACCTGACAGGAAGAGACCACCTACAGCCAGCCCAGCGAAGGCGTGTCTTTTCCATAAGCCAACGAGCTTTATCCCTTTGGGTGCTCATCTAACCATATAGGTGTGGGTCTGGGCTCCCGCAAAAGGAGCACCCTTCCTCCAAGAACCACTTAACCTAGACATGAAGATTGTAGCAGGTTTTTGATCACTGTCACCTTGGGGAGTAAAGCCAGCAAACTGGATGTGATAGAATCAATATCTTATTATAGGTCCCCTGCCTACCCCTGCCCCCATTTACAAAAACAGCCTGTTCTGCATATGGGATGGAAACTGTGTCCCTGGCAAAACACAAAAAGTAAATATTTAAAGGGAAAAAAAGCACACACAAGGAAACAAAATGCCTTGCATTTATGTTTCCATGGTCTGCCGCCAAGCACCTCCCGGCCTCTCCCGGCTCGTGTTCAGTGTGCCATATGGTTTGAGACCAGTGGATTAAGCCCCTCCACGGTTGTGAAAAACATCAGTCCATTTGGTCTGGCCTTTCTCTCCCTGCATTTGTTGTTCATTTGCAAGTTTCTCACATCCTTCGGCTGACTGCTGTCAGTGTGTTTACAGGTTTTAGATTTCTGATGGAATTTGAAAAACCACACCACACAGAGCCTGCTGCAGACCATCTCTGGGAGGAGGGGAGGCCACTCAAGGGCGCTCAAAGGAACATTCGTGGGCAGAGCCCTGTGACATGTGTGACCCAAATGAAGCTCACATTGTGATGCTTCAATGATGATTACTTTCCCCTCAAAACTTGGGCCCCCAAAAAGTGATTTTGTTTGTTATCCCCAACTTGGCATTCTCTGTGACACCAGTGAGCTAGCAGATTGAAAGGTACGTCAAACCAGGAGTGGGAAGAAGAGGGACAACTGGCCAGCATTGAAGGGAAAGGTAAGAAAGACTGGAACAGCATGTGAGCCATAGACCACCTGAAACAAAGCCTTGCCTGCTTCTCACTTTGCGATAGAATTGGACCCCTAACTTTTCATGTTGATGGTATTCTAATAAACTGTCATTAAAAATGAAATTAAAATATTCTATACAAGATCTGACACTTCCCTACCCCAATTCTGAGGGTAGAAGCACAGCACCAACATGATGATTGAGGTAGACAAGCAAATATAAAGAGACAGCTTTTCTATTCATTAAAAAAGTTCAGATAAGCAGTTGGAGCATGATATGCATGTCCAAAACTTGTGCTCATAACTTTTTCCCATCGTTCTTCAATTTCTGCCAGGTGACATTTCTAGAGACAGAGTCATATGGAGAAATTTATTCTTATTTCTCACTTGGTTCTTTCCAGTTCGCACTGGGATTCCGTTTGATTCAGGCCCCATAACACATTTAGTTGGTCGTGGGAGATTATTTAGCAGGAATCATAGGCGCCTTTCAGCTGCAGATATATGGGTGGGCTAAAGGACCAACAGATATGTGTTTGTCTTTGCAGACAGGGAAAGACATAATAGAACCTCATTACCTTTTTATTTTCAGTTTCGTTGTTGTTGTTATTGTTTTATATCTTCTAGCCTGGGTTCATAGAGAGGGTGTCACTCTCCTGATTTGGAAGGATACAAACTTCACCTTTTTGTTATAATAATCCTTGCCTTGAAGTTGCAAGATTATTGTAGCATAGGGCCCTTGGGACCTAAGGAAGACTTTTTCCCACCCCTGATTCCACCCTCTCCTGTGATCCTTTGAGTACTTTCATGTTGGACTTTTCTAGGGCCCCTGATTTAATAAAATGTCTATGTGTCACAATATTTCTAGAGTTATTAACATACGTGAGTGCTGTTCATGAGACCAGAAGTGATTGAACATTAACCCTTTGTTGTATCCCAGTAAAGAGGTACAAACTCTAACTGTTAACAACGTCATGAGCCAACACAACCAACATGGCTACGTAAGAATAGAATAATGTGCACAAAATAAATTGAGTCCCAGAACTGACATGAGAGATCAGTAAAGGAAACCTCAAAAGAAGTACCTCAAGTCTGAGAGGAAAGCCTCATTTCGATCAAAGTTAGGATGTAGCCTTCCTCCTAATATCACAAAGAGACAAGCAATCTTAACTATGATACATATAAAATAGAAATGAAGCATGACGTTCTTTCAAAAATACTAACATCATTTGAAGACAAAAATTTTCCTCAGCGTACAGGCCTGACCATAACTCAGAGGTGTTCATGTGAAGTTTTTCTCTTTTCCTTAATTTCTAGATAATTTATCATTTTAAATTGGCCTTTTTTTATTCTAATAGGTACCAACAGATTATTTTCTCAAAGTGCATGCCAGTTCAGACCGCACCAGCATCAGATGAAAAATAAGTGTCCCCACACCTTTATGGGTACCGAATATTATCACTGTTTTTATAGTTTGCCGACCTGATTGGCAGATCATTGGATCTCTTATTGTTATACAACATTCCCCCAACTGCAAGTGTTGCTGGGTATATTTTCAAATGTTTGATATTCATTTTCATTTCAACTTCAATAACTTGACTACTTTCGTACTTTTTAAAATTTTTGCTCAATCATTTGTAAGAAGTTTTCAGTATTAGAGATATTAATACTCTATCATATGAGTTTCAAATATTTTCTCCAGTCCCATCATCTCTCTGTCAGGGTTTTTGTATTGTCTTCAGCCATGAAAAAATTGTTAATTTTTATATAGTCAGATCTGTCAGATTTTTCCCTGAAAACATTTTGGTTTTCTGGCTTGCTTAAAAAGGCCTCCCTTCCTAGAAGTTATAAAACATTCCCTTAGATTCTTGAATAGAATTGCATTAAATTAGGTTTTAATTTAGAAAGTTTTGTGTTTATGATGTTGTGTTCCTCCATAGCAGGGGTCAGCCAACTCCAGCCCATTGCCAGTTTGCCTAAATAACATTTTTTGGAACCTAGTCATACTCATTCGTTCATATATCATCTATAGCTGCCTTTGCACTACAACTGCATATTTCCAACAGAGACCCTATGACTCACATAGGCTAAAATATTTATTTTCTTGCTCTTTACAGAGAAAGTCTGCCACCCCTTGCATTGTAGGATCTTTGAATGTCTCTTCATTTTTTCAGATTCTATTTTATTTTTATCAATAATGTTTTATAATTGTCCTTATCTTGCAAAAGGGGTTTATTAGAATTATTTTTTTTTTCCGATTATAAAATGAATATGGATTCTTTCTAGAGATTTTGGAAATCAGAGTAAGAAATATTTAAAAATTAAAATCTCCTCTGACGTCTCCTCTCCCCAACTCAGCAAACTAGTGTTACTGCCTTGGTGTATATCTATTGTGTTTTGTTTCTGTAAGCGTATAGCCACATATAATCCCATGACATCTGGGTGTTAAAGACATCACATTTTGTTTTACAAATCCCAGTCTAGTTGAGCCTGGTGAAAAGGCCAATATCGGTCTTTTGGGGGCTCCATCCTACACCTTATATTGGTTATATTAAATAGGACCTGAGCTATTGTGCTTCTGGGGAAAGGGCCAGGCGTGGTCCTGGATGCACAGTGGTCGCTGCTGTTACTACCTGCCATCGGTTAAAAATGCTTCTACCACTAGATAGCGGTTCTTTACCAAGTAGGCACTTGTGCCGCAGATGGCACCAGGATGCCCTTCACAGTGGTCTTCTCTGCAGACCATTTGCTAAGCCTTGAAGACCCTTGCTGCCATTCCAAAACCACGGCTAAGTGACCTACCCCCACAGTCACCCAGGCAGCCAACCACCTGAAATCATGCCTGGGAGCAAGGCTTCCATCCTCTCAGGAAGTCTTGGGGTATCCGCCAACCCAACCTCTCAGCTGCCCACCTTGCTCCTCCCCACCCTCGAAGCACGGAAGTTCCTTCTAGCTTTTTCTTCATAGGACTGAACTCTTTTCAACAAAGATCCACATGGTCCCTGAAACATTTTTTAAAAGGCTGTTAAATGTAATTAACCCCTCAGTAGCAGGCAGTGGTGGGAGCACCTCAAGAGGAAGAAAGGAGATACTTTTGTTTTTCCTCAGTACATGTATAAGAAAAAAGTAAAATTAAAAAGACGCCAGTTGATTTTCAATTTGAGTTGATACTCTAATACTGCTTTGTAGCCTACTGTTATTTAATGAAAGTAATGGAGGCATATTTTCATAGTCTTAAATACCCTTATATTAAAATATTATTTTAATGGACATATGTATATATTATACATGTGTGTTTGCACATATAAGTACTCACATATGTAACAATTTCCACTGAAATGTGGGAATGTTCCAACATTTGGCCTTGACCTTGAATTTTTGCCAAAATTTACTTTAGCTTTGGCCTCAACCTTTGGAGGGCCAAGGAGCCGAATACTGGCTTTCCCTTCATTTCTCGGGTACAACTAATGACTGTGAGAATCCACAGATTCTCATCGTATCTAATCAGAACAACGAAAGTAATATGGACAAAGAAAGATGACATTTGAATTGATTATTAATATCTCAGTATTCACTTTAAGATTTAGGCAAGCTTCTGAGTATAACATGGAGAAATGAATAATTACTAGTTCAAAAGTAATAAAATGAACAATAGATTGTGAAAAATATTAATCACACATGCAAAAACAATTGTTAACAACTTTCCAAAGATTAAATGAGGAAAGAGATAAACGGTTCATACAAATATTAAGAGAATGTGTTAGCTAAGTAAGCTTAGGAAGAATATTGTTTCTTTTTAGGGCCAATAATAATTTATAAAAATTTTAACAATTTAAGGAAAAAATAACTGTTAGATTATGCTATAATTCTAATAGAGAATTATTTGGCATGGAAGCATTACTAATATTCAACAAAACGAACTTTAAGAACTGTATTTAACTTTTGGTTATTGAATTCCACAAAGGCCATTAATCTTTCAAAGAAAGATTCTATTCAGGAATTTTTAACTATGAAGATGAATTTAAGGCAGAATTTCATACTCATCACCCTAAAATTTCTTAAGGAGAAAAACCTAAAAGCATATACAACAAACTACATAGCTTGATAAATTATCATCGATTCAGATATACTAAAGGATAAATTACTGAAAAAAAAGATGAAAGTGTTTTAGGTAGATGAGGGGCCCAAAGCATATATTTTTACTGACCAATTTCAAAATAATATACTCTACACAGATTCTTTAAAATACAATTTCTTATGGTTTTGGGCCTATGGAAACTAAAATTCTGAACAAAAACTTGTCAAAATGTTGCTCCACTGAAAACTGTTTTCAGTAGATGAAAACAAAGAATTTCTAAGATTTACTCAAGTAATTTGGTACTAAGTTTCTTCCAGGAAACATATTATTAAAAAGCTTCTTTTTCCTAAATTATGTTCTGCTCTGCACATGAAATTTAATGGTAGTATTCAATGTGCTACTTTTGAACTTTTTCCTTCAGTTTGATGGCTTGGTGGATTAGCGATGAAGTCGGGTGAGCTTCATCTTTATTTTGTTGCCAAGAGGCCCTGGTTCTTCCCAGCAGAGTAAATTTTATTGAAGAAATATTTATAAAATTGAAAAGTTCATCAAGAAAAGTGTTGGGCAATTGTCATCGACAATGAAACAAACTTAGCGAAGGCTACGAGTGATTTAGGAATCACAAGCATCACATGGTTGAGTGCACTCTTCAGTGTTAAGTTGAGAAAGCTATTATGACACCAAATTGCTGCCTGTAATCACCAATGAGTGGGCTCCTCTCATCATTCTTTTTCATCCAAAGATATACCACATGACATAGACATGATTTTGGTACTGCCTTATCATTTAATTTTATAACATATTTCAACAAACTGAATAGCAGCTATTATGTGTTCAAAGGCTGCTTCAACAACAACAACAGCAACAACAACAACAAAAAAGCCAGGAAGTTGAATTTCAAAACTGAACAGGAAAATAATGCCAATTCAGCACAGGCACTAGCAACCAAATGTCACTCACAGTGAATGTAGACCATTTCTGGAACTCTGCAGAACCGAACCACCTGATGGGCTTTGAGAAGGCAAGTGCCTCATTATTGACCTACTTTAAGTTCCTCCTCTGTCCCCGCTGCTAGAAAAGTACTGGGCTTGGCACACGTGCAAGGGAAGCTGAGGGGCAGGCAGAAATTCCCGATGACAGTCTCTTAAAAGCCAAATACTCTGCTCCATTGTTCCATTTTTAGATCAAATATATAAGGATAAATTTGTCTCTATGGCATGCAAAAATATTAGAAATAAGGATGACCAAGTGAAGGCAATAATCTGAGATCTGCTTCTGAAATATTCAGAAAACCTCTCCAAGCAGTGCATAGAGTTTCCATTTGAAGATTGCTTCAGCTCCACAGACCCAATCAAGTGCAGAAAGAGGGGAGAAGATTTTACTTTAGCTGGTTACTTATGTTTAAGGCAGGGTTTCCCAATGTCTGTGCTCTTGGACATTTTGAATTAATAATGTTTTGTCATGGAGGACTGACTGTCCCATGCATTGTAGGATGTTTAGCAGCATCCCTGGCCTCTCCAGCAAGATGTTAGTAACACCTCTGCCCTAGCTATGGCAACCAACAATGTCTCCAGACATTGCCTAATGTCCCCTAAGGGGCAAAATCACCCCAAGAACCACTAGTTTAGTCCCCAACCTTTTTGGCACCAAGGACCAGTTCTCCTATGAGAATCTAATGCCTGATGATCTAAAGTGGAGCTGAGGCAGTGATGCTAGCGCTGGGGAGCTGCTGCAAATACAGATGAAGCTCACTAGCTCGCCCGCTGCTCACCTCCTGCTGTGTGGCCCAGTTCCTAACAGGCCATAGACCTGTATTGGTTCACAGCCCAGGGGTAGGGGACCCCTGGTTTAGAAGAGGCGAATCTTAATCAATGGTATTGTCATTCCTTACATAATAACCCTATCATAAAGGTGCTGCCATCAACCATCCCCAGTCACTAGCATCTTCTATGGAACCCAACACCGACAAAGTTGCCAAAACATACCATGCTCCCATGCCGATTTCAGTTGGAAATGGGCTTCTGTTTGGCTCACACATGTGAACACGGTGACAAGCAGCACTCTGCTGGTTGACGATGCTGAGATATCAGTTACCACACTATTGTATCAAACTTTAAAAATTTAACTACTAAAGTTTTTAAGTGACATTGAAACATTAGCTAAAATTTCAAGTGAAATTTCAAATGTTTCCATGTAACCCAGAAGTTCTAAGATGGCAATCTGTGGCTTTGATGAAATATCAGTTTACAAACGTGTGTGTTCAACCTTGGGACGAACTGCATATTCAGAACACATGTCTTAGGAGAAGCTTCTGGAAGCAGGACCAGGGCCAGGGCCACAGCAGGACCATGGCCGTGCTTAGCAGTATCCGCTGAAAAAGTGATGCGATTTGCCAGTCCTGCATGGTTGAGCGCTGAAGTTGTTTGCAATGCTTTGGTCTTATAAATTACTTTGTAATGAACTTTCTTAATTAAAAGCAGTAAGTCCTATTTAATCATCATCTCCTTTGGAATATTGCTGAAAGTGGAATTATGGCATCGAAAGTTCTGAACATTTTTATGCTTTTTAAAATACCTATTACTGTGTCCTCCAGAAAAACTCATTTATACCATCAGCAATGAGTGTACTGCCAGACCCTGGGAGTTATCATTTTTTTCAAAAATCTTTACTAATATGTCAAGGGAACATTGTGTCTTTTTTATTATTTCACATTTATTTGGCTTACGAACAAACAACAAAAATTGCAGTGTCAAAATGACCATCCATCACTGTTTCTTTAGTTGAGCCCCTTATGACATAGTTGGATTGCAATTAGGGTGCATCAAGTATGAAATGTATGTAGTTTTAAATTCTAGAGTCACGCTTG
This sequence comes from Pteropus medius, assembly GCF_902729225.1. Taxonomy (NCBI): domain Eukaryota; kingdom Metazoa; phylum Chordata; class Mammalia; order Chiroptera; family Pteropodidae; genus Pteropus; species Pteropus medius. The sequence goes on along the minus strand of NW_024349125.1, from coordinate 542,774 downwards.
GCATGGTGTAGTGTTTGTGTTATGAGGACAGGGTAACAGATTTATCAGGAAACAGCAGATACTGAGCCCCCAACTACAAGTTCATTAAGTGGAAGACTGAATAAACTCAAGAGATTTTCAAGCTGCCTTGTTTGAACAAGATATTTAAACAAGCTGGGACTACCCACATTTTAACTTTGTCTCTTCCCCGACTCTTCTCGTGCCAAGCATGGAAAGTTGCATTTGCAAAACTTGAACTCACAAATGATATGACTGATCTGTAGCTGTTATTGAGTTGCTGCCATGTCTCACGAATGTCATGCTATCTGTTCATTTTATGAAACAATCTTGCCAGGTAGGCAACATCTCCAGGTTGTGAATAAGGGACTCAAGGTTTATAAAATGAGCCTCAGGTCAGAGACTAGTGAAGTGGAGAGCTGGAACTCACCTTCAATTCTGCCTGATTCCAAAACTCTACTCTTTTATTTCCCATACCATGTGGAGTACCAATATTAGCGTCAGATATTCATGTTTCCTCGTGATACCCAACCTCTCCTCTAAAGTAAAAAGTCCATAGCTCTCTCCAACTTGAGTGCAAAAAAGCTATTGAAATTATTTAATTATTTTGATGACTGTTATAGAACATCTAGTTCTCTTTTTTCCCCCTGTTTATGACAGGGAAGAACGGTGAGGTAGTAAGAGAAAAAAGGGGAGGAATCGATTTCCTGGTATAAGGAATCACAGCCTATTACAAGAGTTAACACTCAGCTACTTCTCCTAACCCCTCTCTGATTTTCAGCTTTGTGTCACAGCATCATGAGATGGGCAGTGTCTGGCCCAGGCTGTATTTCCATGTCCCCACTTCAAAATGTTTGAAGGCAAGCAATGATTTCTTCCACCCCAGCAGGAATCTCCCTGACTGGGGACACACTTGGCTTCCTGGGTTGGTGTTGCTCGATGCCATCTTTCTATGATTATTTCTGTCCAGCACTCACAGGCCCTTGAAAGCAGTTACTATTACTGAATGACCCTGGTATTCTTACTGAAAAACAGACTGTTTCGCCAGCTCTACACCAGAATTCCCAGTCTTCCAGGGGTCAGAAAGTAAGCAGTTCTTGTCCAGTCTCCACTGAGAACCCAAAAGAGGCAAGTGTTTGAGTCGCTTACTCATTTCTTAAGTTTGATAAGCGGGAAGGACACTAAGCATCCAATGACTCGCATTCTAATTCCAGAAAAGTCACTTTTAATCATGAGATCATAGAGAATTTCCTTAACACTCTAGGCCATTTACTCCTCTGAAGATCACATAGAAAATATATGTCCTGGCCCATGGAAATTATGGAGCCTCATGCAAATGTAAGTTACAGATTAGTATTATTCATAATAACACTTTTCACCATCTAAGATACTGTGTATTTGACTTATTTTGTTCCTTTTCTACCCTCAAATTTCCCCAACTCTCCCTACCCCCCAGTTAGAATGTAAGTCCCATGAACACAGGGATTCAGGTATTTTGTTAATTATTGTTTCCCCAGAGCTCAGGAAAATGCCAGGCACTATATCGCCACTTGATAAATATTTATTGAATGAATAAATGATTCAATGATAATCCCTCTGGAGAATTACCAAGGTAGCTTATAAAATTTTATTCTCAGAAAACTTTAAGAGAAGGACAGGCACGACCCTCTCCAAGTGAGTTTAGTGATATACTATTGAGAGGACAGCAGTGAATCCAACGGTTACTTTGAGGGCCGATTCTATGGTTTTATGCAGAGAGAGCCTTGTTTCTCTGATTTTGTCTTTCTCTGCTGAGGGCCCGACCACTCGTCATCAGTGTTCAAAGGCTGACCATGACCTTCCTTTAAAATGTGTAAAGCTCTGGCTCAGAAAATCTTAAAAACATTTTATAGACTGACCCCTTCTCACCCATTCTGGGGGAAATTTTTCATTTACTGATCATAGATTGAGCCACTGGCCACTCCAACACTCATGAGGCATTGAGTCTGCCCAGGACTTTCCTAAATAGCCTTCAACTTAATGGGCCAGCCAAGGCCTTTTCAGGATCCTGGTGACTAGCCTCCAGTGGAATCCAGGGCTACAATATTTAGTCGGCATTCGAGTGTTCATTCTGTCCCCTCCTTCCTCCCTCTAGGAAAACATATGGTGAGAGCTGCTTTTTTTGGAGCAAACTCTTAAGGGAAAATAAGCTTTTCATCTTAAAAAAAAGTTCCAGTAAACCCTTTTTACTGATTTCTAAGGAAATCACTTCAGAGCTTAATTTTGCATTTCCCAACAGAGTAATCACTTCTGTTACTGGAGAAAGTGCAACTGATGAAGATTTTGCTACCCAGTGAGTGTGGGCTTGAGGGCCCAGGTGTGGGCGTGTGCACACATATATGTGTGTACAAACCAATGTATATGGTACACTCATTAATCACTGCATGCAATGCTCAAGAATAGTCCATTTGCTTTTCCAAAAATGGCTAAATCATGACATTGTTGACAACCCAGCTAGGCAGCGTCTGATGGAATTTTTGGCCCTGGAAACACCAGGTGTTGATGGCTCCAGCCTTCGTCAGCACCTCTGAATACTAAAAGAGCTCTGTGTGTGTCTGGAGGGGCAGAGTCTGCACACAGAGCAGAGGGAGGGCAAGGTTGGGTTCTATGGGTCTTTGCTTCCTTTGCTTCTCAGAACAAAGACAGGAGTCAAATGCCATAATTGGGGGCAGCCAAGCATCAGCCTTGAAGGCAGAAATGCATTTGTAATTAGTACAAATATTAATTGTGCTGAAACAGAATTGCAGGCCTCACTTTTGTCTCAGGTATGTGGGTCATGTCCCATAGGAAAGCTCTGTTTATCTTTTTGTTTGTAGTGTTTAGGGCAGGATTTTATTTTTCTCAAGAAAACGATGGAAGTTTCAATAACACTGTTTTCTTGTTCTCTCCCTAGACCTTTCTGATGTCAGTTCTACTAATAGAAAAACTACTTCCTTTAACTTTCCTACAAGCTAAGTCTTTTTTCACGGGCTCAGGTGTGCCTAGCCCTGACAGACAGCCCCAGTGGTGTCCCTCAGGTATTGCCTGATGTCCAGCTCAGCCCTGGTCCTCTCCCTGATCTACCCGTCTGTTCAGAAATGCAGCTCTTCTTGAAGGGAGAAGCCTGGCTTGTTGAGCAGGAAGACCCTCAAGGCCATGTGTGGGGAAGAGACATCAGGCACTGCAAACCACAAGAACTAGAGAAAACGGCCATGTTGAGAATTTAGCAATGTGTCTCGTGTCCAGAGCAACACTCAGTCACCGATAGCTCCAATTTTTATCATAAGATATTAAACATTTTGGACTTTATCATTCTTCCCCCAAAATAAAAATGCAGCTGCTTTTCCAAATAAAAATAATAGAGCCAGAAGTCAGAGAGAGGAGTGTGTGTGTGTGTGTGTGTGTGTGTGTGTGTGTGTGTGTGTTCTCAACATGGCTTTTGAAAAGCCCAGGTCTCAATTTAGAGTTATCTGTAGATGTCATTTGCTCCTTTATCTCCGTGTCCAGTTTTCTTTATGCAGTTGGTGTAGCAGGCAACTTCAGAGTATCAAATTCACAGACACAGACCTGTGGGATACTCCTGTAGAAATGAGAAAAAAAGTGCCTCCTGTGGGCAGACACAGCCCCTCACCAGCACACGGGGCTTGGCAAATAGAGCAGGCAACTCCCAGTCCCTGTTCTTTGGCAGGGCCTTCGTGTTGTGTTGAAATGTAACAAGTGAAAAAAGCAATGCTTTCCATCAGGTTGGGATGCTACCAGCAAGAGACGATCCCACTGGTGCCTTTCAAAGAATTCCCCAAACTGGAAAACTGTCTTTAGTTATCACCCCAGCTATAGCCTGCTTCAGAGTTTCCTGGCTCAGGAATCAGAGTCCACATGGCTTTCTCTTTGCCTTCTATCCATTGCTGTAACCCATCTAAGACTTAGTTGAGCTCTGATATACAAAAGGTGCTCAGTAGATGTTTGGAGTTGGCTGAATGGCCTCGCTAACCCGGCACTCTCAGAGGATGTGAACATTTTCTTTCAGCAGGCTATCCCACTTCTGGATTCATTAACCCCTTTGTTTCAGAGAATTGCACACAGGATGGCTCTCTAAGACACATCCTGGTTTCATGAAAATCCACAAAAAACAACACATGAGGTCTTCACTCCACATACTTAGCACAACCCAGACCATCTACACTCCCAAATGGTAGGAAAAACTAAATTAAAACAACAAGCCAGCAGCAATTCGAGTTCATTTCACTCTGGCAAGACTTAAGATCAAGTTAGAAGAGAAATACATGTCTCTAAGGCCAGAAGTCACGGTAATCTCACACCAGTCCTGGAGGGGATTCATCCACAACCCTGCAAGAGCTCTGTCTGCACTACCACTCATAGCATCCACCTCAAGAGCCTTCAACACAATTGTGGTAGGTATTCTTTGTGGTTGCCTCCAAAAAAAAGAAAAAAGTTAAGCTCAGCTATGAAAAGACTAAACTGCAAAGACACTTATTGCCTACAGTGAATCAGTTCCTCTTTTGCTTAGAGTAACTTTCCTAATTATTAAGTTGTTGATAGAAATCACTTCAACAAATGTGGCTTTTCAACAAGACCAACTCTGTGGAGACAAGCACAGACATCTATGCCTGTGCCATATAACCCCTGAGCCCACTGCTTATCATAGCTTTTAAGTTTAGGCCATATTGAAATATGACTCAGGCTAGTGGCTAAGTTGTGGTGGCTGTGGGGCTCACAATAAAACATTCCTATGTATCTTTTGGTGTAGAACTCTCCTACAAAAGCACAATTAGGATTAAGCTGTTGGCTGAGTTGTAAAAACCACTGCCAAGGCAATGAGCAAACACCTCTGGATGTGAGAATCTTCATCACAGGATGTTGGAGAAGTTGGAGGGCCACAAGTAATTTATAACCATGGAGCTCAGGCACAACTCCATACAGAGATGGGAACTTGATGAAATGTCCAGGAAGAAGGGAAAACAGGAAAAAGCAGGAAGAAGATGTAGAGGGCAAACTTCTCAGGTGGGAATGTCTACACTCAAAGACCTCTGACCACTAGTAAGGACAAAAAGAGAGACAGAAAGAAGGAAAGAAGGAAGGAAGGAAGGAAGGAAGGAAGGAAGGAAGGAAGAAGGAAGGAAGGAAGGAAGGAAGAAGGAAGGAAGAAGGAAGGAAGGAAGGAAGGAAAGAAGGATAGGAGGGAAGGAGGGAGGGAGGCAAGAAGGACACACAAGAAACAGGAGATAAAGGATTCCATTTTCTCTGTCTCATGTTATTCTTACACAACACACACCTCAAAAGATGATGTCTCCTTTTTACATCTTCTTGTTTATAAAGGAGTTTTAAGAATATACTTTTTTGTGTGTGGTTCTTGACCTAGACTATATTATTTGATCTAAGGCCCCACCTACACTGAGTTGGGCAGATCCATTTCCAAGACAAGAATTAGAAGAAATCCAGGGATACATTTAAGAAGGAAGTCAGAGAATAAGATGTCTTTATTGTACATAAATTGAGGCCAGAAATGCTGAGCAGAATTTTATAGATTTCTTGGGAACTTGTAATGTTCTCATTGTTTATTATTTTTGTTGATCCTGTCTATTGCTGATGGTTACAAGCAATAACAACCCTTGAAACAAAGCAAAAAATGGCAGATTTGTGGGATTTATTTTGGAAGGCAAAAGAGATACATCTTATCTTGCTACTCTTTTGTACTAACAGGAGAGAATTCTAGAAGAAACGCAGATGAAAACAGATTGGAAAGAAGAGCAACTCCCTAAGTCCTCTGGGAGAAAAATACACAGAAGACATATGGATTCAGCTTGGGAAGAACTGCCTCTAGGAAATTTACCTCCATGGAAGTCACTTTCTTCCTGACATCAAGCCATAGAAACTTCCTGATAGATTTTGTTGAGTGCTAAGCAAATGTCAAATTATGCAGAGCTGTGCTCCAGTACTTTTCCCATCATACTTCAGTCTCTCAAGCTAGCTATCAGTTCACTGAAGTAACATCAACTACACCCTCATTCCCTAGACCCAGAATTAATTCTCAGGGGGACTTTTCAATGAAAACTACAAATTTCGAACTGCTACTCTTGACCAGTTGTCTGTTCTCCATTTCCCACCTATCAACATTGGCTTAATCATTTACTGCAAGTTTCATCCTTATAAGATAATTATAAGTATAATAATAACAGAGGTAACAATACTGGCCAATGTTTACTGAGCATTTAATAGTTTCGAGACACTATTTTGGTGCTCTATATATATTAGCTCATGCCTCGCCACATCCCTTTGAGGAAGGGACTATCTTATTACCATTTTACAGATGAGGAAACTGAGGCTTAAAGTCAGTCAGCTAGTTAACAAGGAAGCTGAAAGTGCTTGCAGGCAATGACTCCAGAGCTCCTGACCTCATAACACAGAACATCTAAACACCAAGCACCCTCCACTGAATACAGACTTCAGGCTGGGTTTGCCGCTTTCCCAGGGCCATGGCTTTCAAAGGGTTTAATGCCATGGGCTTATTTTTTCAAGTAAAACCTTGCACAGAAGCCCCAAATCTACATCAAACAGACCAAAATAGAGGTTCTCTGGTTGAATTAGGAGGAGTAAGGATTCCTGCCCCTTTCCACCTCCAATTAGCCCCTCCCTGGTGCTCAGAAAAGTTCCTCAGAGCCTTGGGGCTTCTGTGGAACACAGTTGGAAAGCCCCTGGACCAGTCCCTAATTGGTCTCCTTCCACTGGTAAAATTGCCAGCTCCAGAGTTTATTTTCAACTTGCTTCCAAAACTCCAGATTTTCTTGTTGCTTCTAGGATAAGTTTTGAAATTCTGCACTGGGGATTCTAAGTTTTCCACACCCTGTCCACAGCCCAGGCACCCAGTCTTTCCTTGCGTACTCCCATTTCATCCAGCTGGCCTGACCTCCTTGCCATCTCCAAACAGGCATTATTCTTTGAATGATTTGAAGTGACCTCTACTTTCTCCTCTGCTTCTACAAATTCTAACGGCAGAAAGCAAATCGAACGAAGCTCTCCCATAACGTCTGCTCTGACCGCTCTTCTCAGGACCACATTTAGTGTTCACTCAGGCTCTGCCACCTCCTTTAGCAGTTAGCAGACAGGCTCCACTACCAGAACAGAGACCAAAACAGCAATACTTAAATAAGATACAAGTTAATTTCTCTCCCCAGAATTGTCTGAGTGTGTGCCCCCTGGGCTGATGCGGCAGCCCCACCGTGCCTAACCCAGGCTCCTTCCACGTTGCTGCTCTGCCATGCTCTCTATGATGGACGATGGCTCACCCCACCTGGCCTGAGTTCCACCAGGAAAGGGAAGGGGGAGGGGAAAACACATCTTTTCCTTTTAAAAGGATCACCCTCTACTTTGATCAAGTCCCACCAGCAAGATAGATGAGTGTTTGGAGAAACTAGCAATCTCTTCCACATTTAACTAATTCAAAGAGAAGAGGGGGAGATGGTCATTTTCTTTTATCTCTCTTGTAAACTGCTGGAATAAAGGGATCCTGTCCCTCACATTGTATCCCCCATAATACCTGTCTAACCTCAGCATCTTTCTATGCACAATGAATGTACCTAATAAATATTAAAGAATAAATATACAGGTATAGATATTAAAGAATAAGAAAACAGATACATGGACATTTTCAGAAACTAAAGATAATGTTGAATTTCTTTATATCAGTGCTGAAAATGTTTCCAACTATTGTGTCTTAAATCTAAAAGGGTTTATATGCTTACTTTTAACAAAGAGATTATCTGAATGGATGAGACTTTTTTGAACTGCCTTCCTCCTCCCAACATACACACACTCACATACACACTCACATGCGTGCACACACACACACATACACACACACCTCCAACTTATTCAATTAAGAATCTGGGAAACTGTTTCATTTATACTAATATTTCTTTCCTAAGATAGCTAATACAAAATTAATGAATAGTTTGAAAAGCTAAAGTTTAAAACGTAAGTGTTTAGATAAAATTACCTTCACAGGCACTGACCTATGACAATAACGTCTTAGATAACCCACTTTACCAAATGACAAAATCTCTAGCATGTTTCCATTCAAGTGATCTTACTATCTTTAGAGTATGAGTTTTAGTCTATCTCCTATTTGAAAGAGAATTTATGTTGAAGTACTTACAGTCATCCCTCAGTACCTGAGAGGAATTAATTTCAGCACTCCTCACAGATACCAAAATCTGTGGATACTCAAGTCCCTTATATAAAATGGGGTAGTATTTGGATATAACCAAGGCTCATCTTATCCTTTACTTTAAATCATCTCTGGATTACTTATGATACCTAATACAATGTAAATTCTATGTACAGAGTTGTTATATTGTATTGTTTAGGGAATAATAACAAAAACAAAGTCTGTAGATGTTCAGTACAGATCATCCTAGGCCTAACTATCTAGTATACATCAGCCACAATGTACCATTTTCGCCAATATTTTCAATTGGATGGCCAACTATATTAAAGAAACTATCCATCTTATATTCTTTTCTTTTAGGCTGTAATTAGATCTATGTGTTGATTAATTCATCTCTACACACGTTAGATGTTAAAAATACTACCAAAGTTTTTAAGAAGCTTTGAGGCAACTATAGTTGAAGAATAGTGACTAACGGGTACTCTATTTACTGGTTGCAAATGTTGTATCAATTCAGACTTCTCCCATGTTTAATAAAACTTAGGGAATAATAACAGTAACTATAATAATAAAAGCAGCTTCCCTATTGTACCTACTCTGGGTCAGATTTTGTGCTAACTGTATCACACGGATTCTTTCAATCTTTCAATGATTCTATAGATAAGAAAATTGAGGCTCTAAAAGTGAAGAGATTGTTCAAAGTCCTTCAAAATTAGATTTGTATGGAGCCCATTCACTTCCAAAGACGTTTGCTTTTTCAAATACAAAGAAACCAAATGAATAGTTGTCACTATTCTTCTCCATCTGCGCTTGGTATGGCATCCAACAGAGCTACTTACAAGATGGCTTCACACCAACTGGTGCCATTGGTGTTTTTGCTCAAGTCTCAAGGCATCATTAAAGGAATTACAAAGAGCACATCCACCCCAACGATGAGCCTGCACAGAAAGACCCACCGTTGACTGGGAATCTCAGAAGACTGAGAAGTTACCTGCTCTTCTCCCAAGACCCTGAACAGGGTGGTACAAGGCAGTTTAAAGATGCTGATCCAGATCAGGCATAGAAAGAAGTGCCTCCTTCAGAGAGGAGCTTGCAAGTCTCCCATTTGCTCATCTAGACCAAAGTTTTTAAGAAGCTTTAAGCCAACTATAGTTGAAAAATAGTAACTAACGGGCACCCTATTTGCTCAGTGAGGCATTCTCCCATCTGCCTTCCCCTCTCCCCTGAACTTGATTGTTGCTGCTGGCACTAACAACACTATTTTGTGCTTTGAATTTTATGCTTCTGGCAAAAGAAAGACTGATCCTCAAGGCATGTATATCTTAGGCAAGGCCCAGTTATACTCAGCAGGAGTCTGGCAGCATTCAAGCTCACATATTCTTCCAGGTCCCTCAATAAAGTCATGGAGATTTTCGCTTTCCCTCACTACAGAAAATCATCAATCTTCTTTAAAGGACCTGGCTAGGAGAGACTGGCTCAGAATCACAAATGTATGAAATGTTCTAAGATGTAGCTCTCCCCTAATGCTAAATTTGCACAGTAGGACACAGACCAGTAGATCCCAAGTAGATTCAGGTGCCTTGTGTCTGCAATGTATTCCTCAATGGAATGGAAGCTCACAGAGACTTCCTTCTCAGTGCTGACTATCCCACATGAGCCTCGTCTTGAAGTCTTTCTCACAAAGCTTCTCTCACTCTGTGCTCTAGCCCATGGCTGCTCAACAGTGGTACTACTGACGTTTTAGGCCTGCTTTCATTGTTGCGCAGACTATCTTGTGCATTGTAGGATATCTAGCAACATCCCTAGATTCTACCCTCTAGGTGCCAGTAGCACCCCACCTTCTCAGTTGTGATAACCAATAATGTCTCCAGACATTGCCGAATTTCCCCTGGGAAGCAAAATCACCCTGTCTGAGAAACTCTGGTCTAGCCGGGGAAAGCTCATATTGCTGACATTTGCAGCTGGGTAATTCTATGTTGGGGGAGGGGGCTGTCCTGTGCTCTGGAAGATGTTAACAGGATCCTCAGCTTCCACCCACTAGATGCCAGTAGCACCTTCTTCCCAAATTGTACAAGTTGTGACAACCAAAAATGTCTCCAGATATTGCCATATGTTGCCTGGGGCAAAAGTGCACCCTCTCACTTTCCCCTTAGAACCATTGGCGTATACGGGGCACACTGGAGATATGGAAGATAAAGAACATGTAAGCCATTGTTCTCATTCTCCAGAAACTCAATATCCAGCTAGAAGGACTAGAAGTAAACCTGCTAAACCACACAGTAAGATATTTAAATAATAACACGTCAAGATAACAAGAGATGTCATGAATTGTTATGTAATTAATGGGATCTTAAATAACACTTCCTACCACTTGTTACACTGTATTTTATTGACATTATTTAATTACTTGTCTTCCTATGTAAAATGGAAGTGCCTGAGCATAGCCACTGACTCTTTTCTGTTGACCACAGACAACTCCCCTCCAGTGTCTGACACATCTTGGGTGGTCAGTACTTACCAGGAGATAGCCATGCCCTGGGTCAGACCTGGCAGGAGGAGGGCATTGAAGGGGATCTTGTCCAGGTGGCTTCAGGCACTAACTGGGAAGCAGGTGGGCGGGGCCAACGTGAAGGCTTGACTGTACCTGGTCAGGGACTTATGAAGTATTTTTAATGAAAAAAAATACGTCTCCCTGCTTTGAGCCAGAATGGGCGTGACAGAGAGTGAGTGTCTGTGCATGCGTAAGCTCAGCAATAAGAAGGAAATTCGTGAAAAGATTTGAAAAGCAGTCTCAGAAGAGACATTTTCTCTAACCCACAGCCTTCTTCTCTCTCCATTCCTGCCCTTGTCTGTGTTTAATCCCCTCAACAAGGCAAGCGGATGGCAAAGCCCAGTGGCCAACTCAGAGTTCTTGGCTGGGAAGAGAGGAAAAAACAATCCAAATCCATTCGCTTGCCTTCCCACATGCATCATTTGTTCATTTGTAAAGTGCACACAGAGCACCTGCTCAGTGCTGGAAAGTGTAAGGCCTGGGGACCCAGCTGTGCACCAAACAGGGGAAAGCTCTGCTCTTCAGGAGCCAACAGCCAAGCTCCTGGCTTCACACGCTCCAGCATGCATCCAGTCACCTGGAGAAGTTGCAGAAACAATGACTGGACTCCTTCCCAGAGTTTCTGATTCTGTAGGTCGGAGCGGGGCCTGAGAATTGCATTTCTCACAAGTTTCCCAGTGAGGCTGAGCTGCTGGCCCTGGGACCACCCTTGGAGCAACGCTGACTCTAGCTTACACACGCAAAAGATAGAATTGGCCATTGTGAAGGGTTTGGGGCCAGTAGGTGGGTCAGGAAGTGAACTCACGGGAACATCTGAAAAAACAAGATGAACAGGCCCAAGTTCCTCACTGTGACATGGAGCAAAGACAGAGTATCTCTTTTCTCCTGTTTACTGGAATGTCTAGAGGACAGTGGTCACAGCCTTTGCAGGGACACACTCCAGGGCCCTGCTGGAGTCTGCGGTGGGTGGCAGCTGTGGCTCCTGTTGGTGGGCCTTTCTCCTGGTTTGTGACCAAGGGGAGGGATGTGGGGAGTGAGGGCGGGGGCCAGGCACAGCCAGCCTGCACCTCCAACCAGTTTATTTACTTAAACAACAAACATCCCGCCTTCCGTGGGGCCAGGCCCAGGGCAGTTCCTGAATGGGACGAGACACTGTGTCTTCACAGGAGCCCACCCACATTGCCGTGAGGGTTTAACAGCCCTGCCTCCCATTCGAGGAAATGACAGGCTTCGTTCAGGGCGTCGCAGGCTGTCCAGGAATGTGGGTGACGCCAGAGCCGCCTGCTACAGTGGCCAGAGGCAAACTCCCTCCTCCAGGGCCTCCTTTCTCTTCTCAGCTTTAAGTCGCTCTTTATTTTGCCTGCAGTTTTTATTCATCTCGATGGCGATGAAGAAAAGATTTTAAAAATTTTAAAGAAAAAAATGTTACGCTTTCTCCCTCAGAAGAGAAAACAGTGTTGAATAAACAGAATGTCACTGAAAAGACAAACAGGACTGAGTCTGAAAGAACCAGATGGACTTCCAAAACGCCTTCTAAAAGCAGCATGGTGGGGGCAGGGGAACGGCTGGGCCTGGGGTGTTTGTGGGCTTGACTGGTCAGTAATTGCGGTGAGGATTCTAAACCCTGCAGCTCAGCCTGTGAAAATGTAGGTGATTTGGGAAACCTCAAACCTCACTAAAACAAAATAAAATAGAACAAGCCCTTTATTATCTTCCATTTTTCCTAGCATGTCCTATATCATTACTCTATGACAAATCACCAATGTCTTGAATAAGGAATTGCTGACCAGATTTTTTTGTTATTGCAAAGTTGAGGGAGGATTGGGTGTTTGTTTTTGTTTTTCATTTTTCTAAAGCTTTCTCAGACTTAGCTAAATGGCCACGTGTTTAGCTAGATGGGTCGGTTTGGCCTTTTCTCCTTATCTATTTAATTTATCCTTTATCCACAATCAACTATGTTTTTAAAAATGATATCTGACTGATATTCAAATTTCTTTAATAATGTCCCAACTGCGGGATGATGTGTGCTACACAGAATGAAGGGGGAACATTTGACTTAAAATTCGTTTTTCCATTCTCTAAGGATAAAGTTCAGTTTTTAAAGAATAGACTTTATTTTTAGAGAAATTGTAGAGTCACAGCACAAATGAGCAGAAGGTACAGAGATTTCCCTTAAACTCTTTGCCCCCAAACATGCACAGCCTCCTCCACTGTCAACATCCCCCACCAGAGTGGTGCATTTCTTATTATCATTGACAAATCTGCACTGACATATCATTATCACCCAGAGTCCATAGTTTGCATTAGGGTTCACTTTTAGTGTTGCACACTCTATGCATGTGGACAGATGTGGAATAACATGTACCATCATTATAGTATCAGAGTAGTTTCACTGCCCTAAAAATCAGCGTTCCCCTTAGGCAAATTCTATTTTTCAAAAGGAATCAAGTTCAGTCTATGCAGTTTCTCCTATTTGACATTAAATGTCACTCATCTGCTGGAAGAGAAATTTCTTTATTGTTGAAGCTATAACTTTGAAAGATTTGAAGAAGTTGCTATTGCTACCCCAATTGCTAGAATAAGGGCTGTTGAAATTTCACAAAATGGAAGTCTGAAACATGTGCCGCCAGCATCACTTGGGGTAGATATCGAAGTCTTGGTCATCAGTAAAAGTTCAGGCATCAAGGTCTAGTTGGCCTACGGTATTCGCCCAATTCTAAGAAAGATGGCCTGGAGCCCCAGCACCCTGTCTGATGCCTGACTTTTGAAATTCTGCCACTGGAGCTTTCCTGAATGCCCTGATGTACCACAACCTCAGAGCCACCTCTGCTCGTGTATCTGACTGGAACAAGAGGCAGCACCTGAGAAGGTAAAAAGATGGGGGCCAGTGATTCAGCAAACCAACCTCAGAGTAGGCTCCAGACCCAGTTATCTTCCAGCATGGATGAAAATAGGCCTAGCAAAAGGTAAGAGTCTGGTAGATCACAATGTGTTACCTAGTGGGTATGCACCGGATTGTAAGGCAGACATTCTGGGCAATACATTAACTCCAATTCCACTGTCATTTACCTGCAAAGGAGAATGGTCAGCTTTCCGGTGGCAGAGTCTGGCGAAGGTGTACAGAAATGGCACCTTGCAAGGAGAAGGAAAAGAAGGAAGAACAAGTCATCAGACTTGGACCTCAGGTGGCTGCAGGAGAAAATGTATTTGGTGTCTGTCCCATCTTTGCATCCTTCAATGGCACTTTTGTCCATGTCATTGATCTTTCTGGCAAGGAAACCATCTGCCATGTGACTGGTGGGATGAAGGTAAAAGCTGACCCAGATGAGTCCGCTCCATATGCTGCCATGTTGGCTTCCCAGAATGTGACCCAGAGGTGCAAGGAGCTGGGCATCACTGCCCTCCACATCAAACTCCAGGCCAGAGGAGGAAATAGGACCAAGACTGCTAGACCAGGGGTCCAGTCAGTTCTTAGAGCCCTTGCCCGCTCAGGAATGAAGATTGGATGGATTGAGGATGTCACCCCCATCCCTTCTGACAGCACCCGCAGGAAGGGGGGTCACCGTGGTTGCCATCTGTGAACAGGACTCCTCAAATTGTTTTCTGTTAATAAATTGCCTTTGCGTGAGCTAAAAAAAAGAGAGGGAGGGGAATAGTCAGAAGGCATAGCTTGTTGTGGGGATTTAGAAAGCCACTATCTAGAAAGTTTCCTTCACCATGATAATATGTGTTTTCTTTTAATGAATGTTTATAAAGCAACTCTACTCCTTTATTGTTTTTTTTTTTCTATAAAAGAAACCAGGTGTGTGAGATAAATTTAGCTGAGTGCCTGAGGATAGAGACATCTCATCAGATTTAAAATTTTTGATATAAAATAGGAAGGGAGGGAGGGGGAAAGAAGGAAACAAGAAGGAAGGAAACAAAATCCAAAACAAAACTGGTCATGCTTTTTTGATAACACTGATAAAATCATTTTTCAGCTATATCCTCAATTTTTTTGGTAGAAGCAATGCCACAGAGCATATTTTCTACCATCAAAACTCTACTGCAAGCTACAGTTAGAAACTAGAAGAAAGAGGAAAAATCTTCATCAAGTCTCTTAAACTTGTTCACATTACATCATTGCTAAACGATTCCAGAATTTCCTAATATGTGACCTAGCTTCAGAGGACATAGTGACATTTCATCAAAACATGGACTCATTATTTCCTCAGTGTGGCCTCTTTTCCATTGGTTGGCAAATTTAAAGAATTTTTTCTGAGCAACAGTTTGTCAGGCACATTTTATGATCCTTACCACACAAGAACGAAGCCACTAAAACCATGCCTCACAGCGTTGTTCCCTTATCCATGTTTCACATATATAAAACAGTCATTCTCCATCTTTAGTTGCTCCAGAATCCCATGGAAGTCTTGTTAGGACACCGGGTTGGCTTGAGAATGTGTGTTTCTCACAAGTCTCTGGGTGATGCTGTTGATGCCCATTGAGAGACTACATTTGATCTCCACTAGCCTAGTATAAGATATGGTGCTCAATAAATATATTCTCTTGCAAGAAAAGATACCGTCTTGGATTGTGTTTTTGCCAGTGAAGGGTGGAGAAGTCTGAGTGCTTTGGGTTGCATTGCAGGATTTCTGGAACTCAGGAAGAATCCTAAGGCTATTGGTCCAACCACAGCCATGGTAGAAGTTTCCTTACAGCCAAATTTTATTAACCAAATCAACTCAATGCCTAAAAGAAGAGCAATAGCATCCAATAACTTTCAATTTATCCTGCCTTCCCCTTCCACAGCACTAGTTGACACCGAGTACATACCCAGAATTGCTGTCCTATTGTTCTATTTCTACAACCAAGAACTAGTTCCATAACAAGGCTTATGGGACTTCATGGCCAACCTTGCATTTATTTCTGATCCTAGGTAAGTTTCCTTGGCTTCTCTGTCCTAAAGATGAAGGGACTGAGGCGGTCAACTGAGATTTGAGACTCTGCCTAGAAACTGGTCCCTCATAAGTCTGTGGTGGGATTATCTGCCTCTCCATGGCCAGTAACCCCCCACCAGTTGGCCTTCTGCCCATTGATTACACACAAGTTAGGTTACCAGATGAATATAATTAGGCAGCCTCCTTTTCTGATGAAACACATGGCACCCCATTCAGGTCTATGGGTAGTAGAGATCCAAACATAATATTCCTCTGGGTGATAAGATAGAAGCACCATGTCTGAACCTGCCCAAGAACAAAGAGAACTGTATCATCTTTCAAGATATGTTAATATGAAGCATACTGAACCCAATCATTGGGCTGGTCTACTTGCTATGAGGAGATAGTGCTGAACTATTGATTTTCCAAGCCCTTACAAGCAGCAAGGGGCACCAGGCAGAGGCTCAATAAAGGAGTACTTTTGGTTGATAGCTATATTTGAGTGTTCTCTCTGAACTTAGGTTGAATCTGATTGTGCCTTCCAAGGAGCTAATATTTGACACTCTAGAAAGAGCTAAAAGTCTTTCATGATAAGGGAAGGAGAACATCGCCAGTTTGATAGTAAGTCAAAGAATTGATCCTACCTCCAGGCCAGGGAAAAGTACTTGCAAGGTCTTGGGAGGATAAGAGGGAAGGAAAAAGGAGAGAAAGAAAATCATATTAGATTAAGCCCAATAAAATTATTATTTTTGTAGGTCAAAAGTGGTAACAATATTGACAATTTCCTGTGGTTCAATCTAACAGATGAGAGAAGCCCTCATTTATCCATCTGGCACATGAAACTTCCCTTTCCCCAGAGTCTAGGCAGTTCTACTTTCAGCCACTTCCTCATAGCCATGTGACCACTATCTCCTCAGTGGAACAAACAAAGGCCCTAGATCAATTAACTCACATAGAGCATAAGTAAGAAGCAGGATGTGCTAACTCCCCGCACCTTTTTTCACCTCTGAAAAAAATTGAACTGCTGGAAATAGAATCCCTCTTTTGGTTAAACTTAAGCAACAAATGATGATCATTGTATGTGAGGATAAGCCAACTCAGAATCAGTCAGGAGCTGAGCAGGAAAAAGATGTCCTTCATGGAAGAAAATCTAAAATTTTCATTGTAAACAAATATATCACATCATTGAAGTTAATATTCTACACCTATAACTGTAACAATGCAAAAAGATAAAAAGCCATAAAACATGGGATTGAGACATCGAGAGCATCATTTTCCTTACATAGACCAAGAGGTAGGGTCCTACTCTGTGACCAGCTCTGTGCCCTTGGGAATTCTATTTATCTCTCCGAGCCTCAGTCAAAGGACAGGACTGGATTCAGATCATTTAACACTGTCCCTTCTCCCTAATCTATGACTTTCTAGAGCTATACCATTACTGTCCTGAAAGTCAATATTAAATAAAGAGAGGGCGCATAAGGGGGTAGACAATAATGACATAAATGAGCACAAAACACCATGTAACTTACATTATTTCAAAATAATTTCAGCTTCTGAGAAGGAAACCTCTCTTCCTTCCAGTTCAAGGTTCTGGGCTTATCTAAGAAAAACGAAGGCAAAAAGCAATCATCCCTATGATGAGACAAGTTCGCCTTTACCAGACACGTCTAGTGTTTGTCTACCTGTTTGTTTTAAGGATGACCAGTCTAAATTGATGAAGCAGAAGATAATGGGTAAAGAGCAGAGATCAGAGGCTTCAGCTGGTGAAGTGAGCGGACACTAATGATGAGCTTACACGTTATGAGGAGTTTTCCTTTCAAACTTGTTAACATTGGTCTTGGATCGATAGAAATCACCTCTTAATCGGCAATCGAAAGTAAATGCATTATACCTCAAAGCTGTTGAACATTGTGGTTAGAATGTGACTATAACAATATCAGAGTTGTGGGCTCAGTCCCTGCATGGCCGTACACCGCTGGCAGAATAGCGTGGGGCCTACGCCTGTCAGTTTCGTTCTCCACTGCATAGAGCAGACCCTTGACATGTATTTGTTGGATAAATGTGTCACCTATTTTACAAGATTGTACACAATGCATAAGAATTTCCAAAACTTTAGAAATAAGATAATTTGAGTAACTAGCAGATTCAAAATCTTTCTGAACTACGAAAAGAAAATTCAGTTACATTTAAATGGCACTTATAGATTATTTCTATGTCGATTTCAGACAAATTTCTCCAATTAAAAAAATGCAGTGAGTCAAATGTTAACATATACTTGTAAGCCATTTTGAAAAGAATGAGCAGCCTGATACTATTTGCTTAAAATAAATTTTTAAGAGAGTACTGATAAGTTTGGGATTTTTCTAATTCTAAGCTGAAAGCAGAAGGCTCTAATTGTCCTGCTTAGAAAAAACACCATAAAAAACAAGAGGATATGTAGCTAACTCAGTTCGTGAAAGAAAAAGAACCCCTTGTGATTCCTGGAATTTAGAGATGATTAATCAATTCTTTTCTGAAATTAGCAGAAAGTAGTCAGGAAAAGATTATCCAAGGACATTTGAAGCTCTCAAGGGAACTTTAAGAGATAAACTGCAAGCTCTACTAATCTATAGTGTTGAAAGTGTGAAAAAGAACTAAAGAGTCTTTATTTAGACCAACATAAGAAAATGAGGAGGAAATATAATAACTGTCAAATTTTAATTTGAGCTTTGCACCAAAGTGCTTGTATCTTGCTCTATGATACATTACACTTTAAAATTAAAAACATTTTAAAATTCTTTTAAACATCGATATTAGAAAACCTTATGCTTGTGGTTTTAATAAGTGTTGTTTTCATTTGGAAAAAGAAGCTTACTTAAGTAGGAAAATGCTCTATGTTCTCCTACCTCGGTCAATCACGACTGTAGGAATGTCCCTCTTAGGTCACAGAACTTAGTGCAGGACCCCCACTCACACACATCGACATACACAGGAAAACAAAGGTTTTCCTAAGCCTGTCTCATAAAACTAAGAATGATGAGAAATGTCCCCAGTGCTGTCAACGTGGCTTTGAAATTTCTCATGTAAACTCTGAGTCTTCCTGGCCAAACAGACGAGTCACACCTCTCAAGGGATATAAAATATGATTCAAATAAACATCTACTGAGTTTCCAGTTTTAAAATTGACCTAATATCTGTTGAATGTCTACTATTATACAAGGGACTTGCTGACCATTTCCAGGGAAGCAAAGATGACCAAGACATAGATCCTGATCTTGAGGGAAGTTACAAACTACCAGAGGAAAAAAAGAAATGAGTGCACAGATAACATCGAACACCTAAGTACTTTCTTTAAGGGAAAATATGTGTTCAGAACTGTCTCCTTAGTGTTCAGAACCATCTCCTTAGTGTTCAGAAGATGGCTTCTAGATGGAAGGCTTGGGGTTAAAACATGGAGAAGCTGTCATTTAAGCTGGATCTTGACAAGTAGGAGGGCATCTAGGGAAAGGAACAATAACACAAAGCAATGGAGTTTACTGGTTAAAACTGGAAATGGCAAATTGGCAGCCCATGGCCAAATCCAGCCAACAGATGTATTTTGTTTGGCCAGAGTAATGTTTAAAAAATTTTTGAATTAGTCGCCAGCATTTTAAAGTTGAAATTTCACATAAAATTCTGGATTTTGTGGCTACTCTTGAAGAAGACAGAAATTGTTGACACTGGGTCCACAGCCCACATAGTAACAAGTCAGCTGGAGCTTTGTGACAGAAGGCACACAGAAAGGGCACACAGCTCCCCAGGGTACCATGAGCCCATTTGGCCTGCCTCATCCTTTATGTGTCCTGTCCCTTAGGGGAGACTGCCTCGTGACTCCTGATTTAAAGTGTGAGTGTAGGTCAGACCAGTGGTGTGCTGGTAAATGTTTAACAACAGACTAAAGAAAAGAAAAAAAGCCCTCAACTGTAGAATTTGCCAATTTTTGTGGAGTAAATACACTGACCATGGCCAATTTCAAGCTACCAACACTGAAACTGAAGTTGGGAAGAAATGTGTGCTATGGGCTGTCACTCATTCTGCTCTTATACTGCTGTGTCAGACAGACCTGATTTCAAAGGCAGAGTCTCCTGAGGACATGTCTTAGCTCTCCAAACATCCATGTCTTCCTGTGTTAACCAGGAGAAACAACTGCCTGTCTCACAGTGCTATCGTGTGGTTTAAATGATTTCCCCAGAATCACCCCAAGGGTATTTATACAGTGCTCCCTAGAGTCATGCTGAGGGCTATTCCCAGGGTACATTCATTCTTCTGCACTTTTTGTAAGCTGGTCTTTGTGGTTTGCTATAGTTGGGGGGAAGAATTGGTAGGAAATGAGCCCTTAGACACAGGTGCAGATACTGGTAGTTAGAGGTTTGTGAGAGTGCACCAAGTGTTTCCAGAAGAACGGGCATGACAGGAAGAGCGTTTAATACACAGGATGCTAGCAAATTCACACAGCTGGACCCAGACTGCAAAAATAACTATTGAATTCTTCTTGAGGGCAGGGACTGAATCTTTTTTACTTTGACCTTCCAACTTAGCTAGACTCTACACCTATGTCCAGCCAGGAAGGAAAGGAAAGGACAGGAAAGAGAAGGGAAGGAAAGGGAAGGGAAGGGAAGGGAAGGGAAGGGAAGGATCAAAGCCACTAGAAAATTCTTACCAACGGGGACTTATTCCTTTCAAGTTCTAATTATTGAAAATCTTTCATTTCATTTCAGGAATTCATGGTAATGTTCTGAAAATAAATAAATGAAACAAAGGGACAAATTATTTTACTAGATTGCAAATCACCTATACAAATATATTTCTGATGTGGATCTCAGATAATATTATCAGTCAAGTGTCATACTTTAGACAAAACTCCAGTCACAACATTGACAGACATCAGTGTTGAGACCAAATGAAAAGAAAGTTGAAGAGGATGGTGAGACAGAAGATACCAAACGGAGCCCTCATTCTCCCTGATGGTTCCTGAGGGAACCTCGAAGCTCAGAGGGAAGGACTAATGGAAGCTTTGTGTTCAGTAATTTTATGACTTCACAGCTTTTTAATAAGAAGAATTTTAACAAGGAGAGTTTCCTTCAGGTTTCTTAATGGAATGGGTGAGCTGAGTTTACTATTCCTCCCCCAGGTTAATCTCTGTTCTAAGATGCTTTCTCATCATCTTTCATGTTCTGAAGAAGAAGAAGGAAGAAGAGAAAGAAAAAAAGCAGTTGAGTTAGTTTACTTGAGGACAATTTTAGAGAGAAAGGAAGAGAGAGAGGAATTACATTTAAAGCTTGGAATCTTGTGTAAGGTTGATCTTCTCAAGACTCAGACCCCGGAAGCACAGGTGCTTCCAAGTGCCTCATGGGCCTGTTAGCTTTTCCATATCTCTTGTTGCAGGAACTGGTTATTTTTCATTCTTCATTTAAGTTCTTTTTAGGAAATAGTCTGAAAAACCAGTAGTGTTGTCCTAAGAATTAAAGGAACCCAATCTTTTATATCAGGAAATTGAAGTCACTTCAGTGGCACTAAACAAAAATTTAGGTTCAAAAAAGCATTGCTATCTCAGGAGGTGACCATTTTGAAAATGACCCATCCCTCTGACTTGGTGTTTCTCTGAAATTCTGAATCAGAAACAATCTATTAGCATTCACCTCTCCTGAGAATATATCAGAAACAGATGGCCTGCCCATTGGGTGGTTTAATGATAAAAGCCAAATTTTTGGTCTTGGATCTATGGTTTCTAAGTGATCAAAAAAAGGCCACTCCTGGCGGCGGCTCCATAGTGTAGTGGTTAGCACATGTGCTTTACACGCAGAAGGTCCTGGGTTTGCTCCCCAGATGGAGCCACAGACCATACCCCGGGTGTGTCAGGCCCCAGGTGCAGCCACGAGCGTGTGGGAGGAGACGTCCCACCTTCAGAGATCCAGTTCTTAAGGGGAAACAGCAACATCCATAGGTCACGGGTGGAAGTGGTGGGAGGGAATTAAAGAGGAGGAAAAAAAAAAGGCCACGCCTTCCTGTCTGAGCCTCAGGTTCCTGACCCTGTCTCAATATGCTAAGAAAATAGATATGGAGAACAATTCTTAGTGAAGAAATGACAGCTACTCATCTGGTCATGGTTTGCAGGCTCAAGAACAAATCATGCCAAGTGAGAAATGGTCTTTGTACAGAGGAGTCCTTTCAAATCTTATTTTTGGTCACCGAGTCTGCACAGCTATGTGGGTCTCCCTGCATATGCAGACCACTGTGACAGCACTGTGAGAAGCGCAAAAGGAATAAAGACACAAACTGTGAAGGCAACACATGTGGGTCAATTCCACCATCGCCCCGCTCAGCATCCCTTCAACCACTTGGATGGGAACCCCTTTCCAACCCTTACCTGCTCACCATTCTCACGCTTCTCTCTGCCTTTCTCCAACCCCACTTTCTCACACCAAATCTGTTTGCCATAAAAGAAAAAGATCACAGTGCACATTCATATTAGAGTGCAAATGACTGATAGCAGTCTAAAATCTCCAGGAGACTTAAAATTTCCCGGGTCTCAAGGTCTTTAAAGAATGAAACTGCTAAAGTGGGATTTTAGCCATCACGGTCCAATGCAAGAGATGTTTCATGGGCCAGAAACTCCATTCAACAAACCATAAGTCACGCTACAGAAGTCTCTGCCGAGACCATCACTGTCCAATAGAAATACAAGGGGAGTCATAAATGTAATTTTAAATTTTCTACTAGACTCATTTAAAAAAAAAGAAACAGATAAAATTCTTTTAATAATCTATTTCATTAAAGCAAATATATCCAAAGTCTTACTTCAACATGTAATTGCTATAAAAAGAAATATTAATAGTATATTGTACATTTCTTTTTTTCATATTAACTCTTTGAAATCCAGTGTATGTTTTGCATTTGCAGCTCATGTCAATTTGCACCTGTCACATTTCCAAGTGCTCAGTAGATATGTGTGCCCTGCATTGGACAGCAGAGGTCTATTGAAGGACTGTGTGCAAGACAATTCCAAATTTGACAAATTGCTACTGCCGATAAAAATGCTTGTTTCCCTTCTTCCTCTGCATTCACCTGCCCTGTTGCTCTTCATTACACCTTCCATTCAGTGAGCACCCACAGTACATAGAATGGTGCATTTAAGCCTCATAACGACCCTAAGAGCTGGGTTCGGGTAAGGGGAAAAGGCACGGGTAGTGAAGAACTTGCCAGTGGTTCTTACCTGCTGAGAAGCGGGAGACTGGATGAAGCACCAAGAAATGACCACAAAGGAAGGGACAGAAAAAAAGACAGATGCATTGGGCTAAGACTCTACAGCCACTTAAGATCATGAATGTTACACAAATGTGTGGGTCCCTCGTTGACCGAAAGGGACTCAGAAATGTAGCATCACAAAGCCTGTCCTCCCAACCACCCGTCTGTCCTCTCCTCCCAAACGAAGTCATGCAAAGTCGAACCCCGGTCACAGTGTCCTGTGCAGCTCTGTGCCTGCAGTGGTCCTCTAGCCATTCAAGCAACACATATCTGTGTACACTGCACAGAACACAGAGAAATATGGCACACAAAACTGCCTTCTAGGGGCTTATAATCTAGTTGAGTAGATAATGAAAATGCGCCATATAACTCAGACCTTACTGTCAATAAACAGACTAAGAATTCAGAATAATCAAAGAAAGTTTCATGGAGGGGGTGGGGGAGATGGAGCCTGAGCCTTGAAGAAGAGCAGGAAAACAGCTGCAGATGGAAGGTTACCACAGGTGCTGGGTGCAAGCCAGCATAAAGGGCTATGACCAGCACTAGGGCTCCCCTCACAGTAGAAAAATGGCCGGAGCTGTTCCTGACCTCCAACCTCACTACCATCCACCCTTAGGAGGAGAGGTGCTATACCAGCATCCCCAGAAAATATCCAGATGGTCCGTTTGCTTAGGTCAACATGCTCCTCCTCAGGATCTGGGGTGACATCAGCTCACCTGGAATCTCCTAGAGATACAGGTGTAGATGTTACAAAGAGAGGGGAGAGAATGGATACAACCACAGCAGGAATGCAACTGTCGATTGTCCACGACACTGAGCTCCTAGGTGTGCATACCTTGCCCGAATTTTAAGGAGAAGGTATTATGGGATTGAGTTTGGCTTCTGAAGCATTTTGTCCATATGGACATGGGCTGACATTGCACTGGGTGACAACTTATGGGAGCTGTTTCACTTTCACCCTCTGGCTTCCTCTTTTTCTAATTATTCACAACATAGTAAACCACATTAACCTTAAATGTCACAAAAACAAAAGCACTATCGACTTTTACACCAGATAATTCTTTGTCTTGGGCGTTATCCTGTTAAGTGTAGAATGTTTAGTAGCATCCCCCACCAGTTGTAAGTTGTGGCAACCAAAAATGTCTCCAGACATTGCCAATGTCCCCGGGGCGGCAAAATCACTCCCTGTTAAGAACCACTGCTCTGTGGGGCCCCGCTCCGGAGTCAGCCTTTGCCACACAGCAGGAACATTTAGTTCAAGGACAAAAATACTGCCTGGAGATCAGGGGCATGAGCTGGGGGCAGAATTAGCAGCTGTGTGACCTTGGACAAGTAGGTCCACCTCCTCTCATCTGCGCTTCATCCCGTGGTTGTAAAAAATCACACGAGATCATGTACACGCAGCCCTCGCCCCAATCTGTACCCGCACATCAATATCATTAGCTATTTTCCTGGCACAGTAACAAAAACAGACATATTTTATAGATTGTGTGTTTCAAGAGAATGTTCTTTGCAGGGGCAGAGTGAGGGATAGTGTTTGCTTGTTTGTTTTCTTTTTCTTTTTAAATTGGAGCCCTGCTTTGGAAGAGCAACAAAGAAAACTCTGCAGACTGTTTTTGTGGCTAGACCTCCTTGAGTTTTCCCTCTTCAGAGGCTCCTTGTCCCTTAGAAAGGCATGGCCAGTGGAGACAAAAGTCAACCTACCAGTTAGCTGAGGCCTTGGGGAGGCTTCGTGGAGACAGACCAGGGTGGCAGCCCCACGTAGGCCCCAGAGCACACTCTGGGTGAGGGGGAGGGGAGGTAGTTGGCCAGGCCCGTGTTCCACTTGGTTCTGCTTGTGATCACCCTGCTCGTGGAGGGCTCTCCCTGTGTGGTCCCAGCTGCGGGTTCTTGGAGCTGCATGCGGCCTACGACGTCCTCATGCAAGAGTAGGGCTGTCAAGATGGCAAATTTGCTTCAAATAACTAACCTTTCTTCCATATAAGGCATATGTTTGCTCCAAAATGTCAACATTGGCTTCGCGCCCCTTTTTTAAAATTATACTCTGTCAATCTCTGCAACCCTCAACTAAGACGGTTGAAAATATCCAGTGGCACCGATCAGGAAATTTTGGGCTTCCCAATATGACATGGAAATCTGGGAAACCGGACGTGGTGACCGCACTCTAATTTTATGACCCTGACTTTATTGCCAGCACAGAGGCAATAAAGAGAAATAATAAACGAAACAGCATGCAGAGCTCAGAAGATGGCAGCCCAGTCAAATCTGTACAAGGCGCCTAATCTT
Organism: Pteropus medius; assembly: GCF_902729225.1. Classification (NCBI taxonomy): domain Eukaryota; kingdom Metazoa; phylum Chordata; class Mammalia; order Chiroptera; family Pteropodidae; genus Pteropus; species Pteropus medius. The sequence continues at coordinate 517,555 of NW_024349125.1, read as the reverse complement.
TCTGTGCCGCAGCTTCCTCTGTCCAGGGAAGGGAAGACTGACGTGTCCTTTGACACCACTTCCAGGTGACTTCATAAAAAGATACATCACTACTGTGTTCCTGGTGAGACCGTGCGCAAGTTAGCGGCATCATGCCCACCATCAGAAGTGGGAAGGCAAAATGGAAATATGGATTCTCAATATCATGACCCAGTGAATTAAAATATTAAAACCGATGAAAATAGAAGTATATTATCTGGGCTATGTGTTAACTCATAGTACAACCGTTTTCAGCAAATTGATTGTCAAATACTCAGTTTTTAGTATATTTTAATTTAATAATTTGTTTCACTAAGTTTTTACAAGAAAGAGAAAAGATCCTTTAATCTCCCCATATATGAAATCCTTAGAGAAGAGCAGTTTGTGATTTACATTCCCATCTCTGGGTTTTGGTTTTCTGCTTCATGAAATTATATGAATTAATCACAAAAAGATTAACAATTTAAGTTCTTAGGACCTCAGAACAATTAGCAATAGGCAATACTTCTGTTTTTCAGGTTCCAGAATTATTCCTTTATTTTAACTAAGATGTTCTGCCTACATTAAAACTACCTCCATCCACGTGTCGATAATAACAATGTGTAATATTTTATAGGTATGGACTCAAGAAATGCGAAACCTATGTTTTGATTTCCATTTTTTCTAATTCCAATAGCAACGCTTGCTAGCTATTAAATAAATGACTCCAACTTGGAAAAGGTGGACAACCGAAAACTGAGATAAAACTAATAGAAATACATACATATGTGTAGATGTATTAATATTCTTGAAAATAATTTAATTGCCATAACCGAAATATGCTCCTAAAAGTATTTAATAACAAGTAGTAGAATATAAAACAGGTTAAAAGTAAAAAGAAAAATGTGTAGTCAATGAATCCTGGAAAGTGGATATCTGCTTTCCAGTTATTAGTTTCTACCTGTTGGCGCTACCTCATTTTTGTCAGAGATATGGTGGAGTGACCTAGAGACTATTCATTTGCTAGTGGGAGAAGAACTTTGAGGATGTCCTCTTCACCTCTGACTTTCTCTGGGCCATTCTGCCTTTGTCCATAGGCTCCTCACCTTTGGAAGTGAGGAGAAGTTCCCGTAGCCAAGACGTGAAACATAAGTGAAATAAAGGGAATCCATTACTGGCCACTAGGAAGAGCCACATGGAATCTTCATGAGAAGCTTACTCTAGAGCAAGCTAGCTCCATTCCTACTATCATTTTAGCAAAGAGGTTTTCTCTTTTGTTTTCTTAAGCATTCATTTATAAACTCATTTTGCGACACACAGAAAAGAGGTCAATCCAGTGGTCCCCCTGCCAACCCAGAGACCTAAGACCAACACAGCTTTTCCTTTTCACTAACATTCACTGTGAAGAAAGACTGAATTTTTATTTCTCTTATTCAGAAGCACCACTCATATTTTTACTTCAGAATGAAATCACTGCTCAAACCAAGAAGACAGAACCAGGATCAATTCCGATTTTGCAGCAGCTTGGCTTAATATTCTGCTGTTTTTGATATGCGGCCTAAGACATTAGCCTCCAAAGGTAGCTGATGGTCTTTTAAACACACTGAGTTATTTTTCGTGAAAAGTCCCTGAGAAAATGATCCTAAGAAACATATATGTGAGGGCCATCTGACTAGCAGGCAACACGGGGCGAGACGCTGCCCTTTGTGGCACTGGGCATAACCCTCATGTCAGCCATGGTTGAAGAACCTGGCCTTCTGCAGAAAGAGTGCCTGGGACCCCAAACTCCAGTGTATCAGAGTCTACAGTAAGAAGCTCTAGGGATCCTGCAGGCTATCTGTCCCTATGTAACAGCTCTTTCTATTCCTCTCAGCATCCTTGTCAGATGCAACCTGAGAGGGAATACAGGCCACTGAAGTCTCTTCACCTAATCTTAACTTGTCACTCCTTCCCTACTCCCTAAGTGTTTATTTAGGACACTATAGGACCAAAAGATAGATTCTACGTGAGCCTATCTAAAATTCAGCCCCCTTCCCCATCTTGAATTCACTTGCAAGTTGAGATCAGAGCTCTCTATCCCCAAAAACACGTAGAGGAAGTTACCACCCCATCTCGCCCTTCTCACTGTGCCTGGGCACAGATATCCGGGAGACTTGGTAATGCCTTTCCATGATCCCCCAGGAAGAAGATATAAATGCAGTCCAAGGAAAAGTCTGGGCCTCCAATAACACTTTGGGGTAAATATTCACCATAAGTTAATAGTAAACCTAGACTCACTGAGAACCCATGCACCAAATTTGTCAGTAGATTCCTAGTCCCAAGAGGGCCAGTTAAACTGCTTAATCCTAACAAAAGGCAGCAGAGCAGAGCTGGCCTGTTGACACCCTCACTTAACTCCAACTGGGCAAGTCATTTAACCTCCCTGTTTCCCAGTGTCCTCAGCTACCAAATGGTGTGGGCAATAACAATAACAATAACAATAACATGAGAACTCAAACACACATAAAGGGCTTGAAACATTCATGGCACCTAGTAAGTGATCAATAAGTATTAACTGATTATTAACCTGCTTTTCAAAGCCTTCCACTCCCAGCCCCCACCTACACTGATAAAAATGTTCTCTCCTTTGCTCAGTTTAGCTGACCCTCTGTCCAAGCAAGTTTGGTCTTCTCACTGCCTGAAAAGGCTCCATGTGGGTTCCTACATCTGTGCTTTTGTCTCTACTGGAAATATGTTTCTTGAATATCTAGGCTGACTCCTCCGGCCACTCCACATTTCTAAATTTCACCTTCCTTTCCTCTATGAACCAACTTGAACTCCCGCCGCTCCGGACTAGAAAGAGTTCTCCCCGCTCCTGCAAAGTATCGTATGTACAACCATTGCCATTCATCACTTAATCATGTGGCACCCACTGTTTTCAAATTATTTAAATGTTATTGTTATTCAGATTTTTGTATGTCGTGATCCTATGTACTTAGCTAGACTAAGTCACCTGGAAAACATCACTACCCAGCCTTACAGAGTAAGCATGTGTATTATCATGCTGGAATTGCCATGATTGCTATCTGGGAATTGCCTAGTAAGTTTTAGACACAACTGGACAAATAGCTGTAGAAAAATATAAGGTCCATTAAAGCTTTTAAGTCTAATCAGAAGAGATTGTCTTTAAATATCAGGTCCCTGTTGATAGCTCCAAAGACCCCAACAGCCTATCATAGCCAGCCCCCAAACTTCATCAAAGTAGAGAGGGAAAAAAATGGATTATATTCACAGTTAATTTCTTGACTCTAGGGTTTACATTTATCCAATTTTAAAAATTAAAGCTAAAAGGGTTCGTATAATTGTATAAAGCAAAAAGTTCATATCATCAAACAATCTGATTCTTATAAAAAGAAATACTGATGACCCAGGTGGAGGATTCAACCGCTGGACTGCCAGGTGACAACTCAAGAAAGAAGTGTCAGTTTGGGAACTATTGGGGGACCACAGTCATGCACAGGCTGCTTTGCTGCGGGAAGATCCCTCTCTTGAGGACAAAGAGGCTTAATACGTAACAGGGGTGTTGTTGGAGCGTTCTGAGGCAAAATGTGGCTGATGGAACTGGAGCAACTGCCTCAGCATAGAACTGGTTTTATTTAGTTTTTTTTTTTTTTTTCCAGATGTGTCTTTAAATTTTTAGAATTGCAACTAAACTCAACGCCATCTTCCTTTGAGCATCTCTTGCCCGGCGTCACAACAACTTATTCTAAGGCACCATTGGAAGGTCCTCGGAGGTTTCCTTTTATAGTCCTGCTCTTCTCAAAATTAACCATGGTCAGAATCTTACTATGTAGGCCACAATCGCAAGCCAGGAACCTGTTGTGTAGACACCCTAAGGACTAGGCTACATCAAACCTTTCTGAACATCCATGACTAATTAGATCAGTCCTCTGCTCTTATACTCAGCTCTCTTCTGGGGCCTCTAATATATTTCTTTTTCAGTACCTTTAGGTGAGAATTAGAACTGTTTTTAAAGCGAGTCCCTGACTCCACCACCAGCAAGCTTCTTGCTCTGTAGTAGACATCTGTTCTTTTTGCCAAATCCAAAAATACCAACGGGCACAGACAAAAACGGTCCACAAGAAAATTTTCTCTCACTAGCCGAAGGACCAGAAAAGGAGCAGCCCATCAAGACAGAAAAATTTTAGACAACAACGGCTCTCCTCCAGCCAAACACCGCAGGAAAAAGTCCAAGCCCCATTAACACCTCTGCCAGCAAAGGCTTCCATCCTCACCAAACTATAACAAGGCATGTCAGAGAAGGGCAAATGAGGAGCCAGGACTTTCAATTCACTGGGAGGACAAGGCCCTCCCCAACCCCCTGACACTCCCTATGGTGTCGGTGCAGACCACATGGGGAATCTGGACTTCTTCCCCATACACGGTAACAAGGCCCCTCTTCCTTCCTCTCTGAGGTGGCATCAGGAAGCCCAGGGGGAGAGTTAGGGCCTTTAGCACCACTCAACAGGACAAGATCATGTCCCCCACGGTCAGTGGAGGCTGTGCAGGGAGCAGTAACAGGGCAACCCTCCCTGTCCCAGCCAGGTTGGTATCAGTGGAGGCCTAGTGGTGAGCCTAAATTTTGAAATTTAAATATTATTTATTCTGCAAGAGACTCCATGGCTCCAGTTGGTGAGCACAGGCCTGAGGATGGGAGAGAGGAAGTGATACCCTTAGCAGGCCACCAGACTACTTTTTCACGGTGAACCTGCCCCACTGTCTTACAAGACCTCATTCGTGTGGCTGGAACAGCCCTAAACTGTAACCACAACTGAAAAATAATTCTAATTGTGTCCTTGGTTTTAGGACCTGCCCACTTTGGGGTCAGGCAATTGTCAAGTTCTCAGCTTCCTATTTCTCCAGTTAAGTCATCTATTTCACCAAATGCAACATTTACCAAATACAAAATCAATGCCTATTGATATCCATAACATTGGGATTTTATTTTAGGTGTAATGGAAATCACTGGAGGGTTCTAGGTGTCAAATTTGATGTATTGTTTTTAAATCTCTCTCCCTTTAGAGCACTGTGGATAATGGATTTGGGGGAAAGAAGTGAAATTAGTAAGAGCAGTAAGCAAGTAATGGATGAAGGTCAGCTTTTAGATAGAGAAGAAGGAGGAGCTATGGGAGAAAAAAGAAGAAAGACAAGAGATACTGAATAAACACGAGAAAATGAAAGTTAATAAGTAAGGAAGCTGAAAAAAAAGCTAAAAGAAAATTGGAAAATAAATGCATCATGGCTCTTTTCCTTCAACAACTAAAATATGAACTACACAGAGCGAACCAGGCTCCTACTAGATGCTACTAGAAGTGTAGCTCATAGAAGAGAGTTTCCTACTTGGACTCATTTATTTAATACTTAAATTTCAATCTCAAAGGGAAAAGTAAACAACAAAACTTTGCAGAACAGAGGATATAGCATGCTACACTACATTCTTTATCACGCACATAGACACACATTCACACACGTGTGCACGTGCACACATGTGCATGTGTGTGTAGGTCATCTCTGGTAGAAGAGAAAAGCAATCAACAACAGAAGTTAGGGGACAGGGGTAAGAGGATAACTTATTATTCATTGTACCCTTTTAAATATTGTATATGCTGTTTATTAACATTGTACCTACTATCTATTAAAAATAGAGATAGAGGGGAGAAATAGATAAAATATTTTAAGCACCTGAAAAATTCATGGATATTTTCTGAGCTTCATATAAGGATAAACATGGGGGAAGGGTGGGGGGGTCTACAAAGTAAATAACATTCAAATCCCTGTGTACCCCATATTACCTCCAAATCTCAACAGAATGAGCCAGGAGATGAAGAATACAATACCACAAATAGATCAAGCCCAGTTTCTTTCTTTTCAATCTTCTTGGGTGCAATTCTTGACTTGTAGATGTATTACATAAAATAAAACGATCTGCTCAAATGTGAATTCACTCAGTGTTGGAGCATGTCCTATGGAATAATAAATCATTCAATCGCTACAAAAAGTATTTGTAAAACAGTACACTGAACTTTGTTTTCCTCAAAGCATCTAATTGTGATTTCTTTGTGTCTCAAGCATCTTAAGAGTTAACATGCCCTAAGCCCTGCCTCTCCTTAGTGGATTGTGATCCAGACAGGGGCCATTCTCCTATCTATCCCTGCATCTCTATTTCTTGCTAGAGGCCTCAGGGCTATTTCTCAAAGTTAACATTTTCTTGTCATTCCCAACTATATATGGCTTTGCCTGTTCAAAGCGATTGAAGAATAACAAAGTAGTAAAAACTTCTCAGTAGATCAAGTCAAGCTAAGGGAAAAAATAAATAAGACCTTTGCTCCTGCACTAGCCTGAAGTAGCTTGTTACTCAACCAAATAGTAGACAAGCCGAAGACGCAAAAAAATGGGTGATGCATTGAGTTGAGAAGAGGAACCATTACAACGAGGAAAATCATGAACGCAAAATTCAGTGTCAATAAACAGCGTGAAAACAGAATTTAAATACATGATGGAGAAAGTACATAGAGGGCCAGTCCTTGTTTTGGGTCCTCCCCACCCCCCACACCATTACTGTGTGGGGTAAGAAGCTATTCACATCATTTTCTGGAGTGTTTTCACTTGGCTGAGGTATCAGACAGATGGCCCCAGGATGTTCCCATTGAGGGAGCTCCTGGAAGCCCAGTCTCCTGGAGTTGGCCTCTGCTCCCTCAGCGGGGCACCTCAAACAAGACTCTTGAGAATCTTGCAGCTCTTCCTTTGGAGGATCTTGGCTACTTTCTGCCCTTAGTTTCTTTTCTGCAATCATACGTGCAAGACACCAGAGTTGCTTAACTTAAGTATTGGTAATTTACCCCAAATTCCAGGCAAGGAAGACATAAAATGATCCCTTAGAATCACATAAACTGGAAATGCTAGCCCCTTGGCAGGGAGCCTGCCAAGCCAGTTCAGAGAAGAAAAGCAATAGGCACAAGAGTTTCCTTCCACCGCAGATACAGGTTCTCAGATGGCAGTGTCAGCAATTACAGATGAACCAGTTCCCACCACCTACCCACTGTTGGTCCCCTCCAGTCATCTCTTCCAGAGCCATCCCTATATTTCTCTCAAGCTACAAACTTTTGAGCTAAGAACTAAATGACCAAAAAGAGTCAGTCAAGTGGAGAGGCAGCAAGCAAATTCAGACAGTGGGAAAAACACGTGCCAAGTCCCTGAGGCTAGAAAGACTTTGGGCAAGATCGGAGAACTGCAAGGGAACTCTGTTGCTGGAAGATAGTAAAGAAAAGGAGTACAGCGGCTCAATATGGGGTGGAAGTGAGAACCAGGTACCAACTCATGCATGCCACAAAGAAGAGGTTAGCTCTTCAGTCACTGAAGGGCTCCTAGCCTTTATGTTGGAAGATCTCAAGGACTGCTGCATGGGGCATGAAGCATGGACGGAGTAGGGATGGGACAAGAGCAGAAGTGATGCCATTGCAACGGTCTGGGGTGAAATGATGAAGGCTTGAATAGGACTGCTGACGGTGGAGAAAAAGAAAAGTGCACAGACTCGAGATATATGTTGGAGGCAGAGGAAAGGATTTGCTGGGGGAGCAGAGGCTTGAACGGTAGGGCGGATTAAGGAGAGCGAAGGAGGAAACCGAGATTGACTCCCAGCTCTCTGCCTTGAACAGAGAGAGATGGTGACAACTTTTACTGAGATTGTGAAAAGTAGAGTTCAGTTTTAGATGTAGGAGGTTCGAGATGCTCTTGAGATATCCAATAGCAGTCGGCTGTCTGAAAATGGAGCTGGAACTCTGGAGAGAGGCATCCAGAAGTCGTTGGTGTATGGATGGTTTTTCAGGCCACAATGAGGGGAGCAGCTTGGGGTGGCTCAGACACTCAGACCTTAACCAGATACCAAGCCCACAACTGAGCCGGCCGCTTGACTGTCCTGTGTGTCCGTACCTCCGCATGCCACACAGGCTCACAGAAACCCCCCTCTCTCACCGATCGCTGAGAAATTGGACAAGCTGTCTTTGCCAAAGTGCTCTAGCTCCTTTAGAGGATGTGAAAGAGGATTGATTTTGAAATCCAAAGTACAAGAAAAGATTAGTGATAATGGGAAGGGTCCGATCTTACAAACCCAGAATGGTTCCCAGTTGCTGGCACAATTTCTAGGTCCCTCTGCCCACACAGTAGGAACCGCTATGGCGGCCAGTCAGCAGAGGACCAGCCAGATCCTGCCGAGGGAAAATCTGATCATCTACCTAACAGCATCTGATAACAACACCCGAACTTCCTGCCCCTCCTCCCCAAAACCTCTCCACACCCCCCACCCCCAGTCTTCAGAAGAGACCCTGCATTACAATGATGAACTAAAACTAGAAAGGGCCCTTGGCTGAAAGGATGTGCTGAAAGCCGTCAGAGAGAGATTGATGTGCAGAGCAGGGCTGCCTGAGGCATGTGTTCGCCATCTGTCAGGCGGAGAGAGCCCTGCCAGCCCTACATGGTTATTCAGTATTAAAAGAATATTCTTGAGTTTGACTGACACCCTGGGCAGCCCCGGCCAAGACGGTTAGGCTCTGGGGTCCAGATGGGATGGAGGGGCCTCCGCTCTCCTGAGGCAGATGCCTCCGGAGGGCTGGGCCACCCAGGGTATGCAGGCAGGCTCTCCCGGGCCTGGGAGGAGAGTGTGGCTTGGCCAGGGCTGGGCAGGCCTAGGCCTGAGCTGGGACTTTCATGTGTGGCTCAGCTTCAAAGACAGGGTGGGACTGAAAGAAAATATTCTTCACTCTGTACGCTCCTTTGGGGAACAGTAATGCCAGGCTTGCAGGGTGCCTTCCACAATGGAATAATCATCTTTAGGCTTTTCTTGAATGCCTATATATGTAGGTAAGTCTCATCCATTAATTTCAGGCCAGAGACCAAGAATGGCCCCTTTCAGGGCTAACCCTGCTGGCTCCATGGAATACCTGTTTTTCCCAACTTCAGTGACCCTCCTCTAGGAACAACTTGTTATTCCTTTCTCGTGGAACTCAGGAATGGACAAATGACCCGCTTTGGTCAGAGAAATGCAAGCAAAGATGAAATGGGCCACCTCAAGGCTGAAGCATTTGAAGTCAGCATGTGGTTAGCCATACCTCTTTTCTCTCTGCCATACCAGCAAGTTCCAAACGGATGTGCTCCTTAAGCCTGGATCCCAGAACACAGCTGACATGGAGCAGAGCGATGGGCATCCTGTAATAATGCTACAATGTGAATGAGAAATAAGCCTTTCTTTATAAACCACTGAGATTTGAGGTTTGGTTGTTTTTGCAGCAAATCCCAGCATATCCTGATGGATACACTCTCCACCCTACACCACCACCATGCCCTACACACCCGCTTTAGGTGAAAGAAGTTTCCACTGAACGTTGGAAAATGTCTTTGCAGCAACAAAATTTAGGGAGAGAACTGGAGGAGGAGATTCAATGAAAGTTTATCACACATCGGGTTTTTACAACTACAAACAACACCAGGCCCGGAACCACAAGAAGCTTGCTTAAGAGGCATTGTGTTGGTGACAAATATAAATAAGAGATAGAGACCCAGAACAAAAAACCTCAAACCTCCCCACCACAGGTGCCATGGGATAAGACTATCAGAGATGACAATTTAAGGCAAGGAGAAGGGTCTGGGCAGAATGTACTTGTAGGCCATGACACAGCTCCGCTTTACACACGTGTGGGCTCTTGTCATCAAATTACATCTCTAACCTTTCATTTTGGTGTCTGATCTAATCTCTCTGGAGGTAGGCTGGTAAAATCAAACGTTCACAGTAGTGACTATTTTGGTTAATAAAAAAAAAAAAATCTAGTTCTTTGAATCAATTCCAAGTTTATCAATGAGTCTTTCAAGAGAACCGCCTGCAAACCTCAGAGTCCTGGCTGAGAATATTGAGACTTGCCCACGGCCAGGATGGCTACATTTGGTTACCAGAACATTTCTAGTTCAGCTGCGAAAAACTAAGCATCTTTCTCGAGAGCCTTTCCCCTGAGATGGCCGAGTTGGCTCTCAGAACGGAGCTTCACATTTTCCCCCATGTTGTCAGTTACCAAAAGAGAGGGCTTACACCCAACAAAAAGAGGCTCTGAAAAACCGGCCTCCGCTTTAATGTTCGGCTAACAACTTCGCATTCCTAACGGGTTGAAGTCATGTGAACTGGGGCCACACGTACTGTCCATACGAACACACATGGCTACGTGTGTCAGATAGGAACCCTTCTACTGCCACAAGGACAAGGCTCTTGCAATGCGGTACAGATGCCAGCCAAGAATATCTGGAATGTCTCTCCACCCCAATGACAGCATTCTGTGACAGAGACAAGGATGGCCCATACTAGTGGCAAGTGGCTCTGGAATGAGGGAATGTTGGCCTTGCCACATCCTTGCTGCAGTCACGCACCCCGCACCCGCTCCTGCCTCCTCAGCTTGGAACCGCCCATGCTCTTGTTATTTTTGTGCATGAATAAACCTCAATTCTATAACAGCAAACAAAAATGCTCTGGTACCAAAATCTGATGCTGCCTTTGAAATTAGTTAATAGCAGTATAAAAAGGAGCATATTGTAAAGAGAAACTGTGCACTGTGGCCACACTTTGAAGTACCTTAGACCGAGCCACAAATAAACAAAGGGATAGAAGAAGAAGCAACTTCTGAAGTACTTGGGCAAGCACAGCAACAGCCTGCAGACGGGTTTTGAAACGTTAAAACCTCCCACAAGGCTTGTGTATCTGACGTTAGAAGCCACATCTGGGGCCCCTTTGTAGTTTTTATTAAAAGGGGTCTCAGGTCTTATTTCTTCCCTCTGTACCTTTGGCACTAAAGGCGGTGAGATTCCTTGAGTCCTAGTTGGGACAAGGTGGAGGAGGAGGAAGTCATCATTCCTCTCCCTCTATCCCACCCTCACTCAGGGCCTCCAGTGGTTTGCTCAGGGACAGAACCGTGAGTGGGGCTGGAAGAAGGCTCCCCTGTGATGAGACCTAGTTTGGGGAGTCACTTGGATTAAGTACAATCTGTGGGTTGTGTCTTGAGGCAATGCTAAGAAACTTTCCCTTAGAATAGTCTAGACTTGCTTGTCTGACAATCAGTCATGGGGAAGGGGCTTCTGGTTTTAATTATGCACTTAGTCCCCGGAATAGGAAAACTTGCAAAGTGACAAAGGTCAAATCAAAGACGCCCCCTTCCCAGGACGTGGCCTACAGGTAGCAGTGGCAATAGGGCACTTTTGTCTGTGATAGGGCCAATGGTCTGTTTGCCTTCTGAAATTCTGAGAGCAAAGAAAGTTAATAAGAAAGCCAGAGTGCCCACCCCTCAATATGAAGATGTTCCATTTTCAGCTCTGCATCTGACCCTTCTCTTCTCTGCTGTGCCTGATGTCTCCTGGCCCAGAGCCCATCTGGCTCAATGTCTCACAGAGAAGCCTCTGGCCTCTTTAGGGGAGGGGTGGTAGTTGCTGGGATAAATAGGCAACTTTACGCAGACCTACATCAACCCCTGGCTGTTGGTTCCACCTTCCATGATACCTGGTACCTTTGAACCATGATACGTTCTAGCGACAAGCAAGCTATCTTCTCACCTATCTACCCTCTGCTGACACTCAGAATGGATATTTAGGGCCCTGCTCTGTTCACTACTACTTCTCTAGCAGCTCTCTGTCTTTCCTAGACTTCCCAAAATCTCTCTTCTACTGAAATGTTGGCCCTTATGGGTTTACCCTTGTGTTTCCTTTATTGTCATCTTAGTGAGTTTCTCTGGAGGGACAGGAGATAAACACATGTGACCAACCCCTCATGTCTAATAAGAAGCCTTCTTTGTTTTTTTTAATCAAATTCAAGTTCTCTCTACAGCTTTTATCCATCAATTGACCCCACTTACATACCCACACTAGTCTCCCATTATTTATTCATATAGACCTTTAACTCTAAGCAAATGCCACACCCATTCCCAACTTCATTCGTTTGTTCGCATTGCTCTCTTCATTTGGTATTTATTTTGAATTAATTTGACCTCAAATATCACAGCCTCTATTAAGTATTCAATGACTGGTTTAGCCCATAATAACACATGGTTCTCAAGTTCTTTTAACATCTACAGCTTGTACCATATATTCTAATCTTATTTATTTATTCGTTTATTCATTCCTTGTCTTATTATTTGGGAACTTGTTTCTAAAAGTTTTTTAAGTGGTGTATTAGGGAGCATAAAATACAATAGGATTCTTCTAATGTGGGAAAGACAGGGAAAAGTGGAGATATAAGATGGAAAAAAGCACGTACTATCATATACTAAGTCTTATATTCTCGATGGAAGCACCTTAGAATCAGCTTTTCTAGCAGTCAGTATGAACAAGGAAACGATCATTTATTCTGATAGGAGTACCCGACATGACAGGCTCCACCTTGAGAGAGTTAGATTATCCAGCCTCTGCCTTCTGCTCACACACTGAGTTTCCGTGAAGGAGACCTCAGATCATGTAATGAACAGCATTCTCAGCTATGCCATCTCAGACGACCTGACGATGGCTTCCAAGGCTAATGTGAAAAGGTCAGTCAGCTTTCATAGCTAATATGGCAGAAGAAAACGACCACATTCTTCCATCAAACGATTCTTGATACCTTTGTTTCTAACAAGACACTGGGCCGCCAGGCTAACCCAGGATGGTATTTTCACTGAAACACCAACAGTGTCTCTTGGGCAGTGCTTAAGTCTTGAGTTACAAGCCTGGCTTATCACTTTCACATGAATCCCTGGTTTTCTCTGAATTTCAATTTCTTTCCTTGTAAAATGGAGATATACTTACTCTGCCTACTATTCATGACTAATCTGAGAATCAACTGCGTTAATACTCAAATACTGTGAAAATTTTAAAATACCACAAAATGCAATGTATTATTATCTTGTTATCAACTGTAGATTTTCCCAAAGTCTAAACTACCATCATGAGAAGGTGTATTGTCAAGTCTCACACGGTCTGAAGGTACCATACCCGTGACATCCTGCAAGATCTCCCAACGTGTCGGGCTGACCTGTGTTCGAAAAGACAAAGCTCCCTCTCACCCAACTCTGTAGGCCCGAGTTGAGAGCAGAGAACCTAACACTACAGATGCTCAGCACTGGCAAAAATGCAGTCGGTCAAGGTGGTAACTCTGTATGGTGGCTAGCTTCAGATACTATCTAATTAGATGCCTAGGCAAGCCAGTGAGGTATGTATTTTCACCCTCAAATTACAGAGAAGTTAAATGAATTATTTAGAAATCACTCAGTAAGTGGTATGGTACTTCCAAGTCCCAAATTTTGTTCAGCATCCACCACAGCCTAAAGAATTTGTCTAACCAGGAACAATGGTGAGAAGTCAGTGGTCCTCCATTATCTATAACACATGTGCACACACACAGACACATACATACAAACTATAAAGGACCCGTGATAGTCCAGTGGCTCTCGGAATGATTGTGACAGGCGCAAAACAGTAATAATAAAATGAAATCCTCCTTTCCGGAGATGGGCTGGGCAAGTTCTTTAAAGCTAGATAGAGAGAAATATGCTTTATGGGATCTTTGTTGAAAACTCTGGAGTATAATGTCCTTTGTGAGAGTCTGTCTCATGCACCCAGGAAAAGAACATTGTCTTTCCTGAGCTTTGTCTCAAATCCCTAGAGTAAAAGCCCCTCTGCTCCCAAAGGAGCCGCTTGAAACATTTCAGAGTACAGGATGGCAGAGGGAAAAAAAGCCGTTTCCCACAACTACCAACACCCAAATTTCGACAGCTCACTGCTTGCCCAAACTGCTGAGCACTTAGGAATCACTCAGCTGGTGAGTTATCCGAGCAGCAGCAAGATGGGGAGGGGAAAATGCAAAACCCACTTGGGGCAATATGATCTGGCGTCAGAGCCACTGTCCGTATGACTGATGCGGAGCAAGACCCAAAGGAAGAGGTGACCAGCATAAGGGTCTCGCAGCGGAGTTGCTAAGACTTCGGGTCTTGGCTAGGATTTAAGCCTACCCCCCACTCACTGAAAGCAACCGAAATTGCTGATAATTTTTTCTTTTTTTTCTTTTCTTTCTTTTTTTACCTTTTAAAAGCATCAAAGAATTGATTGTTATCAGGCCAAATCTAAATGAAACCAGAAATCCATAGCTGTGATTTGAAGCTCTTTTCCCCAGGGTTTTACTGAGTTTGGCACATTTGAACTCTAATTTTTAAAGCCTTGTGGAGCTCTGGGGAAGAAGATGACACCTAAGGACCACCCAAGGTGGGAAGTCTAATGTAGAAGTGCGATCTGTGAGGCTGCCCCACCCCTTCCCCAGGAGTTGCAAAGAAAAGCAGCCTCCATGCAGAGCAGAGCGAGGAGAGGCAAAACCTTCTCTGAAAAGTTGCACCAACAAGCCCACGTCACTTGTGTTTGCAGCCAAATATACAAAACCTCAAGCTGTGAATTCAGTTAAAAGTGTTCTAGATGGACGGTGGCCTCGGGTGGCAAAGGAAAGTACAGATGCTCCTTGAAGACACTCCCTCATTCCAAGCCTCAAAGAATTACCACAAATAACTTTCTAAGGGGAGCAAGGGATACCATGAAAAATGATCAAGCTCATCGGGGAAAAGCACCATGAATGAGAAGCAGCAGAAACAAAGTCAAGGTGACAGGCTTTCATTTAAAGCCTACAGGGCCTATGACAGAAGAACCACCAGCAACCGTAACTGACCACTCCAAGACACGAGAACATTTTAGCCAAAAAGAGAACATAGCATTAGAACAGGGACTGTCCCTAACATGCAGGTGAACACTGGCCGACTGGTAGCTTGGTTCCCTGACACTGAAAGCAGCTAGAAAACTAAAAATATGCTCTGGGTGTCTCCTCTGTCCTTTTTCTGGTTCCCTCATTGTTCTCATTCACACCAAAATTTCTCATGAGAAAATCTGCTGCATTCCTTATATATTCAACTTGCCCAGGCCCTCTGCTTCTCTTGAATAATGGGTCCACCTCCCCTCTTTACGGAACCCAGCGAGACCTGCTCTTAGTGCCTCAAGACCTGAAACGCTCCCCCAATTCATGATACCCTCAAAATTAATTTTTCCAAAGTTCACTCCATGGAAACCAAAGAGTTTTCTGCTAACCTGACCAGTTTGGCTAATGATGATCCAAAATCATGTTTCTCTGCTTCAAGATCTTTGCGCTCTTTTCTGGATAACCATGTTCTACTTCAGGAACAGTGTCCATGACCCCATGAGGTCTGGCTCAGAGTCCCTCTATTTTCTTGACCTCCACAGTGTTCATGAGCACTCGAGCCAACCACTCATTGCACCACCCCAGGACGTCCCAGAACCAAGTAGGCTCCTGGCCACTGTCCTTCAGCCCTGCTTGGCAGCCCACTGCCCGCCCACTGTCCCGCTGCCCCGGATCCACTGAGGACTCCACAAGCTTGAGCTTCACTGACCTTGCCCTCCACCTCTCTTCATGCTGACACTCCACTCAGCCTGACTTCCTGGCCTGGAGCACTGGCCCCACCGGGAGCAACCATACTCAGTTGGTTCTCTGCTCTCTGACCTGAGACCCAAATGCCAAGCAGCAGCACCGTACAAAATCGGAGGCAGAGGAATTCCAGGCAGAACAGGAGGCCCTGAGTTGGGGACAAGCTTAGCAGTTCCCAGAAACATAAAGGAGGCCAGTGCCCTGGGTAGGATTGAATGAGGGAGGTGTGGCAGGAGAACAGGAAGCAATACTAAATCAACGATGTGTGTGAAAACATAGCTTGGGGATTGGCACTAGCATCTGTTCAGTAAAACTATATTTCCTTTCTTCTCTGTCCAATGGTATCTAAACACTCCCAAATTTCTTGCACCGAAAGTACAGTCAGACGTGGCCAGATCATGCAGGGCCAATAGGTGAGGGCAGAGCACTGGACGTCACCCTGATCCCATGAAAAGCCAGTGGAGGGTTTCAAGCAAGGGAACAGTGAGTCATTTTGGCTACTGTGTAGAGAATGCATTGTCAGAGAGTGAGACCCATTAGGAGGCTACTGCCTCAGGAAGGTGGGCGGGGACAGTGGCTCTGGCCAGGATAGTGGCCCTGGTAGCAGTGGAACTAGAGAGAAATGAGTGGACAAGGATATACTTTCAATGTAGACTTCACTGGACTTGCTGATGATCCGTAAGTCTCAGCCCCCCACCCCCACCCCCACCCTTCCTCATCTCTGGCCTGAAACTGTCCCCTAACCTCAGAAGTCAGGCTGCCATGTGTGTGAAGCAGGCAGGAAGGCCTGGGAAGTTAACACACCCTTGCTACCCCCACTAACAGCCCTGAGTTAGTGACTCTCAAGTTTGGTGTGTCAGTTCCCTGGCTCTTTTGTGCCTCGGATGGGCTAATTCTGAGATCCGAGTTTCCTAAATGTCCCCATCTCCTACCACAACAGCCAGCTTGGTGCTCACTTGTTATTGGCCACCTTGCCCTCTTTGTCTCAGGTCCTTCCAGGGGGATGGGCAGGAAGCACAGAGCTCCCTGGTGGCATTCGTGAGCACAAGGCCCTTCTGCAGGCCTCAAGTGATGAGGGCCGGGTCTTTCGAGTGGCTGCCTTCATTTTCCTTCTCTCCGCCTGAAGGGAGGCCCCAGGGTGCTGAGTTCCTGAGGAGCTAAAAGCCAGACCTGAAAGTTCAATCGGAATTATACCTCTACTTCAGGCAGTCTCCACAATGCCCCCAGAGGAATGGGATGAGAGCGGGGAGGGGCGCATGAGCATATCAGCACAGGAGTCCACCATTTCCAGCTGGGTTAGAGGATTGGCAGCCAAAGAGAACAGAGACTCCAGTAAAAGTAAGAAGAGTAAATACTCACCGTAAAAATAGTGATGGGGTCAGCGGGGGACTATGTGTGGTTTTTCTCCCCTTCTCCTTGACTATACTTTCAAATGATCTAAAATGTACAAGGTGTATGGGAAATAGGATAGTCACAAGGTGCTTATTAACCATGAAGGAGAAAACTACGACTTGACCGTGGAGAAACCTGGCAGACACCACCCAATCAACTGATACAAGTAGCTGTAGTAACAGCACCTGCCGACAGGATGCCCTGGGAAGTACTCAGTGCCACCTCTGTGGGATTCTGCCCAGTCTAATCCTGACAGAAGGCCAGACAAGCCCAAATTCAGAAAATCCCTGCAAAATAACCAGCCTAGACTCTTCAAAAATGTCTAGGTCATAAAAGACAAAATCTGAAGAGGAACCATTCCAGATTAGAGGATACTAGAGATGCAGCGACAAACCCAAGGTGTGATTCAGAAAAGGACCTTGGCAGGGCAACGAGGGACATACAAATCATACAAGTCGATAGGTGAGACGATGGTACTGATCACTGTTAACTTACTGACGGGATCATTAGCCCGTGGTCATGGTTATAGGAAATACGGACTGAAGTACTGAGAGCTAAAGGGGAAATCATGTGTGCAACTCGCTCTCAAAAGCTGTTCTTGAGGGGGTCTGGAGGAAGCATATTTGAGAACTCTTCATATAACTTTTCCACTTTTTTATAAGCCTCGAATTATTTCAAAATAGTAAGTTAAAAAATAAAATGTATATTAACCTTATAATTTAAAAAAAAGCTTTACAGAAAGAAAATGTGTCCATATGCATAGCTTGTGCTACAAACTCATGGCATAGATTTTTGCTGTCAGCAAAGTTCCCAACAGCAGGAGAAGAACAAGAAACAAAAGCTCTGCCCTGCCCTCCCGAACTGTCAGAGTGCCAGCCGCACACGAAGCTCAGCCTCTGAGGGGCTTTACTGAAAGATAAGTGCTGATAAGGCCTGCAGGTCATCTTTGTCCGCCTCCGGCCCCCCAGCTAGCTGAGAGGAGGCCAGCCCCTCCAGAGCTCTGTCCGACATAAGCCAGAGCAGAGTCCGTTTCTTTTAAGTTGAAAGCTGCAGCTGGTGTTCCCCCCAGGGTCTGAGCAGCCCCTGGGCGCCCACCATAGTGGGGGCACTGCTCGGCCCCTTCCCAGTGGGACTAGGAAGGTCATGGCCAAAGTTTCTTTCAGATTTACAGAGATGGCATTCTGTTTGGATCTGTTCAGGAAACCAGAAACAGTGTCGGGGGGTACTAGACTTATCCGGGGGATCACTTCATAAGTTATATAAATGTCTAACCACTATGCTGTACACCTGAAACTAATATATTGAATGTCAACTCATTGAAACATTTTTTTCAAATTAAAAAAAATCAAACCAACATCACTTGGTAAAAAGAGAAGTTACAAAATCATTCAATGGCCTAAACCAGTGTCCTTCATCAAACCCAGTGCACAGTGGACCTGGGAAAAAGTGTCCTTTGCCAGCTTTCGGGCAATGCCCTCTTGGCCAGGGTGAATGCTGCAGGCTGTTCAGGGTCCACTGACCTAGCACACTGCTTCCTGTTGGGCAAAAGACCAATTCTCCCTAACAAACAGGAAAGTTTTTCTCCTTCCAGGCTGACCACACTAACTAGTTGTCCCAGGAAAGTGTTACTTTGAAAACACTGTCCAGTCAAGATCTGTGTCTGGTCCTCCCTTGAGAAGCTGGAGTTGAACATCTCTGTGGGACCCTGGACAGACTGGCCAGCTAAACCAACAAAAACAGCGGCCATATCACAATAGATGCAAGACTCGGCTCTCCCCAACTTTAATTGTGGGGCCCTCGTTATCCAGCACCGCCACCGGTTTTTGCTAACTTTTGGAAGATGTGCCAATGAACCAAACCCATTCCAATGCCTCCCAGTCATACTGAGAAAGAAGACTTGGGTGAACTCTGAGGCAGAAGCCGGCTGTCTTGCGACTGGACCGCTAGCACGGAGGCACACTGCCCTCGTGCGGCCGCTAAGGGCACGACATGCTCGGCGGGTGCTCCAACCCGGGCCCCTCACTCACCACCTCCGCCACCCCATGGTGTGGAAGTTAAACTATAATGTGGCTTGTCTGTGCTACAACTAAAGATTGGTGTAGGAGCATCTGGTCGATCTGAAGCTGAGAAGGAGAACATTCCAAATGGGGAAATAAAACTGTACATTTGAGGTCTGGCTCTGGAACTCTGGGCAAGGTGCTGGAAAGCTCTGTTCTCAACTAAGGGAGGGTAATCATTTAAAGGAACGTTGCTTACATCACGGAGCTGTTGTAAAGATTACGTGAGGTCATGTGTGTGATATAGGCTTTTCACACCTCTCTCCCCCATGCACACATGGCAGGATAGTTATTGCCTGGTTCAAAGGGATTTTAAACAAAGCACTGTCCCTTCTAATGCACTTCCACACAGCATAGTCCGGCTCTTAGGCTGACTCAAAAACTTTTGGTCGTAAGGAACTGGGATCCCACCCACTTCCATGTGGCTCGAGGACGGCACGGGGTGTGTACTGCGTGAGGTTACCACAACGAGAAATGGCAAAATCCCAGGACAGAACCAGTTCTTCAGCTGCGATGCAGGCCTAGCCTCTATGGGGTGTCCAGGCCGCTGGGGCCTGTGCCATGTCATTGCTGCTGCTAAGTGGCCTGCCTCCACCTCACTTGCCGCTTTGCTGTGCCCATCACTTCCGACTTGGAGAGGCTGTGCCCTGGTTCGAAGTAGCCTATCCGTTCACATTTACGTGTTCACAAAACACCGCCAGCATCTGCAGTCTCTCCATTTCCCATCCCCATACTCCTGAAAGAGAAACCAGATTAGCCCCGCTCAACTTCTAGAAGCAGGCCACTGGGGTCGCCCGAATGGACCACCTAAGGTCCCAGGAAACAGTGTGATTTTGCATTAAATATGCTTGTGCCTTTCTGCAGGGCCATGAGCCAAACGGTCAGGTGACTTGGTCCAAAAACCAAAGCGGAAGGTAGGAAGAGTGAAGGCTGCATCGCCTTCTTGAATGCTGATGATGTAAGCTTTTTTCTTTGATTTTCCTTGAGTTCCATGAGCTACAAAGGGACCCTGAAGCAGAGAGCAGAGCTTCGTGACTGTCAAGGTGGGGCTCAGCTGCATCTCGCCAAAGTTCGGTGAGCCTCTGGGACACAGACGCTCTCCTGGGGGTCAGATGGCGTCTGGGACTGCGTTAGCACTGAGGACTGGAAGCGAGGCGGGCCTGTCTTCCAGCGCCCCCTAGCGGTGCAGCCCCTCAAACCTGCCAAGGAGGTGAAAGGACAGACGCGTTTCTCAGCTTCCCTGAACCAGAACTGAACCCTCAGCTTCTTGCACTTTGTATGTCCTCACCCTAGATAAAAGAGTCCAATTCATCAAGAATCAGCTCCTCTTTTGGCACGGAGAGTGGGTGGCCCAGCAGGCCTGGCCTAGCTCCCAATCCCCCTGCTCCACCCCATCCCAATTCCTTCCACAGGGAGCAAGCAGAGTTTGGGGTAGGGAAAGAAGACTTCTCAGGCCTCTTTGCCTCTAATCTGGTTTTATAAAGTGCTGACAAAATTAGCAATAAAGTGGCATAAAAAAAATAAACTACTTTTTCTAAGTCCTGATCTTTCTATAACATTTTTGTTCACAGCAAAAAAAAATGAGCAAGGTCCTCTGTGCCCAAACAGTGGCTGACCTTTATTTCCATTCAACTCCATGTAAAAGAAACACCTGGAGCTCAGGTTGCTAAGGCCATGAACTTGAGAGTGAGTACTCCTTAAATTTTGTACCTAAGGCACCTCATTTTACTCACTCTAGTCCCAGCTCTGCCTCTCAACCACCATCAGCAGCACAAATTTCCAGTAGACTTGCATAGCACTGGTACCCCTTCTCTGTCGTGCTTGTCAGAAGTAATTCTACCTTTGTTTCTGTGGTGATTCTGTTGTCTGTCTCCCTTATTGGACCATCAGCTCCTAGCCAGCTTGCAGCAGATCCCTAGTGCCTTGCATGCTGCCAGGTATATATTTACACACACACACACACACACACACACACACACACACAAATACTTGTTGACAGAATGGGGAAAAAAAACTCAGCAAGATGATAAAACCTCTGGAGTAGAGTCAGAGTCTCCAGACTGTGGTTCCCAGGAGGGTAGAGCTCCACTCGGGGATTCTAATGGCCCCCAAAAGGATGTTATCCTAAATGGCCTAGCCCAGAAAGAAAGATCAGGCAGTTTACTCAGATATATTCCCCCACCCAGCACATCTTTATTTAGCACATGATGTGGATACACAAAATCTTATATAGGTAATAAAGTTTAGGGTGGGGAGCCTCAGTTCCTGCCCTTGAGGAGAAAGAAGCCAAGTGCATAAATGTCTAACTACAAAGCATATAATAAGGATAGAGACATGACATTTGTTGGGTGCCTGTCATAAGCCGGGTGCCAGAGGCATCACCTGCCTGTGTTATTTCACAGGCCTCTAGCGCCGTATCCTCTTATCTTCATTTTGAGGATAAGAAACTATGTATAAGAGTTAAATAACATTTAAAACTCATGTGTACCTAACTCTCAACCCTGGTGCTTCATTCCAAACCCTCCAAACCCCGGCCTCCATTCAGCTGACTGGGGTCCCCGGCAGCATTTCCTGAATCTGTGGTTGCCAAGGAACAGTCTCAGACTGGTACAGACCCTGTTGCTTCACAATCACTGCAGGGTTAGTTAAAAACTCAGGTCCTACAAGTCTGTGGAGCAGCTGGGGCTCTCGCACACTGTTGGTCAAAATATAAAATGGCATAACCATTTTGGAAAAGTTTGTTGGTTTCTTTTAAAAGTTAAACATATTTTATCACATGACCCAGCCACAGTACTCCTAGGTATTTACCCAAGAGGAATGAAAATATATGTCCATACAGGGACTTGAACACGAATGTTTGTAACAGCTTCATTCGTCATAGCCCCAAGCTGGAAACGATCCAAACGTCCAACAGGCGAATGGATAAATGGTTGCACAGCCAAACGACAGAATACTACTCAGCAGTAAAAAGGAATGATCTACACGCAACACAGGAATAAATTTCAGAATAATTACATCGAGCGGAAAACACAAAATGAGAACATACATACTATATGATTCCATTTACGTAAATTTCTAGAAAATGGAAATTAATCTATAATGACAAAAGTCAGATCACTGGTCTCCTGTGGTTGGAATGTGGCAGGAAGGATGGACTACAAGGGCACAAAGAAGTTTGGCGGGCCAAGTTTGCTAGAGCAGCCATAACAAAATACCACAGACTGGGCTGCCTAAACAACAGTTTAACAGGTAGAGATGAGAATTGTGGTGATCAAAAAAAAAGAAAGAAAGAAAGAAAAAGAATTGTGGTGATCATGGCTGATTGTAGCAAGAGTTTCAAAACTTATCAGATTATACACTTATAATATGTACAAGTTTATTGTATGTCAATGTTACCTCAATAAAGCTGTTACAAGAAACAACAAACATCAGATCCCTGGGTTGTACCCCTTAAAGAAAGGCACATTCAGGCAGTCAGCAGTAGAATCTGAAAATCTCTATTTTCCAACTTGTCCTAATGACTCTACTGCACAGTCAGGTTTGGAAACCAATGGTTTAGGTGGACCAAAGAAGAGAGGGCAGCAGCCCAGAGTCACACCCAGCACCATCCTCCAGACTCCGGCATTCTTGGTAACATTTGAGAACGGTCAATAGCCGCACACCTCACCAAGCAACACCAAGCAGGGAGATCATCAGGAGGCAGTTTGAGAAAGTAAGCCTTTCAAAAACACCTTCTCCTCACATGCTAAGCCACCAGGTAACACATAATCTAAGTAAAACGGCGCGTCTGACTCCCACTCCCGTCTGGATGATTATCCCTAAAACTCTCTTAGATAGAAATCCTCAGCCATCAAGCCCTTTTTCCTCTTTAGGAATTAACTAATGTCCAGCCACTACTCCCACACAGCGGTTCACGACCACAAGTCTTCTGGGAAATGAAACAACCTTTCTCATCTAGTTTATGTTGGGACCTACTCATAATCTCTTGGTCTTGCTGAAAATGCACCCGTTGGCCACTGGGGGAGTAGTGGCGGCATCTTTACAGATCCCTCCCAGCTGCAGGAACCTTCCCAGCGGGCCGTGTGTTCTCTTTCAGGGGTGGTCAGTAAAGAATCTTCATATTCGAGAGCGTGTTGTAACGGTTCTGGTCTTGGTTCTAACACTTCAGCAGTCTGCTTAACTTCCCTGAGGTTCGGTTTTCTTATCTACAAATTTAATATAAGAAGATCTTTAGGGCTGGCTGCCCTAAAGTGCTGATGCTGTTACTGTAGCAGCCACCTCTCCCTCAGCTACTCCTGGTACCTTGATATGCATGAGTGATTTTGTTTTGCTACTGTGGGAGTAGGCAGGAGTTTAGGTTTGAGTCATGCAAATCAAGCCCATTCCAGACACCACCTACCTATCAGGCACTAGGCTTAGAGTAAATTCCACACAGTTCATATCACAGTTCCATAAGGAACAGGCTTTACGAGGTGTCTTAATCTGCTTAGCTGCTATAATAAAATACCACAGACTGGGAAGTTTAAACAACAGAAATATACTTCTCATATTCAGAAGGCTAGAAGTTCAAGACCAAGATATGAGCAGGTTTGGTTTCTTCTGAGGCCTCTCTCCTTGACTTGCAGATGGTCACCTTCTCCCTGTGTCCTCACCTGGTTTTTCCTCTGTGTGAGAACCCCTGGTGCTCCTCTGTGTGTTCAAATTTCCTCTTCTTATAAGGACACCAGTAACATTGGATTAATGTATACCCTAATGGTCTCATTTTAATTTAATCACTTCTTTAAAGATCTTAACTCTAAACATGGACACAGCCTGAAGTCCTAGGGGTTTAGGACTTTCACATAAGAAATGTGGGGAGACACAATTTAGCCCATACCACCAGGAAAACCTAGTAGGAAAGATCAGCATTATCCCCCTGAGATGGTTACAAGGCCAGGGATCTCTGCTGGAGACTCAGTGTGGATTTACATTCCGGTGGAAGGTCTCCAAATAGCCTTGCCCTTTGCGATAGAGAAAGCACCAGAAGAACTAGGTCAGCAAAAAATGCACAAACTGCTTGGGCACAAGTCTGGATTTGGGTGCTAGCAGTTCAGAAGACTTATCTGGAAAAGCCAACTGCCCAATATCTAGGGATCTGGGGAAGTCATAGTCCTTCCAACCAGTGGAGGGCAAGAGGCCAAGGATCCTGCGGGAGACTGAACCCAATGCAGTGCCTCCTGCCAAGAGAGGTGAGGTCCCTCAGTCTCATGGTCTGTGTAGGAAAGATTCACCACTTAACATTGCAAATATTCTCATTCTTCTTATAGAATAATAACCTCTAGACCTGACTGAAATAAAACAAATTAGAAGGAAAAGAATAAATCTCATTAAATGTAAAATTCATTCATTCATTCATTCATTCATTCATTCTTCTAAGCTCATAGTCCATGCTTTAAGTCACTATCTAAGAAGCTGGGGAGAATTGAGCAAAAGGAAAAAAGAAAAATGTCAATGAGATAAATAGGTATGTATTAAGCTGACTATATTAACTAAGAATTGCCTCCAAAAAATATGCTGATCCAGGCAGTATTACAGACGAGTTCTTTCAAACTTTCAAAAAATTGAAAATGTCTTTGCCATTGAAACTGTTCTGTAGGATAGAAACAAATGGAATCTTTCAAATTTATTTTACTAAACTAACACAATCCTGATGCCATGCTGGTGGGAGTATATAAATAGGCAAAGCTGTTCTTCAGCATCCAGTGAGGTGGAAAAAACTAGGGTGTGGCACCATGAAGTCACAAGGAAGAAGGTGATCCAGGAAGAGTCAATGAGCGACCATCAAAATAACCAAAAAGTGACTACTAGAGTGGCGACATAAGGGTCACTGCAGACCTTGACGAGCATAATCTCAGAGGGAAAGTGAGAACAGAGGTTGATTGGAATGGGTTGAAGAGAGAATGTGTAGTGAGGAAGTAGAGAGAGTGACAAAGAAAAAACTCTTCCAGGAAGCTCCATGAAAGGGAACAGAGAGAGGAAGCGGAAGTTGGAGAATGACATAAAAACAAGGAAGGAATGTTTTTTTAATGGCGTATACCTAAGTTTTTTTTATGCAGATGAGATGATCCAGGAGGGGGAGGGAAACTGTTGGTGAAAAAACAGAAAGGAGATAATTTCAGGCAAGATGAGATGGAAGCCAGAGGACCAGTAGCCTCGGATGAGAACAAGGACCTTTCATCCATATTTAAAGGAGGAAAGAAGAGAGTGTGGACATTTAGGAGTGTGCAATTATGATGTGCCTAAAGCTTGTGCTATAAAAACGTTCATTGAAAATTGTTTATAGTAGCAAAAAATAAAAAATAAGATTCTTTGTAGATATAGGCAAGCCAAATCTAAAATTTATACAGAGAGGCAAATCACTACAATCACTAAATCACAACAATCATTTTTTTAAAAGTATTAGCCAATTTTAAGACTTACTACAGCAACAACAATAAAGATAATGTGGTATTGGCAGAAATATAGACACATAAATCGATGAAACAGAATAGAAGTTTCAGAAACAGACCCACACGAGGATAGAAAACTTATTTTTGACAAAAGCAATAACAACTCAGTGGAAAAGGAATGTTTTTCAACAAATGGAATTTGAACAACTGAACATTATAGACAAAAACATGAACTTCAACCTCAACTTTACACATTATATAAAAATTAACTAAAAATGGATCATAGATCTAAATATAAAACTTTTAGAGGAAAACAGGGAAAAAATGTGATCTAGGATTAGACACAAAATTTTTAGATATAACAACAAAGGCACAATCCATAAAAGAAAATTTTGATCAATTGGACCTCAGCAAAATCCAAAATGTTTGTTCTGCAAAAGACCTTGTTAAAAGGATAAAATCCTAGACTTGGGAGTGAAGAGTTTGCAAATCATATCAGCAAAAATCAAAAGATACGTATGCAGAATACATAGAAAACTCTCTAAACTCTATGGTAAGAAAGCAAAAGTCCAATTAGAAAATGGGTAAAAGACTCGAACAGACACTTCACCAAAGAAGATATATGGAGGCAAAAAAAAAAAAAAGTCCACCAAAGATGTTCAATATTATCTATTTGTAATGAACTTAAGAGTAACTCTACACTGTTTAAAAAAAAAAAAAAAACACGCATTTTTTACAAATTCACGGGCGCACTGTCTGTTGAAGCCTTGAGTTGCTAAGTAAGAAGATCTCTATGTTGTGCGGAAGTCCAAGCCACATGGAGAGGCTTCACTTGACAGCCCCAGCCGAGGTCCCAGCCAGTAGCTCACATCAGTTGCCAAATGTAAAATAAAGAGACCTCCAGATGATTCCAGTTCTCAGCCACTGTCACCTCCATCAATCAAGCCTTTTCAGCTGAAAGTCCCTTCATCTTGAAGCCTATATAAGTCTTTTCCACCATACGCTGTCCAAATTTATAACCTGCAGGATCCATGAGCATAATAAAATAGTTGCTTTAAGCCGCTAAATTTGGGAGTATTCATTACCCAGTAATAGTAACCAGAGCACACTGGCAGTCTTTGTTCTCTCTGCAAAACAAACTGATTGCAAATCAATGAGTGTGCTTATTAAACATCTACCTTGTATAAAGTTCCTCTCTGTTATGTACCCTTTCATTTCTTCCTATCAGTTGAGTTCTGTGTTTATGAAGAGGCATTGTGTTGTTCCCAAACCTGTTTGTGTCAGCTGTATTTATTATTATATTTACACAATTGAATTAAAAATTATATAAATTGATAAAATCCTGGAATGAAAAGAAAGTTTTATTATTATGAAACTAAGGTGAACACTTTGGAAAGAGTCAATAAGGGCAAATCAATAAAATTTATTATAGTCGAATTAGATATGGACAAAGTAATTATAAGAAATTATTGAGGGGCATTGAATATCCAAAAGATTCTGCATTCAGATTGCTTTTAAATGTCTTTAAGTTCTCATTCCTCTGTAAAGACACAAAAACTATATATTGTAGTCAGGTTATATGGTATGATTTATGTAAGAAAAGACAAGCTGCAGTTCCAATCAGTGGACCCATATTTAAAAGAAAAGACTTGGCCCTACATCAGAAGATTGGCAAAGGAATATACTTTTATATGTTTTAAGTTAAAATAAAATGTTTAATACACCTACCCTTTGACCCAATAAATTCACTCCTGGGTATAATCCTAAGGGAAATGAAACCATATGTCCACAAAAATCCTTAGGCAAAGAGGTTCATAGCAACATTTGTCATGATAACCCAAACTGGAAAATCAAGTGTTCATCAAGAGGAAAATGAATGAACAAATTGTGATTTACTCAACAGTAAAAAGGAATGAATGAAACAACATGGATGAATCTCATGGACAGAATACTGAGTGAAAGAAGCCTGTTCCACTTTCCGTTGCAATCAATAAAGACTGTTAGTACCATAAAAAAAAATCAGTGTATTGTAATGTTGTAAATTTTACCTAAAGTAAATGGAATTTAAAAACTTGAGTGGGAGATGAGAAGATAAAGTTAGAGATAAGGCAAGAATGATAGATGTTGATAATTGTTGAATAGAATCGTGAGGCTACATTATACTATTCCGATTCCTTTGTGTATGTTTGAAATTTTCCATAATATTCCTTAAGTTAAAATGTTTGAGGTGTATGTTATCCTCTCTGATTCTCAGGTTTAATCAACCTTTTTGATAAGCTACCCAACTCCCTGCCCCAGGGAGGGGCCTCTGCCGCTCAGATTCCTGCATGCCCTCTCCAGAGGGCTGAGTCGCAGCTCAAGTGTGAGGCAGGCACATGCGAGCTTCTCAAATCACAGCCAGGTTTGGGGGCTACTGCTCTCTGCCACATATTCTAACATTATAAAAATACCTGCCTTGCTTTACAATTGATTCATGCCTTGGAACCTCGTAAAACTTTAAGTGAAAGGCTACGTGATATAAGAAGAAAAAACACGACTTTTGTTATCAGACAGAGCTAAAGTCGAATCTCGGGTCTGGCATTTTTAATCTATGTAGCCTAGGTCATTTTAATGTCCCTGAACTTCTATGTCTTTGTCTGTAAAAGGAGGGGGGAAATTGTGCACAGACTGCCCTTGTCTCCTCTGTTATTGTTATTATCTCTTTCTTTTTCACAATGATAAACATCTTGAGATTTACTAATGGTGTTACAGGATGCCAGCCTTCCCTGATGCTAAGTGTGGCTGTATGACTAAGTTCTGCCTATGAGAAATACAATAATATATCATGTGACAGCTTCTATGAATCCTCCTTAAAACACTCTTTGCTCCTTTTTTGTCATCCCTTCCTTTCTTCTTGCTGCCTGATGTGATGGCTGGAGATCCAGCCATCATCTTGGACACCCTAGGAATAGAGTAGTGATTAAGCCGATAGGAAACTGGGTGCTTTAAGACTTCATTCAGCAGAATTGCCATTTCTGCCCTGGACTGTCTACAGACTTTTATGCAAAAAAGAAATAAATGTTTTTCTTTTTTAAGCCACTGTTGGAGTTTCCGTTGCACAATTACAAGTTCACAAGTTTACTTAAACCTAACTTGTATAATACCTACTTCATAGTGTGCTGTGATGAGTGAAAACGTACATGTATATAACATATATTAGGTATCAAAAATAGTAGTAAATAATCGTTATCAGTCCATCCTTTGAGTTAATGTCTTACTGGTTTTCTGTAACCCACTCTGGGTCTAGCAATAAGTAACATATAGTAGGTCTCAACAAATACTAGCAGAAGCAAATTAAATGTATTGCACTCCAGGTTTTATTGAAGGAAGACATATTGATCCAAAAAAGGAATAATTAAAAAGTACAAAGGTTAATCATTTGATCAGATAGGATTTAACATAATTCTAAAACCAAGAATTGCTGGATGAAAACAGTAGTATATTGAGACAGAAATCCTCATAAATCAAAGGTAAAAGTTCCTCAACATCAGCATTATTGACATTTGGGCCGGATAATTCCATCTTGGGTAGAGGAAAGGGAGCCGTGCTGTGCAGTGTTGGATGCTCAGAAGCATCCCTGGGTTCTACTTGCAAGAAATGCCAGTTGCATCTTCTTCCCTGAGTTGGGATAACCAAAAATGTCTCCAGACATTACAACTGTCCCCTCAGGGACAAAAATCACACCCTTAGTTGAGAACCACTGCTAAAGATGGAGGTATAATTGTATACGACTCTTCTAGAAACAACTTGGTAATACATATTAAGAATTTTAAAAATGTTTAAACATTATCATTCAGAAATTCTACTTCAAGAACCATAAATGTAAAGATGCACACTCGTCAATAAAAAACAACAATCTTATTTTAAATGAGCAAATGATCTGAGCACAGATTTCTCCAAAGAAAATAGAGAAATGGTCAATACGCATTTGAAAGATATTCCACATCACTGGCCACAAAGGGACTGAAAGTCAAAACCACAATGAGCTATCACTTCACATCCATTGGGATGGCTATAATCAAAAGACACATAAGAATAAATGTTAGTGAGGATGTGGAGAAATTGGAACCCTCATGCACTGCTAGGGGGAATGAAAACATGGTATAGCCGCTTTAGAAAACAGTTGAGCGGTTCCTCAAAAGGTTAAACATAGAGTTACCATACGACCAAGCAACTCCACTCCTAGACACACACCCAAGAAAAGTGAAAACATATGTCCACGCAAAACTGTACATGAATGTTCATAGCAGCATTATTCATAATAGTTCAAAAATGGAAACAACCTAAGTGACCATCAACTAAGGAACTGTTAACTAAAATGTGGTCTATGCATACAATAGAATATTGTTCAGCAATAAAAAGGAATGAAGTACTGACACATGAATGAACCTCAAAAACATGCTCGGTGAAAGAAGCCAACAACAGAAATCCACATATTATATGATTTGATTTACATTAAAAGTCCAGAAGAGGAAAATCCATTGAGACAGAAAGTAGAGTCGTGGTTGCCTAGGGATAGGGAGGAGGGATGTAGAATGGGGAGTGACTGCCAATGAGTATGGGGTGATAAAATATTCTAAAATTGTCTAAAATTGATTGTGGCAATGGTTGCACAATTCTGTGAATATAATAAAAACAATCAAAGTGTCCCCTTAAATGTTTGAACGATATAACATTTGAATTTATAAAGCCATTATAAAAGTACTCCAAACATCATCAATAACAACAGAACTATGTACATAGAAGGATGTAAATTGTTATGTTATTTGTAAAATTTTAAAAATTAGAAAATAACTAAATTCAAAGCAAAAATGAATGGTAAAACAAGTTATTCAATCATTTGAATAAGTATTAAGTAATCACTGAAAATTATCTTTTTCATACTTATTAATACAAGACTATCTCATGCTGTAATATTGAGGGAAAAGGTAGAATGTAAAAATGCGCTTACACCCACACATGCACGGAAAATTTATAAAAGAAAATCCACAATCAATGAAGAATGGTTAATATTGGATGGTCAGGTAAATAGTGATTTTTATTTTCTTCTCTTTCTTCTATAGTTTTTGTATTTCCTACACTGCAAATATGTTTATGACCAGGAAATTGATTTTTTAAAGATTGTAAAAGTTTATTTCTGAAACTTACTTGAAACCTATAGACTTTAAGAGCTGAATAGAAAATTATAAACCATGTAGTCAATTTTTTAAATTTTACTGATGAGCTAAGCAAAGTCGAAAGAGGCTTAGTGCCTTAGCTACTGTCAGCCGTCTTGTCAGAGTATATGAAACTCGGACAGTTCCTTTCCTCATCTCATCTTCTTTTCTTCCTCTCTTATTGGCCTCCTCCTATATACACACACAAAGTTAGCTCAAAAAAAAAAAAAAAAATGAGGGGTAGACCTTGAGGGGTAGACCTTGAAGACATTATACTAAGACAAATAAGTCAGGCAGAGAAAGACAAATATCATGTGATCTCATCTATATGTGGAATCTAAAAAACAATGACAACAGCAAAAATACAGAGAACAAATTGGTGGTTACCAGAGGCAGGAGTGGAGTGGTCAAGGGATACAAACATCTAATATAAAACTAATAAACCCTGGGAATATAATGTACAGCATGGTGACTATAGTTAATAATACTTTATTATATATTTGAAAGTTGGTGAGAGTATATTTTAAAAGTGCTCAGTACAAGAAGAAATAATTGTAACCATGTGTGGTGATGAATATTAACTAGACTTGTGGTGATCATCTTGTAGTACACTTAAATCAAATCATTATGTTGTACACATTAAACTAATATAATATTACACATAAATTATATCTCATTTTTTTAAAAAAAGAACTAAAATTTTTTAAGGGATTTCTTTCCTCAAATTGGATTCTGTTCTAAAATTCCTAGTAGATGGAAAGACCCAACAGTGTATCTCCCAAACCATTAGAGGGCAGTAGCAAGTCAAACCAGGCTCAGCCCTCAGCACAGTGGATAAACTCCAGTGAGAATAATCATCATTTTTGGCATCAGAAGCAGACAAACATGGTTCAAATCGTGCTGACCCCAGTATGACCGTCTTTGGCTTTCTCTAGCAAGCATTGGTTAAAAGAGTCTTTTTGAAGTGGGGCATTCTGGTTCTTATCCCACAAGAACAAGAAATGGATGACACCCCAGGGAACTGCCCCAGCAACACCTCCCAACTTTTTTTCAGAGCAGCAGCCCATAATCACCTCATTTCTTTGCTCCTCGTGTTGTCAGAGGGATCCTCTGGCCTTTGGCATGCTGGGAAACAGCTCAGATGGAAGGCTGGAAGAACACAGAGCGAATGCTTCTATCAAAATGACCAGCTGCCGATGCCGTTCCTTGGGGTCCCACACCCTCTAAACAGAAAGAGAATCAGGCAAGAAACAATAGCCCAGTACTCCTCAGCAGAAACAAAAATTAAGTGAAATTTGGCAAATCTTCCTGTTCTGAATGATTCCCAGACAATGGTAAATTGGAAAAGTGGTCAAGTAAGTGTTGAGTCGAGACACGTGGGCCTGGCTGCAAAGCCATATTCTTCCCCTCCCTACACAGCATGTGAAAGTGAAAAATACAGAACTGGGGGAAATAGGGTTGATCGCTTTTATTAAGTCCAATTAAAGAACCTTATCCCATTTGGGTAGGGCTCTACTGTAGTGCTTTAATCCACTTATGCTAGAAGATGACTTACATTCAAATCCCAGCTCTGCCTCTTATTGGTCAAGTGAACCTGTGTGAGTTACTCATTTTTTCTGTGCCTCAGTTTTCTCATCTGTAAAATTAATAATAATGATGATGATGATGATGATGATAAATAATAATAATAGTAGTTCCTAGTTCCTAAGTTGTTGTAAGGATTTACATAGTCCCTGACACATTATTAGTGCTTAACAAATGTTAGCTATTATTAAGCGCTACTGGTGATGGGTATAAAAATCTTAAAATACAGAGCTTTTCTACTCTTGTTTCATAAGCCAGTTGAACATCTTGGGGCCTCTGCAATGAGGAAATTCTCTCCTAATTTAAAGATGCTCAAAAAGCTTGTTAGACAATCAATCATTCAAATCAATCCAGGATTAATATATTGGGAAAACCTCAATATCACTAAAAATTATTTCTAATGTCTGCCCTATATTGTTTAAGCTAACAATATTTTTTCCTCACCTAAAATACTGGTTATGGATGTTCTTCCTCAAAGGCAAATTTACCAGAGTTTGATGTGAAGGTTTAGAAACACAATGTCTACATTTTTTAAGTTGCTTCATCAAGAATTGAAGAAATGCCAAATAATTCCCCATAATTGATAGGTGCTAGAACAATTATAGCAAAATTAATTATGTGGCTCATTGTATTTTCCAAAGGTGGCCACAAACCATATTTCCAAATTATATGTGATACATTTTCCATCAAGAGCTGGGGTTTGTATTCCATCCCACTGAATCTGAGAGGGCTTGTGAATGACGCCATGTGACTTCCAAAGCTAAGTCATACAAGACAATATGGATTCCTCCTAGTTTTCTTTGAGACGTTCATTCTCAGAACCCAGCCACCATGCTGTGAGGAAGACCAAGCAGCATTTAGAGAGGCCATGTATAGGTTTTCATTCAACAACCCCAGCTGGGGTCCCATCAATTGCCAGACACATAACTAAGCAACCCTTCATGTGATTCCGGCTTCAGAGACTGAATTATTCCTAGCCTTTGCGTCTTCCCAGCTAAACCCACAGACATAATGGAGCAAAACAAAGCATCACACTGTGTCTTTTCTGATCCACAGGATCTATGAGCACAAAACAATGGTTGTCATTTTATGCCACTAAATTGGAGGGATCGCTTGTTTCACAACAATAGTAACTAGCAAGCACGGTTGTCTCATATTTAAGAAGATTAGGATTTAATATGTTAAATACCTCCCACTTTGCTGAAATCTTGAGTGCGACAGTAAGATACTTATTTTGTCTTAAAGTTTTACTCCTTTGGAAACATAGAGTGGAGCATAGGAAGAAGTCCAGGGTCCCATTTCATCAGCTACCAACTATTAATGGTATGACTTTGGGCAGATCGCTTAATATGTGGGTCTTATGTTGCATCTCTTCCCTCTAGATCCACTCTCTACCCATCTTCTCCACACACACCTTGAACTTGGCATCTCAGGAGATTGACCTTATGAATTACATCAATGAGCTTCCAGCTGGTTGTGACCAATGGGAGGCACCAGCAGGAGACACAGAGGACACTAGGAGAATGAAGTTTAGGTATTCGTTTCTGTAAAGGAAAAACACTTTTGTTTCTTCTCTCAACACTCTACTCTCAGTAATAATTATGATCACCAAATGCATGGAAAGCTTTTTCCACATCAAGCAATTTTCAGATGCTAGCTGGATGTCCTAAAATTTAACTCAATTCTGACACTACCTGAAGGGAGCATCAGATCCCACAAGTTAAGGACTTAGTCTCACCAGACTGCTCCCACTCCAGCTGGCAATTGCAAGCCCAGGTTGTCACCTGGGCTTCTGACCAACTGGCTGTAAATTGGAGGTTCCCATGACCCTCTCTTCACATTTGATCACTTGTTAGAATGGCTCACAGAACTGAGGAAACAGTTTACTTACTAGTATACCAGTTTATTATAAAAGGATACGATTCAAGAAGAGCTAGATAAAAGAAATGCATAGGGCAAGGTATGTGGAAGGGGTGTGGAGCTTCCATGCCCTCTGCTGCCATGCCATCCTCCCATAGTTCATAGTTTATTGAGGCTTCATTACATAGGCGTGATTGATTAAATCATTGGCCATTGATGATTGAACTCAATCCCCACCTCTTCTCACCTCCCCAAAGGTGGAGGAGTAGGGTTGAAAGTTTCAATCCTCTAATCACATGGTTGGTTCCCCTGGCAATCAGCTCCCATCCTTAGGAGATCTCCAAACATCACCTCATTAAAATAAACCCAAATGTGGTTGAAGGGGCTCATTGTGACTAACAGCTCTTATTACTTAAGAATTCCAAGGAATGAGGATGAAAATGAAATATGTATTTCTCATTTTAAATCACAATATCACAATTGCCACCCTCACTCTTTATGGGGTGACCACAGCCTGGCAGCATCTCTCAGCCAAAGATCACAGATACTCTAAGATACGCAGTTACTCTCTCTCTCTCTCTTTCTCTCTCTCTCTGTTCTAGTATTGCTCCCTTCCCAGCTCCCTTAGGAAATAAAGGTTAGTAGTTTCCCAACACACCACCCAGTATGTGTTGACAATCTAAGTCCTCAGTCCAGCACCCCAAAAGCTGGAGACCTACAAAAATCTCATTTCTGCAGTTATTAACTCCTGAATTACAGCGATGGTTTTTAAACTATTTTAGCAACGTATTCTTTTCTGTTTTTATTTTTATAAACACAGTCTTACACAGAATAGCAAATATAAATAAAATAGATAAAGCTAGTGCTGCATTAGTCAAAATGAGGATCCCCAGAAACTGGCCCGATGTAGCTTTTGCTCCCAAACCTTCCCCTAGACCGTCTCCTGGGCCTCTGAGGAACCTCTTTTGAGGACCAGTGAGTGTTCTAGGCCAAAGGCGGTCTTGATAAAGCTTAGTGACTTCAGAAATTATTTAATGTAGCTATAAAAGGAGCTTACTAGCTTTAATTGTCCTCAATATTCAAAGAATCGGAGGCTTTGTTCTCACCACATTTATATTATAATCCCTTATAGAAATTCTTACAATTTTACCTACAGACATCCTCCTCTTCTCACACACAAAACCCTAAAATCCCATTGCACAACACGTTTTTACACCATAGCTGTCTCAAAGATCTCCAGACTTGAGTATCAAAGGTTTATAAATAAACAAATTAAAACCAATGAATCACTGAAATAGTAATTAGAAAAAATTTATTATGCACACACCAAAAAGACAGAGTACTCACACAAACACTTAGCATGCAATTCAAAGAAGTGACCAACAGAGGCAGCTTTTATATCTTTTAAACAAGGAAACAATTATTTGTGAAGAATTGACAAAGGGGTTTGGACATGGGGTAGTAACTTGCTGAAAAGGTAGCAAAGTTTGTTTATACAGCCATCTGGTGCCTGATTCCCTATATCTGGCTATAAGGATGGCTATCTTTCTCTTGGTATAGGGAGGGTACCTTTCACTTCCTGCTTTCACTCAGGCAAAGGAGAGGCAGAGTGTTCTTGCTGTTTCTTAAGTAATTCGAAATAATTTAACTTGATATAATCAGTATGCCAAAGTGACATATTTGGGGGCGGCCTGCCCTCAATCCCACCATTATTCTTCCAAAATAAGCTAAATTAACTTTTGTTTCTATGAGTAAACTGGCTTTATCTGCTCAGGGAATTTTCAAGGCTGGTCTCCATTTGTCCTTGATTTTAACAGAAGCAAAATGGCACAAAAGTTGTATTCTAGATACTGTGTCTGTGACACGGCCCGCCAGCTTCGGGGGATGATGGGTGCTGGTCTGCTCCTTGGTCTTCTGCGGCCACTGCGGAACTTGGTAAGAAAGCATGCTAGGTGGCACATGAGCCCGCCCCAACTAACTGGTGTGGGAGTTCCGCTTGAGGTAGTGGGTGTAGTGAGTCAGGAGTAGCGTCTTGAACATGCTGCTATAGATGGCCCACGATGGAATCAGGCTCAGAAAGCCCGCCTTGAATAGACAAAAACATGAGTGTCTGAGAGACTAGAAGCACAGGAAGTTACAACTAAAACATCTCAATTTATATTCATCATGTTTAAAAGAATTTTTTGTAACTATTGAAGTTAAGTCCCCAAACCTTTTAAGCACAGCCATGTGTTGCTTAATGATGGGGATACATTCTTAGAAATGCATCGATAGGTGATTTGATCATTGTGAGAACATCATAGTGTGCATTTACACAAGCCTGGAGTGGGCAGCCTACTACATACCTAGTCTGTATGGTACAGCCTATTGCTCCAAGGCTACAAGCCTGTACAGCATGTTACTGCACTGAATACCATAGGCAATTATAACACAACGGCAAGTATTTTTGCAGCTAAACATATTCAAACACAGAAAAAGTATGTTAAAAAATTTTAAATATTGTTAAAATATGATATAAAAGATAAAAATGGCACATCTGAGTAGGGCATGTACCATGAATGGAGCTTGCCAGACTGGAAGTTGCCCTGGGTGAGTGGTGCGTCAATGTGAGGCCTAGGACATCACTGTGCACTGCTGCAGACTTTATAAACACTGTGCACTTAGGCTACACTAAATTTATAAAAAATATTCTTCATTCTTCAATAATATATTAAACTTAGCTTATTGTAACTTTTTACCTTAGAAACTTTTTTAATTTTTTAAATATTTTTCAATTCTTTTGTAATAACACTTACTTAACATAGGAACACATTGTACAGATGTAGAATTTTTTCTTCTCTAAATCGTTATTCTGTAAGCTATTTTCTATTTTTAAATTCTTTAATTTTTTTCTTTTTAAACTTTTTTGTTAAAAACTAAGACACAAACACACATATTAGTCTAGGCCTACACAGGGTCAGGATCATTATTATCACTGTCTTCCACCTCCACATCTTGCCCCACCAGAAGGTCTTCAGCGGCAGTAATAGGCATGGAGCTGTCACCTCGTATGATAACGATGTCTTCTTTTGGAATACCTCCTAAAGGCCTGCCTAAGGTTCTTCTTAAGGAGGTGTCATTCTTTTCAGAAATATGTCCATGGTGGTTTGCTTGGTTCGTTTCTTTTTTTCATGATAGATAATGCACCATGAACATGCCTCTCTATTAATGAAAATCTTTTGGTGTTTTTTAATGAATCAAAAACTTTTTAAGGAGCTTGTCGAAGCCTGCAAAACTTCCGTGAGACTCTTCACTGTGAATTTTCTTGGAAGTTCGTTTTCTTCTCTGCGGTTTCCTTTTCTTTTGCCTGTTCTTTAGCAATGCATTCCTGTTTCGTTGCAACAACTACTCATTAGTCAATTCTTCAGGAACGACCTCTAGTTGCTTTTCAATGTCATCTTCATTTACACCCAGGTAAAAGTTGTTTGTCATTTCAAACACAGACTTACTGATTGTTGCAACCTCCTCATCCTTGGCAAATCCTTTGAAGTCATGGGTGAACCTCCTGAGTATCTTCTTCCAGATGCCATTCATACACTCCTTGGCAACATCACCCCAAGCCCAAGCAAGGTTCTCGATGCAGTCATAGATGTAATCTTTCCAGAACTGCGTCAGTGTCTTCTCAGTGTCCTCCTCAGTTGAAGCAATAGCCTAAGCAAAGGTCCACCTTGGGTAGGAGCCTTTAAAAGCTGTTATAACTCCTTGATCCATTGGTTGGATCAAAGAGATGGTGTTTGGAGGGGGAAAACACCATTCTGATATTGGGCTAAAGATATTCAATAAATGGAGGCTATCCAGGATCATTATCAACAATAAGTTAAATTTGAAAGTTATGTTATTCTCAAAATAATACTTCTTGAATTATTTAAACCACTCAGAGCTGGCAGTAAATGCAACATTATAATCAGGTTTAACCTTTTCTTTCAACATCGCAAACTTTTTGCTTTGGCTATGGTCATCATGGTGCCGAGAGGAATACGCTTCTGTGTCTGATCACCAATCCAAGTCATTAGAAGTTTATCCATGTCCGATATAAGCCTTTCTCAATTATTTATTAATTTTGTTGCCTTCAATGAAGCAGATCCTTTAACAGTTCCCATCTCCTTGTTCTCGTTCTTTATGATCATAACTGTGGGGAACTGGGACATGCCTGACTGGCAAGCAATAACCATCACTGATTTTCCACCTTCTTAGTCTTAATCACTTTTAATTTCATTTTCAAGTCAATCATTCAATGTGGCCTCTTACTGGCAACATTAGCAGTGGATTATGTATGCTTAGGGGTCATGATGAACAAAACAACACAAAGTTTAATCAAGCACAAGAGAAAATGATGCAGTTAAGAGATCTATGAAGGTAGATCTATGAGGTTGCTGCTGGTATAACACGGCATACTGTTTTACATCAGATTTATTTTTATAAATAGAAAGAGTACTCATTAAAATAAAAAGTATAGCATAGTAAGTACATAAACCAGTAACATAGTTGTTTATTATCATATCAAGTATTCCATACTTACATAATTATATGCACTATACTTTTATGCGACTGGCAGCACAGTAGGTTTGTTTATACCAGCATCACCACAAACACATGACTAATGCCTTGCACTCCAACACTACAATGGCTTGGAGTCACTAGGAAATAGGTGTTTTTTCAGCTCCATCATAATCTTATGGGACCACCGTCGTACATGAGATCAGTTGTTGACTGAAGCATAGTTATGTGGCTCATGACTATAATTGCTAAAGTTTAAAGGTTTTCTGACACTTTCTCAGCAAAGTTTTCTCAGAAACCAAAGCAGTCACTTGTAGAATCAGCCCTGAGGAAATTCTAAATTAAGAGAAATCTGTCCATGGTAAAGCACCATGTTCTTTCTCTTAGTGAACACTTCCTATTCCTAGTCCTCAGTCTCCTCGTGTCTTCATGTTCTTTCCACCAAGGTTTGATTGAAATGAGATTTAAGGAAACAAATCAGAAGATCTGTCTAAAATTCTTTGGTGATGCTGAAAACAGAACTACACTGAAACTGTTTTCAGTATTAGCATGCAATATTCGACTCTACCTCTTTTTATATTTGTGTTCATTTCTACAAGCAGCTCAGGAATAGTAAGAACTCCTCACATCATGTGCCATTTAATGTGATTTCCATATGGAGTCCACGGCATGCAGGAAACAGCTTGTGCTTACTCACAAAAGCCAGTCATGCACACTACTCCTAATTCATGGGCACTGACAACACACTGGTAGCTAAAAATCAGGAATGGGGCGGTGGGGGGTGCGTATTTAAACAATGGAAATCAACAAGTGCTACATATCAAGGTGTTTTGCTTTGTTTTGTTTCATTTTGTGAACAGCCAGAGAGTTGAACATTTACTAGCGCAGAGGGCCAGAGAAGAAAGCAGTCCTATGGGGTAAGCTCCCTGTGTCTTGATCAGCTCTTCCCAGAAGCTCTGGGAGCCACCTTACTTTCTGAGGGGAGAAGGGAAGTGGCCAGGGTGAGATTTGCCAGTTGGGGGTTATCTATGAGCTAATGACCCAAGCCTCCAGCTTCTCCTCCCCTGGCTACCTATGCCTTTTCACTGACTATATTACCCATCGGTAGCGCACCCTCTGGCATCGCTGTCCTTGCTAGGGGAGAAAATGGTTGAGTGTTCCAATAGCAAGGAAAAGCTATCTCAGCCCTGTGAGGGCCGCCTATACATTTGTCCTCACTTGCTTCAAGAAAAGAGAAGTTATCAATTACCAAGATTTCATGGGCAAGGCAGCCACAGGTTTCATCTCCAATCATGACGTAATTCAGTGATTCTTTAACAAACTCATCAGCAGTCTTGGTTATCAGGTTGGTGTTGATGTAGTTTGTCATGCGGGTCGAAACAGCATATGGGGTCAGCACCTACAGTGGGAAACAAAGACAGTAACACAGGAGCAATCCACCGAAGCCTGAGAAATAAACCCCCATTTTACCATACCTTCATTTTCCAACTCTGTTCTTCCTGTAAAAAGTGTCAGGATCCTAAATGATAATGCAGCACTGAAAAGGCATAGAACTGGTGCAGAGGTAGGAATAGGAAAGGCTGGTTTCCAGTTTCACTTTGCCACTAATTCAAGATGAGGCTTTAGCCACATGACACTAGGTGGTTCAAATGCACACAGGGTAACTGAGGATATGAGCCATCTCTCAGAACATGGTTGCCAGACTTTGAAAATAAAAATGCAGGACACTCAACTAAATTTGAATCCAGAAAAACAACAAAAAGATTTTCAGTATAATTATGTCCCAAGTAAGGCATGGGATACACTTACAGTAAAAAATGTATTTTGTTATTTATCTGAAATTCAAATTTAACTGGATTTTCTGTATCTGGCAACCTTATCTCAGAAGTTTATTTCTAACATATACAGCCAAAGTTGGAGCAATTTAAAACATTCTGGATTCCCACTTTTACACTTTAGTTGGGAGCCAGGAGTAGCATATACCGCATAATCTTTCCTGCTGTGGTAAGAAAAATAAACAATCACACATTGTACCCTGCAAATCCAACACCATGCTTCCACCTGTAGTCTCACCACTGTGTGGCCTGGTATGAGATTTTATAATGGAGTTTCTTACTTTATTCCCAGACACAGAGACCTTGGCATCTTTAGAGAGAGAAAAAAGATCTATGCTTCTTTTCTTGGTTTTATTGTTTTTCACATCACATTTGCAATTTTCGTCATATCACCTTTTCTTCCCTTGACACTTGAAATGATGTTACTCATAATAGAATCCAATTACAAGTCAATCAATTCAATCGACTTGGTTCTCATGGAAATGAATGCTGTCATTAATTTGCATAACACTTTCTTCCAAAGATCTCAAAATGTTACTTTTAGAGAAAAATATAAAGAGCATGTATTCCCAACCCTGGTTTCCAGATAGTGAAATAACAAGTAGTTTTATTCCTACAGTAAGTTTTGGTTGACAAAGCACCTTTTTGTACAAATTAGGGCTCAATAAATAGTGGTTAAATTTGCATACTTATTTATTCATTAGATCTTTACAATAACTCAGAAAAGTGAGCAGTTATTGTAAACCCCTTTTTACATATGGGGAAACTGAGGCTCACAGAGTTTAAGCAAGCTTTCCAGGATCACTCAGATAATAAATGGCTGAGCTGGGATTTGAAAATCAAACCTGAGTCTATAGTACATACTTCCTCATTCATTTAACAAGTATTTATTGAGCACCAATAACGTGTGTGTTTGAAGAAGCTAGTTGGTTTTCGAAAAGTCAGTCTTTTCACCTTCTCATACTTGCTAGGAGAGCAGCTCCAAGGCTTCTGCATTAGAAAAGGGGTTCCCTTCCCTACCCCACCTCCTCCCACTCCTGCTTCCCCATGGAACTCACTAATTTGTCCTGATGTAGCATCACGTAGCAAGAGGGTCGACTTCGTTTCTGAGCGCTCACTCGCCCTATCCCACTACCTGCTCTAGCACCTAGGGCATGGGTGAGGGCGGCAGCAAGCGAAACCGTGGTAGCACAGCTGCCACCATGAGGGTTGCAAGTACTCCCATGGTGTCATCCAGACCACCCTCCTCCTGGCTGCATATGCATGGCCAGTCCTGCAGGAGGCAGTGGCCCCAGCTCTATGGGAATCCAGAGTTCCTATTCCCAAAAACTCAGAATAGTTAACCTCACCTGGATAATGATTCCTTTCGCTTTATATTCTGCTTGCAGCGCCTTGGAAAATGTGTACACAAAAGCCTGGAGCAAGAAGGAGAAACACCTCGTGACCCAGAGCTTGCTTTGTCCATCAGAACCAACTTTCTCAGATTTCAAAGGGCACCGCAAGGAGCCTACTGCTTTTATTTTAAAATGCAGCAGCTTGTCTTGATGGGAGTTAGGTCTTCATTTCTTGGTCTGGGAAGCGGTCCCTCAATCAGTGGAAATATACATTTTGCGATAAATACATACCTCAGGCCACTGCATGTGAGTGATCCAACCCAAGAGAACCTGTCCCTTGTCTAGATCACTCCCTCCTCCAATGTTTTTTTTTTAAGAGAGCATGAGGACACCTGACTAGACCTCCGGGCAGGAAGGAAGTTACAGGGTTACCTGCTGGCAAGAAGACAGCAGGGCTCCCAGGCAAGGAGATGAGTGAGGGCTGGAGGCCTGAGGGGGCTGTGCTTGCCCTGCTGTGCTGCTGCAGGCCTTCGTCAGCCCAGGGGCAGCACCATTCTCTGATTTGTACCCAAGCACCTGCAGACTAGCTCTGCCCAGTACATAGAAGAATGCCTCCTGGCAAATCTGTCCCTCAACTTGCCAAATGATCCAAAGGAAAATACCAACTGGAATAGACAAGAGGAAGAAGGAGAAGGAGACGAGAACTGCATGCTATCACTCACCTTGGAAGCCGAATACATGGAGTATAGAGGCCAGGGAAAGAGAGCCACCCCAGAAGAAATGTTCAAGATGAGCCCTCTCCGCCTAAAAGATAAAGAAGCAAAGTTTCAGTGGTTTTGCTGCCTGATCACACCTCAAAGAGGGAGAAAACAGAAGGGCTCCAGGGAACGCTGGGGAAACTTCACCCTTTCTAGGCTTCCAAGTGCACTAACTGCTCTGCTTCCAAATATGTGAGTGAAACTTCCTCGACATCATAGGCTATAGCACCGCACAGAGATGTCGCTTGGCAGTCAGTTGACATCAAGGGCTTGTGACTGGGAACACGCTCTGCTACAACAAAGGCCTCCCACCAAAATGCAAGAAACCAACTCAGACCAGACTCGGGGAAAGAGATCTTTCTGTCTCAAATGCGACCACATGAGCTCGAGGTCCCTTCTGACTCATAAGATGACCCACAAAAGGACAGGGGCCACAAGTAGAATCCTGTCTTGGGTAGAATTTGATGGTTCATCATCTGCTCACACAGGCACCCACACAAGTTTCTGGGGTCCTTGATTATCCTTTTGAAATTTGTTATCTTTAATCCATCCCAATTAGATGGGTTCAATTCAGAAAAACCAGGAAACTGCACATTAGAATACAAAGCCAATCCCCGTGTTCTGCTAGGGAAGATAAAACTATCAACCAGTTGCTTTTAATGAATACCACCTGAGAAAAACCAACTCCCAAATGTAATAGGGTGATAGAAACATGGAGTAAGTGGAGGCACTGATAGGGTACTGATTTTTACCACTAAATTGGAGTGTTTGTTCTGACAAGAGCTCAAATTCATAATAACAAAGAGATGGTCTTGGTCTCAGGCCAACTTCTGAAGTTTCTTTTATGCTCAACATGAGTTAATTTTTTAAAAAATACAGTGTGTGCTGAAACTGCTGTTCTCCTCCCTCCAGTATATGTTACATTCGACCTTCAAGTATGCTCATCTGTTTGCAAAGCTGGCCTGGCCCAGAATGTTGTTTTGTTTGTTTTGTTTTGTTTTGTTTTTATCCTATAATCTCCATGTCTTTTCATCACAGTTTTATCATTGTTAAAGTAGCAGCCTGATGACCCCTATCCCCCGGGTCTCCGAGTCAGCTGACTGCCAGACCAGGGAGACCATGCTGCTCCAGGCTTTTTCAAAGAAAGTCCTTACCTTGATTCCATGTCTTTCAGAATTAGCTGTGTCATCTACAAGAGAAGGCCAAAGTTATACCTTGACAAAGAGCTAAGTAGCAATGGGCAGGGTTCTG
This sequence comes from Pteropus medius, assembly GCF_902729225.1. Lineage (NCBI taxonomy): Eukaryota > Metazoa > Chordata > Mammalia > Chiroptera > Pteropodidae > Pteropus > Pteropus medius. The sequence goes on along the minus strand of NW_024349125.1, from coordinate 473,814 downwards.
GGAGAGGTGGTTGTAGGAGGAAGCTGGAGAACTGCTTCATCCTTGCAAATCTGCTGACACTTATTGGAGGTAATTCTGGCAACACTAGAGTCTGGTGGAACTCACAGGAGGCAACCTAGACAAATGGCAAACTGCTTGGAGGCCTCTGGTTTCTTCCCCATAAAGCTAAAGTCTTTCTGCAAAATGAAGGCAGTGGAAATTTATGGAAATTGGCTTCTCATTGAAGTTCCCCAGATACTCTTTACTTGGGAGACAGGCAAAAGTAAGCTGGCCATCATAAATCTCAGCCATTTGTTAGTATTGGGGGACAGTCAAGGAACCACGCAAGTGTCCATGAGACAGAACATGTCTGTCTGTCTATCTTTTGGAATTACCACAGTGTCGACAAGCCCCTGTCCCTTCCCAATCTACTGCCCCCGAAGATCTCTTCTCTGCCACTTCTAGAGCTTAAGTATCTCATTCAAAGAGCTTTTCATATCATAATTACAAGGCACACATTTTAAGAATTAAGGAGGAGACAAACCCATGGACTAAAATGTTCTTGAAAGTACAATTGAGTGGACTCAGGCTTGGTCTTGGGAGCAACTTTGAGACAGAGAGGAACAAAATGGCTGAGGAGAGGCAGAGAAATAAAGGCTGGGGACCAGAAAGTAAGTTTTTCCTTTTTCTCCATGTTGTCTGGGAGCCCTGCGGGAGCTTTTCAGTGGTATCCTTGCCACCACTCCCATTTCATGGACCAAGCTCTTAAGCCCATCTGCAGGAGCCTCCAAAGCGATGTTTCACTGCTCTGGGTCAGCAGCGGAGGTGGAAGTGGGGGAGGAGGGCTCCCTAGAACCCGTAGGACCAGCCCCTAAAAGCCCTGATTTTCAGGGAGGTGGGAGAAGGATAAGGACTAGATCGTGTCATCGCCCTTTCCTTGGCATTCCCAACTTTGTCAAGGATGTGACTGGAGCTCTGCTGGACAGGGCCCGTATGTCCTCAAAGTCTCCCAAATGAATTCACTAGTCTCATTGGGCAGATAATCCCAGTTAGAGAGATAACATCAGACTTTGTGTGTCCCAGTCACAAAGCCCCCAATATTTAGCGTCTTACATCAAGTTCCTCTTGCCCTCAAACTCATCTCCCATCTATGCCCTTGATGAGATCTCTACTATTTCCAGATGGCTACTTTGGAATAATTAAGTGATACTTGTCATGCCTCCAACCAGCATGGCCAACTGGGGCACGGCTTACTCAGAAGCTAAACTTCAGTGTGTTTTTTCTGTTACTTAGGGAAGTTAGTGTCTAGCAGTACATAAAATAATTTTTTCGTAAATCAAAGCATTTCTCTGCTAAAAGAGTCAGAGGTTTGTCAAATGCATTTGGGAAGCCCTGTGATCAAATGAATCAAGACCAAAAGATCAATGTGTAAAATAACTTGAAAGGTTTAGCAGTAAGGCTACCGACAACAGTTGGACATATAAAACTTACAGTTTCATCAGCTGAGTTTTTAAAAAGGCATTGATTGTGCAGCATAAAAAGAATGTACATACCAATAAAAACTGAGCAGGAAACTCTGAAATGCCAGTATGCTTACAGAAAAATAATTAATAGTAAAAATAATTTTTCTCAGCCCAACTTATCCCTCTGGTCCGTGCAGCAACCATCCCCCTCCTCAGCTTGAGAGCAACCGATTTTCCTCTGGGAAAGCAGTCCTGCACAGCCAGCCCACCATTTCAAGGTGAGAATGAAGCTCCTGCTGCTCCCCAGCAGCACAAAATCAGGATCAAACCTGATTCACCGCTGTGGTTCTACTGGGCCTTCCGGAGTGGTCGCGAGGGCTGCCAGGCGCAGCTGTGAATTTTATGTAGTAAGCAAGGTGCCCTTGCTCTGGGGGTGGGTGAGTGGAGGCTGAAAGCCCAGGGTTCACTCACAAGCTATTTAGAAGGCCCTTGCCATTCAGAGGAAAGGAAAACAACTGTGTTCACACAAAAGCACTATCTACTGGCCAGGCATTGGGCTGTGTCCACTCTTAAGCAGCATCTTTTTCCAAATTGTCTGCCTAGAGGAGGCACTTTTTTTCTTATTCATGCAGAGGCACAGTATAGGACAGCTTTGTGGTAGTCATGTCTATAAAGGTTTATGCAGTTGACTCTAATCAAAGGACCTGAATGGCACCTGACACATCACTTAGTCCAATACTCTTTTAATAGCAGATGAAGAACCTGAAGTTTAATAGCATGCCCAATGCTGTCCACCTAACTAGTAGCTGAGCTGAGATCAGAAATACATGTAAACATGAACTTTAATTCAATAAATAGTTAATGAACAGCAAGAGCTCATGAAATCCAAGCCATGCCCTCTGCCATTTTTCTGAACAAAGTGAGCTTTCCTCTATTTACAAAACTAAAATCAGAGGAAGGTATTGCATTTTTTTAAAAAGTCACCTTGGAATCCTGAGTCAGTTTCAGTATCATTAGGTCTAATAAGTGTGAGAAAACCGAATGCAGAAATAGGATTCAAACACTAGAGAATGAATCCATCACCGTACTTGAGGAAAACAGAATTAAACAATTAAAAAGCTACTACGTGGCCTCTCAGTCGAGTGTGGTTCGATGTCAAAGAAATCTGCTTCTACAGAGAAGGGGCCAATTCTCCTGAGTTGCCAAATTCCAACAGCTACATTTTAATACATTTAATACCTTGATCACATACCTTCACTACTGAAGTGATGTTACAGTGGATGAGGCTCTGTAATAAATAATCACAACCACGGATCAGCAGTATCATTTGAGAAATTCTCTTGAGAAGTAGTCAGTGCTAAAGAACCATAATGTGGGCAAATGTGCATTATGAGTAGTTCCCTCCCTCACTCAGCCTGCGAATGAGGCTCCTAATTGGCATTCAGCAAGTATGCACTAGGACCGGGAAACATCTGACATCCATACTATGATTCTATAAAAATGTGATCTTGAATCAAAGTCAATTAAGAGTTTCCTCAAAAATTTAGGAGGTAATAAAGATGCAGTTTTTCAAAAAGAGATGGTTAATTTCCAGCTGGAGGAAGAGACATTAGCATATGTGAGTCTAGAAGACAATAGCATAGAGAATAGAAAGACAAATGATTATATAATTCAAGGTAGAAGTTCTGGGCTACAGAGGTTGGATAAAGAAACTATAAGAATTACCCAAGACAGACAGAGAGGGAAAGAGGGACAGATGTAGAAACAAGCACAAATACAGACATAAATAAAGAGAAGCAAGAATGAAACCTGCTTAATGGGGAGACACATTTATGCCAGAAGCAAGGACCGTAGGGCTAGATGTGTAGCCAAGACGGGTTTTTGCAAGGATATGGAGCGATGTCCAAGCAATCTGGCATGATAGTCCCATGCAGTAGACTTGGGACTTAAATAGAACCATAGGAATACCTGTAGAATCAGGGAAAGGGAACGTGACTGCCTGCTCAGAACTCCAAGACTTCAAAGGTCAAGGTCTAGGGAAGACTCGACAAACATTGCCTTCAAGGACTGTTGAATGTATAACCAATTTACCTGGGACCAACAATGGCAGCTATGGATCTGAATCAAGCTTGCTGAACTTACAATACCCCAACCATGAAGTTTGTATCATGGACTTCCCTCACACTGAAGGTCGAACAAATCTTATTACTGGAGAAGACAAAGAAAACCAAATAGCTAGACTTCTCCCACTTACATCCACAGCCTCTGAACTTCTCAGAAAGAATCACTCCCTTGTAAGGCAGAGTGCAGAACCCCCGAAAGACTGGGACAGCGAGCAGGTAAGTTTTGATGTGCAGAGAAGGAGGACGATGACCTTATACTAGAGGTGGCGGTGAACGGTTGTACCCTTGACTGTGTATCAAGTACTAAGATGAAAAGACAGAGAGACCTCCAGACATCCACCTGGAATACAGAATTTTGTCCAGACACCCTTCCCAGGCCCTGGTGATGATCCAGCCAGGGGGCCCAGTACCTGGTGAGAGGATACCATCCACATACAGGACATGCCTACCTGGATGTCATCTGACGTATTAAGGAAATGGCTTGGGAGAAAGCTTGGAAGCATTCCAACATTGTTGACTAACAGAGAGAGGAAGAACAAAAAGATATCAGAAGAGCCAACAGCAAATGTTTCTTGACAAAGCCTTAAAAATAGTTATAGTCAACCCAGGAATTTTTCTCTTGGGAAGTTTTTTTGAGAAAACACATACAAAAAGATTTATATACGAGGTTGTTCATTAAAGCATGATTTGATAGCAGTGAAAAAAAAGGAGGGGAAAAAATTGTGGTCCAGTAATAGGAAGCACATTAAATGAATCATGGTACTTCCATATGGTGGAATGCAATGCAGTCATTCAAAACTATGGGGCTTTTAGAGTTTTAAAGACATGGGAAAACATTTGTGATGTATAATTTTTTTTAATGTTACAAAACAGTATGTAAGTTTAATCTCAATTTTGAAAATATGTGTAGATATGTGAAATATGTGTAAATATATAAAATATGTATAAATTTGCAAAAATATATATCTAGAAAGATATGCACCAATATGCTTTCTCAAACTGTCAGGATTTTAAGAAATTCATAATTCTTTCATGTGCTCCTCTACTCTTTCCAGTTTTACTGCAATGACATGTTTTACATTTTCGTTAGTAAAAATAATTAGTAATTAGTTTAAAATTCAGCAGGAAGTTTAGAAATCAAATCTTACTTCCTTCTGTGTATAATACAAACACTGTATCATGTATGCAGTTATAAAATAACTTTTTTCTAAATCATCCCAAGAAAATATTATCTTGTTTCCTGAATAAGAGTGTCAGTTCTCAAATAACCATACTGACTTGCCATTTCATGGATCGATCATAGCAATGTTTTTTTGCTAAACAAATTCCTTTAGGCTACTAATGTTTCTGCGATTCCCTCAGTGAAAGCAAATTCATTTTACTATTAAAAAATATGGTTGGGAAGTTTAAAATCGGTAAGTTAGATACATTCCAAAGCCATATACAAATTTGTTAATCCAGTAACATCTCTTGAAGAATTGAGCATTAATATTCAGTTTAACGCTACAGCTTAAAATACAGTCATGGGTTAATGGAATAATCATGGAATAATCAAACATCACTAATATAATTATTTCACTGATCTATTACAACAAGCTTTGCATTTTGCAATTTACTTACCTAAAATTCCAATTTCTAAGCCTTTAAGTTCTTCTTTAATATACTCATAGATGTCGTCCTTGGTAAAATCCACTTGTATAATCTTCACACTACTCCCTGTAGTCACCTCTGCATTAGAGACAATAGTTATACTTCGATGAACTAGAGTCCAAATCTGCTTCTTGCCCATGGAGTTTCCCCAGGGTTCCTGTAATATTTGAGCAGGCTGAAGAGCACAAGCCCATTGCCCCAATTAAAAACAAGAAATAGCCCCAGATAAATGCCGGGATGTGCTAAAAGATTTGTGAATGATAGTTTCTGTGTGATTTTAAAAGTTGCTACAGTGACATGTACATGCACCAAAACAGATTTAATGCAGTGGTTCTCAAAGTGGAGTTCACAGGCCACAACATCGGTATCACTGGGAACTTGTTAGAAACACAAAATCTCAGGCTCCACCCCAGACCTACTGAACTAGGAAGCCCTAGGAGTGGGCCCCATGATCTGTTGGGACAGGCGCTCCGGGTGACTGTTGCACACCTAGGTTGGAGACCCGTGGACCAGGGGCTGTAAGAGCAAAGTGATGCTGCCTGTGCTGTGTCACGTCCCCTTCGCACAGACATGACAGCCCTCTGTATTTGTCCAACACTTTAGCATTCATTAAAGCATTTACCTACACAATATCTTATTTTAATCCTTTCTACAATCTTGTAAAGTAGGCATTAGTCCCATTTTGCAGAGGAGAAAACTAGGCTCAGAGATGCTCACTGCCTTGCCCAAAGGCACCCACACTTTGCTCCCTCCAAGCCAATACTCTTTGCACTCTTCTGCATGAACTTGCCTTGTGCAGGAGCTTTCAGGCAGATATGAAAGCAACAGGAAGATTTCATCAGCGGCTGCCTATTCAGACCCAATATTTCTGGGGGAAGTGATCTTGAGGCATAGTTTGGGGGCAGGGAAATGCTTTTAGACTAAAGACACTACTTGTTTTTCAAAAGGATGATAAAAAGCACATTTTAGCATCATGAGAGAAACACTGAGGAATGTCCTAATCCCAGTCAAAGTTACTTCTGATATCCAGACACAGAATAAAAGCAGGATTCACTGGTCCAAGGGCACTGAGCCTCCACGGTGTGATTGCTCAGTCCTGTGCCTCCCACATTCATCTCCCATCCCTAATCTCCCCCACAGATACAGGCTGTCTCCTAGACAGCCTGCCATTGTCTTCAAGAGTCTTCATAATCAAAGACTCATTCTTTTGAGTTAAGGAGCACATTAATTACTAAATTAATAATTAATTATTAAAATGCAAATACATAATTAAACACCTAAAAAGGTATACTATATTCTTTATTAACTAAGAACACTTCGAAGTAGATGATAATAATAAAACGTTATACTACAAATGTTGCCTCCTCAAGTTGTACAGTGTACAACCTTCACAACCATATGCAACAGCCCTGGATCAAATCTTTTTTAAAAATCTGACAACTATCATTAAGCATCGTACTTCACCCTCCTGCAAGGAGCAGACCATCAACTTAGAGAAGTGAAGTTCCAACACAAATCCTGCTTTTGAAGAGAGTAGCAGAAGCAACCAGGCATCTGGGGCCTCTGGATAAGGAGGTCTGATTCCAAAGGTGAAGACATCAAACCAAAGAGTGGACCCACTTGTACATGACTCTGTTCCTGCTTCACTTAGCCCAAAGAGTCACTGGTGAACTAAGGCCCCCACTTCACAGCCCACACTTAACTTTGTAAACGGAGCTCCTGTAGGAGGACCAGAGCCCCAGGGTTCAAAGAAGAGGTGAAGGGATGCTGATTATGCATCTACAGGCATCTACAAGAGCAGACTTGGCTAGTGGACTCTACAGACATCTCCCTTATTCTTTGGGGTCACTCACCAATCTCCACAGCAATGGCCTGTAGTTTTTCCAGTGTCCGGCTGATCAGTACAACATTGAGCCCTTGTCTTGCTAGCTAAAGGTGGGGATGAAAACCAAAAAAGACAGAGACAATCAGCAGACAGGGAGGCTTGATTTAAAGGTGAATTGGGGCATCACCCACTTGGTCACAAGGTGATGTGCTGTGCTTGCTTCTCTTGGGTTTAAATGTCCTCGACGTAGCAAAGTTTTCTTAGTTATGAGCAAAACAGCCGCATTGGGCCAGACAAAATGTGACATAATCATAGTAATTTGTTTGTGTGTTTATAATGTGCCAGGAACTATTTTCAGTTTCCTTTGTACAGACCCACAATCTGAATGCCCTCTCAACTGAAACGTCTGGGGTCGGATGTGTATTGGAAATCAGAATTCGGAGGTTGCTATACTACCATTTACGTAATAGGGTCTAGGGCAGAATCCTTTAATAAAAAACAATATTTCTGCAGCGACTTTTAAGCTGCTCCCTATTTATAAGGATGTTCTTGTGGTTCACTTCACACGGGCATAGTCATGGACCTGAGCCCTTTCTCCCCGTTCTCTGGCTCCCAATAGGACAGAAAATGGAATATGGAACTGGAGGGTAAATGGATGCTTCCCTGACACCAGCAAGGAATTCTCATCACAATGGAAACTACCTAGACTCATAGGGACTGACTGACGGTGTGCAGAAGTGCTGTGCATTAACACGGCACGGGGTGCCACGTAAACTTGGTATACTGGGCATCACACCTAAGAATGCTACAGGGAGGAAAGTCAGAGCTTTTCCTGAAGACCAGCATTCCTGTAAACAGAGACTGATGAGATTTGAGTTAGTGACAATGTACCCAGTTAATTAAAATCTTTCTCTATGGTTTTAATTAAGTGATTTATACTGTTATTTTTTCAATTGTGGTAAAATACACATAACAAAATTTGCCTTGTTAACTAACATATGGAATGTTTCATGAATTTGTGTGTCACCTTTATGCAGGGCCCATGCTTATCTTCTCTGTATTGTTCCAGTATATGTGCTACCAAAGTGAGCACTATGCCAGTTATTTTAATGAAGAATGACATATTATAGAAAGCACATAAGAAGCTTAATTAAAGACCGTAAAATAGTATCTCCAATAACCAATAATTCAATCTTCAAGCCAGTGGTCTCAGAATCATCCAGGAAGATGTCAAAGAAAAACAGCAATTCCTACCAAAACCATCCAAATAAAAATCTCTAGGGTTGAAGCCTCATCACTTACATCTTCTTCTATTTAAATTTACTAAATTATATTATTAAACACAGATACACTCTCAATGTAGAAGATATTCCTGATGCCCCAACCGTCCCATTTCCCACCAGCTCTCGGCTAGGCTCTCACTGACTTTGGTTTAGTCAACCCTTCCTAACTTTGTCTCTGCAGCTACATACATATATAAGTACATACAGAAATAAATGTTTTGTGGGTTGTTTTTCTTTCACACTTTGTAAATGGCATTATAAGTATTGTCTTTTTCACTTAATAATGTGTCTTATCTCTAAGTATGATGCCTATTTGCACATCAGTCCATGTTGAGCCACTTAATTCTTTTCTATTGCTTCAGAGTGTTTACAGTTCACATTTCAAGTTTTTGCATTACCAGTATTGCTACAATGAAAACTCTTCTATACAGTTCTTTGTATATACAAGTGAATTAATTCCTAGAGTATATTGACAAGAAGTGGAATTGTTGTGTCAAAGAGTACATGCTTCTTAAATTTTAACAGTATTTTAAAAATGCCCTCAAAACCGAATCATCAAAAATACAATTATGGCTTTTTCTCTATTCTTTGGCCAGGATTTTATATTAACAAACTTTTCCAGTTTGTTGGTCAAGAAATTATACCTCTTTGTTATTTCAATTTGTGTTTTTCCAGTTAAGAGTGGAGCTGAGTATCTTTTTGTAGGTTTATGTGTGAAATACCAGTGTATATCGTTTGCCCATTCTTCTACTGGGTTATTTGTCATGTTCTTATAAACTTGTAGGAGTTTTTTTACATGTTCTGGGTATTAATTATTTGCCTACTATCAAAGTAACAAGTATTTTCTCTTTTATTTCTGGTGCCCTTACAATACATTACATATTCATTTTAATGTTATTGCTTGTGAATATTTTTCTTAGGGTTTTTTAAAAACTTTCTTTTTGATTTTTTTTCTAACTCCAAGGATATAAATAGACTTCTCATTAACCATTTGTAGTTTTGCTGTTGTTTATTTTTTAAAATAGTGTGAGGTTGAAATCATCTGGCATTATTTTTTTCAAAATGGGCATCTAGTTGTCTCACCAACATTTTTCCATTCTTTCCGAATTTAAAATATGCAAAATTTTCATAGGTCCATGGGTCTCTTTCTGAATCATCTGCTCAGTTTCATTGACCTATTTGTTAATTTCTGTGCTACTGCCACTTCTGATTTAATCATAATCTTATAGTAAGCTTTGGTATCTGATATCTGATAGAAGTTTCTACCATTTATTATTCTCTTTCAAAATGTTTTTGTCTTATCGCCTAAGTTTAATTTTCTAGATAAAATTGTATTCTTTAAAAAAGTATTATGTTGAAATTAGAGATATTTAGGGGGAAAGTTACATCTTTGCATTAATCAGTTGTCTCTTCTACAAATATGGTATCCATTTATTCAGATTTCATGTATTCTTCTAAAAACTTTTAGAAGTTTCTCATATAAATCTTGGACATTTCTTGTTAATTTGCATAGTTAGGATGACTTTAGCTGCTGAGGGTCCCAGGCCTGGCTGCGATCCAGGCTCACACTAGGAGTAGGACTCCAGATTTAGAATGTTACATAGAGCGGTAGGTAAAATATGTAAACATAATTCAGCTTATTGTATCATGCATGTGTGGCTGAACGCCACTATTGTACTCTGATATGTGTGGAGCCATGCGGTCCCCTGGGGAGCAGAAGGGAAGCAGAAGAGAAAAGGCAGAAGCCCGCTCCCCGCAGTAGAACTGCACTTCCAGCAACAGAAGTGCACTCCCACAATAAAGTTGGTGCCTGTCATTTTATTCTCATGTCGGCCTCTTGTGCATTCATCCAACTGGGTGTCTCACTACCCAAACCTTCCCTTCTTGATCAGCTTGGCACTGACAGCTGCTGTGACAAATAACTTAAGATTTCCAGCGGCTTAACACAATGAAGTTTGTTTTTTTGTCTTAGATAACAGACACTATTCCACATGGTCATTTGGGGCCCACAGCTGAGAAAGTCTTCACCACCTGTAACACTAGGTTTCTAAGATTGCCCTGGGCATTAACATCCAGCCAGCATAAGGAAGATACATCCCTTGCCTTAACCACCTTGACTGAGAAGTGACACACATCATTTCTGCTTGATTTCATTGGCAAGACTGGTCACATGACCCCACCTAGATGTAAGGGAGTCTGGGTAATTCCCTGGCTGGGCAGCCACTTATCAGCTACAACTCTATACCAATGAAAGAAAGAGTAGGGATCTGTGGGGCACATGTAGCTGTTCTTGCCACCAATACCTTAAGTTTACTTGTCATTGTGAATTAAATTATTACGGAAAGAAGAAGAAACTCTAGAATTAAATACCTAGTTCCAATTCCTGTTTCCACCACTTGTATTTGTGTGCACAAGTTACTCAACTCAGTTCTTTGGTTTCCTCATTGGTGAAACAAGGACACCAATAGACTTACTTCATAGAATTGTTCTGAGAATAAAATGAGAAATTACATTTAAAAGGTGCATAGAACAGAATCTATCATATCAAAAGCCTCAATAATATTGATTATTTTTCTATATATTCGAATTTGTTATTGTTTGTGATTAGTAATTCTACCCAGCCATGCAGGTAAAAATTCTTTTAAGCATTTTAATAGTTTGTTCATCAATGTTTAGATTTTCATCATGGACAATAATATTCTCTACGAAGTACAGTCTTGTCCCTTCCTTTCCAATATTTGCATACTTTTAGCCTCATTATCTTGACTAACACCTCCAGCACAATGTTGAGCAAACATACTGTTTTTCCCTACTATACTGAGAACACTTAATGTTTCTCGATACTAAGCATAATGTTTTCATTAATTCTGGAAGATAGTTTATCAATTTAAGAACATCTTCATCTATTCTTTTTTTCTAAATTACTTCTTTTTTAAACTGCTGGATTAAGATTGCTTATATTTAAGTTGGATCCTAATGATTTACGCTATCTTTGTCCTATTTTGGTATTGGAGTCATCTTTGTCCTATTTTGGTATTGGAGTCACAATTCATGAAACATGAGGGTAACCAACTTGTCCCAGGATTTTCTCAATTTTCTAACTGAGAGTCCCACATCCCAGGGATCGCCTCAGTCCCAGGCAAGTCAAGACAGTTAATCATCCTAGAAATTGTTTTTTGCCTATTCCTTGAAGATTTAGTAATATTTGCTTGTCAAAATGCTTAGGTGTTTTAAGTATTACCTTCTCCACTTCTTTTATGAGTACTGATCTCTTGATGTTTTTCTACTTCCTCTTGAGCTAACTTTTACCATTTATATTTCTATAGAAAATCATTTCTTTTATTTAGATTTTTGATTTATTGATAAACAGATTTAAATAGGTAGGTTCCTAATGTTTCTTCTCTCTCTCTTTTTTTTTTTTTTTTTTGTCCTTAAGTTTTTCAATGATTTGTTTTCTTTTTTGGTCTTTTTTAAGAATCAGTTTTTGTTGATCAAGTCAATTTAAACTGATCGATTCAGTTTATTCCTATGTTTCTTATGTCATCAATTTTTGTTTTTCTCTCTATTAATTTACTCCTTCTGCCTCTTTTGTATTTATTTTTATTGTCCTTTTTCTAGAATTCCTTGAAAGTTAAAACTATTTGCAGTCTGTCTCATTTTCTAGTAGATGCATTTAAAGCCAAAACTTTTCATCTGCATAGAACTTTCACCTTAATTCACAGGGGTGTCTAATTTTATCTTTTCTTTAATCTTAGAGTGACACGGAAGAAAAATTTTTAACATAGATGAGAGGGTGGATATCATTTTTTAAGAATATTTTTAATTTTATTGCATAGTATTTAGTGAATGTAATGGCATGTTTTTGCCATTTGTAATTTATTAGTTTTATATTCATTCTTTCTCATTCTTTATGTCCCCTTCTTTTCTTTTCCTTTTTTTTTTTTTTTTTTTTTTTTTTTGCCTGATTGAGTTACTATAGCATATAGGCAATATTGTGGTAATGAGTTAACTCTGAAATCTCAGCAGTTTAACATAACAAAGCTTTATTTCTTATTCATTATGTTGAAACTGTAGACCCATCTTTGACTAAGGCCCTCCAAAATCTATAGCAAGAGATCGTGACTTATTGGTGCTCTGACGTTAGAGCATTCTGCTGCCACCATCCACATTTGTTTGATGAATATTTCTCCTGAACCAGATGTGGGAGAGAACTAGTGTAGGATTAAATTCTATCCACAACAGTTACCTCAAGGGCAAAGAGACCTTGGCCCAAGCACAGCTGGAGGAACAGTGTGAGGCAAGATACAGGATGAAGGTGTGTTCACCAGGGCCAAGGTGAGAGGCAGTCCCTGTGGTGGAGGACTCATAAAACTGACCCATAGGTAGTATCTATGTGTCAGTCTCCAGGCCCAGAGAGCTAGATGCCCTCTTACGAGGTTACCAGGCACATAAGACCCTTAGCATCTAACTTTCTTCTCTTCTCTGCCCACCCTGTCTGAACTTTCCGCTCCTTAGACCCTGGAAGGTACAGACACCTCAGATAGCAATCAGGAGAAATGCTAGGCCAGGAAAGAAAGAAAACAAACCACAGCACCAGGTCATGTCCCACTGATCATGGTCTCAGAAGCAGGTCCCAGATGGGGGAAGGGAAGAAGATTTAACTTTATTTCATGCTCAGCGTTTGATTACTGCAGGTGATTGAACACTGGTAAGTATAGAATAGAAACCATGTCTGCATCTGAAAGTGACCAGAGGACTTCATTTTACTCTAAGAGGGATCAGTGAAGTAATAGAACCAGAGAGGGAGAAAAAACACAGCTACAGAGCCGGTTCAAAGAGGTGAAAGAAAACAGAGTGATTGTGAGTGTGTCCAATAAGCCCTAGCAGGCCTGCTTATTAAAAAAAAACTGGTCACATTTTATATTTCTATTTCTAAAAGAGACATGCAAATCTCCCACAATAATGTAAGTTTGTCAATCACTTCTATCAGTTTCTACATTCAATATTTTGAAGTTATAGTGTCAGAAATAGAATAGGCTCTATTAATAATCAATAATCAGTTTGAACATTTCCCTTTTATTATCTTGAATTATATTTTGTCTGACACTAATATTGCTCCTACTCCTCTCCTTTCTTTTGCATTTTCCTAGTATATATTTTTCTATTTCATTATTTTCAATTTTTCTGGATTCACCATAGGGGTTTTTTTAGACCCATCTCAGTATCCATTTATTAGCAAATTTAACCAAGTCATATTTATTTAGATTTTAGACTTGTTGCACTAACTCCTGCTGTCTTATTTCTGTTTTTCTATTCACTATGTTTTGTTATTATTTTTCTTTGTAGTAAGCAGGATGGGATAGGCAATGCCGCAGTAACAAATTGGTCCCAAATCTCAGTGGCTTAATACAAGAAAGTTTTGTTCTTCCTCATACTACATCTTCTGCAGGTAACCCAAAGTTCAGGCCAGCCCCATTCATGCAATGACTCAGGGACCTAGGGGTTTTTTTACCCACTGCAGCGCTGGAACTAGGATGAAGCAAGCAAAGAACCTGAGGTATAAAATTTAAGGAGGTTCTGACTCTTCGATTCATGGTCACCTTAGTTCCCATTCTGCTTTTTCAACTAGTGCCTCCACCCTCTCAACACAAGGCCTCCAGTGTTTTGCCTCATATTAAGTAATTAAGCACTGAATTTGATTAAAGTACAAAAAAGACAAATTTGTCTTTTAAAAAAAATAAATTTCAAGGACAAAAATAGCCAATTTTTTTCTCACACTAAATACAAAAAAAAAAACAATTCTGCATCTGGATTAGTAAAACATTTACATAAGTGAAAAATGCTTACAAAACAATGAACATTTTATAAGACTTCATACAAACAAGAGGATACACATCAAACATATTAGAAAGTTTGCATATGGGAGGAAGAAGAATAAGAATGGGGGATGAGAATGAAAGGAAAATAATGAGAGCAGGACCTCATATGAATCAATGATAATAATTCAACCCTCTGTCTCTTTGACTAACATATAAGATGGAGGAATAAGAGGAAGAAAAAAGAGTGGGGTGAGGGATGGGGAAAGGCAGAAAATAGAAAAAAATAGAATACACCTGCTGAAGTAGACTCATATTTTGATGGAAGTGGGTGTAGTAGACATCATCTCCATACCATTAGCTGTTTATTAAGTCGATTATACCAATTTTCAGTTTTGCCATACCCATGTTACAACTTAATTTTCGTTTTTATAAATGCTTATTTTATAGCTACCTTTAGCTATTCCAGTTTATTTTTTTAGTTAAGTTAACCCCTAATCTTATCGATGAATAAGGCCATAATTGCACACATTCTGGCAATTCTAAATTTTGATGTTAAATCTTTAAAGAAAAGTTCATCCCAAACTTAGATACAGGCAAAATGATGATTGATTGATTTTTTTATTAATGTCACCCTAGAATGTTGTCTAATAAGCCTGCTTGACCTCATCTGACACTTTGGGGGAGGTAACTCTGCAGTCGCAGAATCATTTAAAAATCCTCAACCAATGAAGGTGCAGACAGCTCATAGCCAACAAAGTTAGAAACGGGAGTTTGGAGGATCTTTATAGTCTGGCAGAGAAGCTACCCCAGACATGATATGATTATTACCCTATAGAAAGTTAATCCATCTGGTATCTAACTTGGCAATATTATTTCGCACCCAACTGACTATATAAATCCCTATTTCTCAAATGCTCTTCAGTCAGCTCTTTTGTCTTCCCACCTTCCTTCCTTCCTTACTAAGCTAAATAAAAATTTAACAAGTGCTAATATGTATCTTTGAGAATTGTGCTTTTGAAATACTGAAGATGAATTATTGACCAATCAATCCTCTGAAGTATTTTGCTAAATGAACACACATTTATACTATAACCTTAACGTCTGCAAGATTTCAGAAATGAATGTACTATCATACCCTATTAAAGAGAAAAAATATCAAAGAGGAGTTTTAAATTGAGCTTTATGATACTTTCAAGAGACACACCTAAACATAAGGTCGCAGAAAGGTTGAAACGAAAAGGAGAAAAAATATTAAATATATATAAGGTGAACACAAAAAAATGCACAACTTTATTAATATCCATCAAAACAGGCATAAAGCAAATAAGTATTACTAGAAATAAAGACTAGTCAAAGGTTCAATTCATCAGGAAGATATAGCAATGCTAATCCTGGATTACCAAATAAAATAGCTTTACATAGAACTGTAAGAAAAGTTGGAAAGCACACTATCAGAATTGGTGAACAATTTTAAAATTTTTTTAAAAAGTTTTTATTTTTAATTTTTTAAAGAAATTTGAAATTTAAAAAGAAAAGAGCAAAAGATGAAAGAAAAACTCAGAGTATGAGGATAAAACTTATGAAATCGTTTTGCAGACAAGAAAGCAAAGAGGCAAAAAAATAGAAATGATGAGAAAAAAGAGACAATTAGAGGATGAATTCAGGATCTGAATAATTGGAGTTCCAGAAATAATATTATCTAACATCTGAGTAATTAGAGTTCCAGAAAAAAAGAGAGAAAATGAAGAGGATGAATGTAAACACCCTGGCCCGATTTGTTCTGTGGGCCACACAGCTGTGTCCCCCACTGTCTACCCTCTCGATATTGTTGCTCATTTTCTGAACATAGCTGTTGAGCCTTCCCAGATGGTTGCCTTGGATAAATGCGTTTCTTGCTAAAGTTTTTCAAACATAGAGAATGTTACAAAAAAAATATATTATGCCGATAAATTTGAAAACTAAGGTAAAAAGGATGTATTTCTAGAAAAACATAAATCTAAAGCTTATTCAAGAAGAAATTAAAAGCCCAAATAGTTCTATAACCACTAAAATAATAATAATGATAATGTGATGGTGATAATAAGTGAGTAATTTAAATTGTCCCACAAAGAAAAGTCCAGCCATAGGTAGTTTTACAGTTAAATTTATCAAACATTTAAAAAAATCCAATTATTACAAAACTGCACAATCTTTTTCAAAGAATAAAAAGTAAAATATCCCTGTTCAGTTTATAAGACTGGTATAAGCACGACACCAAAACTTTGGAAACTGGTTGGCATTATCCAGTCATGTTGTCTATGTATAACTTACGAGCCAGCAATTCTGCTCCTGCGCATGTTCTTAACTCTTGTACAAGTCCTCTGGAACAAGGGTCCCCAACCCCTGGGCCGCAGACCAGTACCAGTCCATGGCCTGTTAAGAACCAGGTCACACATCAGGAGCTGAGCAGCAGGTGAGCAAGCAAAGTTTCATCTGTATCTGCAGCCACTCCCTAGCGTTAGCATCACTGCCTCAGCTCCACCTCAGCTCATCAGGCATTAGATTCTCATAGGAGCACCAGTCCCTGGTGCCAAAATCTGTTGGGGACCGCTGTTCTAGGAGACATGGACAAAGCATTCATATCGGCAAAAGTAGAAACTACCGATATGTCTGTCAACAAAGGAAAGGATAAACAATTGTGATCTATTTACATAATAGAATATTGTATAACTCTGAAAATGAATGGATCATGTTCTACATGCATTTGTATAGATGCATTTCAAATGCATTATATTGATCAATAAGAAGCAGTTTACAGATCTATGAATCAACTTACATTAAGTTCTAAATAAGCACTATAACCAACATGTTGCCTAGGGATACATGCATATGCAATAGAGCTTTTTTAAAGTAAGGAAACTATTAACACAATGTTCATGATAGTGCTTACATCTCTGGGGATGAAGAGGGGGAAATACAAAGGCATAACGTATGTGCCTATATGACACGCTTCAAGGACAATGATTATGTTCTTTTTCTTAAGCTGGGTGGCAAGGTACACAGTACTCATCACATTATTTTTTTTCTAACCACACCTATGCACTCTTGTTCAATACATCTCATCTCTCTCTTTCTCTCTCTCTCTCAATCTCTCTCTCTCTCTCTCTCTCTCACACACACACACACACACTCGTGGCATACTACA
Source organism: Pteropus medius (assembly GCF_902729225.1). Lineage (NCBI taxonomy): Eukaryota > Metazoa > Chordata > Mammalia > Chiroptera > Pteropodidae > Pteropus > Pteropus medius. Next base: position 456,488 of record NW_024349125.1, on the reverse strand, counting down.
ATGAACCTAGAATATTCAAAGCCTAGATCAGAAATTATAGGGTTGAAGCTGAGCCTCACAGGAACAAAGCAATGAATCCAGAGAAACATAAAAATAATTAAAAGCTACTGTTTTCATTTAAGGCGAGATGAAAGAGAATTACTCCAGAGTGCAGCTGGAGTAATTTAGATTGGAGTAATTTAGACATTAAGAAGAAGAATTTCCTTGCTGAAACGGCATAAAGCACCATCATATATTACCAAATAAGTGTGTGATGACAGTCAAGAATAGGGCGAGACAGTTATTTTTCTTGGGTCTGTCTAAGGCAGAGCTAGCCAAATGATTTTACTCCAAGGGCCAACTCTGTGCCATTACTTGTAGTTTCCAGGAGAAGTATCGTGAGAAGAATTCTGACTGCTCTTGTCTGCCACACTGGACCTGGGAGCAGTGCCTACATCCGTGCCATCCCAGATGTTGGGTGGTGGCGCTAGAACTGCCCAGATGTGCAGAAAACAAAACCAGACCATCTTTAGTCATATATTTTGCTTCTAGCATTCTCTGGGCATTAACAACCAAGAATACATATTTACATACATCAGAGTGACAAAAAGAAAAATTGACATTTAAATATATACTTTATATAAATATTAAAACTTATAATAATATGGATGGGTTAAAATTGGTTCAGTCATATAGAGAACAATTCAGCAATGATATTCAATAATTAAATGCCCATACTCGTAAGCCAGCTATCGTACTGACAGAGATTATATACTTGGCTGTGTATATGTTCAAGGGTGTGTTTTGAAACATCATTTGTAAAAACAAAAATGAAAATCAGCTTAATACCTATTCTTAAGAGGCTGATATAAGAGACATGATACATCCCTGAAATCATTAAAAAGAATGCAGGCCATCTGTATGTCTTCGCTGTGGAAAGATCTCCATGCTATATTATTAAATGAACAAAGCAATGTTGAAAATAGGGTATATGGTTGTGTAAAGTAGGATTTCATTTGTGCTGACATGGGCAAAATCTAAACATAAGGTGTAAATTCTCATGGAGATTGCTAGTGGGCCACTAGAACCTGTTCCCTCCTTCTTCCTGGGTATGTGACTAGATGATATTTCTGGCCTTTCTTACCCTGGTTTTGGACACATAACTGAGTTCCATCAACGGCCCGCAGGACATACACATGCTCATGACCCTGCTCCAGCTTTGAAGAGCAAAGGCCCACAAGATAAGACAGAAGGAACTTACACAAAACTGCCTGCCAATTAGGAAAATCTGGATTGTCATTGGGTCTCTCTGTCAATATAGCCAACCTTCACCATTCTATCAACATCCTTATCAATATACAAGTATGAATATAGACATGGGCTTTCTTTACCTTTTCTGGAAGGAATCTCAGGACATTTTTCATACTGGTGACCACTATAGAGCAGAGTAAGATAGGAGCAGGGGTGGGTGGAGGCCTTTATTTCTCTTTTTATGCCTTTCTATGCTTTCTCAGTTTTCCAATGTTATGCCTGCATTATTTTACCTTTAACAGAATTAAGTGGAAAAAGAGATGATGGCCTTTTTGCTGTTTCTCCTCTATATCTCTTTGAATTAAATATATATACATAAACATTATTAGCCGTCAAGGAAATGCAAATTAAAACTACAATGAGATATCACTACACAACTATCAGAATGGCTAAAAAAAAAAAAAAATAGTAACAACGTCAAATGCCAGCAAAGATGTGGAGAAAATAGGTGATTCATCCATTGCTGGCGGGAATGGCACACCCACTCAGGGAAAGAGTTTGACAGATTCTTAAAAAACTAAACATGCAACTATTATACCACCCAGTAACTGCACTGAGAAAAATAGATTTACATTCATGCAAATACTTACATGAAATTGTAATAGCAGCTTTATTTGTATTGCTACAAACTGGGAACAAGCTAGATTTCCTTCAATGGATAAATGGTTAGACAAACTGTGCAATATCCACACCATGAATTCTACTTAGCACTGGAAAAGAACAAACTATTGACACAACCTGAATGAATCTACAGAGAATTATGCTGAGTGAGAAAAGGTCAATACAAAAAGGGTATAAAGCATATGATTCTATTTATATAACTTGGTTGAAATGACCAAATTGTAGAAAAGAGGACCAGATTAGTGGTTGCCAAAGGTTGAGGAGGGAGTCAGGGTAGGAGGGAATTGGGGTTGGAGGGCTTGGGAGTGTTTATAAAAGGGCAACACAAGAGATTCTTGTGGTAATGAACCTATTCTGTATCTTGACTGTCTCCACGCCAATATCCTGATTGTTATATTGTCCGATAGCTTTGCAGAATGTTACCATTGGAAGGAATTGGGTAAAGAGTACATGGAAACACTATTATTTCTTACAACTGCATATGAATCTACAATTGTCTCAAAATAAAAGGTTTAATTTTTTTTTAAGTTAAAGGAGAACAAAATAAGTATATGAAAAGTAGATGGCAGTGCTTTTCAAGAGAGCGAGAAATGTGTGTGGTGTGAGTGGGTGCTACATGGGGCTTAGCCAGGACGGAGGCGAGCTGGGAAACCAGAGCGGCTGGCCCTGCTTGGGGCCAGTCGGGCTGCTTTTGCACAGACCAGAGCAGTTGCACATGCTCCTCAGGGATTCTGTAGCTGGGCACTGCTGACCGGGAACCCTGGATGGCCAGCCAGAACAGTAAATGTGATGTCTTTATTTGACCTAAGCCCATTTGTTTGTTCATAATTATTGGATTTTCTTGTAGCCTCCAGTAATTACAAATATGTAAAGACTACAGATTTCCTCCCCCACAATCAGCCAGCAGGTGGTATGTTACCAAATGCAAGCAAGCCTCAGACCAAATCCTACCACACAGAAACATTTAGCAGTAAACTGTCAGTAAAACAGTTACAAGCCTGTTCTTACAACTCAGCAGAGTCCCAGCTCTCTGTCCCTTATGCATTATGTGAGTGCCTGGTATGAAGGCTCATCGCAGAAGGTTATGATACTGTCTTGGGGCAGGATACAGTCAACCTTCTAGCTGGGTCAGGTGTCAGAATCCTCCACTAAGTGGCAGGACACAGGACTAAGCCAGTTTAAGGCCAAGAATACTAGTCTACTGTGCCCACAGATATTACATGTTTTTTATACAAGAGCAGAAGTGCCCATACAATATTTCTAGCCAATCCACATATCTTGGATGGCATGTCTTCAAGAAAATCTTTCATAATATCTCTTGGCTAAGGGACAAACTCTCCAATGAAAGTCCAGTTAGCTAAAGAGTAGATGTTGATGAACTTTGATTTAGTGTATTTAAAAACTAGCTAAAAACCCGATTTAGCCAGGGTCTTGACAGAAACAGAATACTCAAACTGGGTAACTTGAAGAGAATTTAATAAAAGGACAATTCACAAAATATGTGTAGGGAGTAGAGAAAACGCAATACCCTGAGGCTAATAACAACAGGGCTATTGTCGCTTGTGGGCCTGAGAGGATTGAGGAACGAATAGATATCAAAACCAGAGAAAGAGAGCTGTGTGGAGAGGGCCATCTGACGGAACCACGACCTTCGGCAGAGGGACACAGCCAGTCCTTCGTGACTCACAGGAAGAGAGCAAAAAAGAAGATGACCTCCCTCTCCTCTCTCTTTCACCTGTTGCCAGTGTTCCCCACTGGCCAAAACCAGCTGAAACCAGAGGTCAACTGAGCTCACTGGTGCAAGTCAGCCTCCTGAGGCACAGAGCATGGCGAAGAAGGATAGGGGGGAGGGAGCAATTGGGGGAATCATTTTATGAACAATATAGATGTCTAACCAATGTACTGTATACTTGAAACTAATTTAAATAAAAAGTTACTTTTTTTTTTTTTTTTTTAAAGAAGGATAGAGAATGGGTCCAGCGGTGCAAGTGGAGAAACCCAACACACACCCACCTCTGGGCATTAACTTCAACTGTTAACCAACTGCTGCAGAAACATGGAGTAAAACTCACTGACATTAAACGTAAATTTACCCAGTGATTCCACTCCTAGGTAATCTACTCAAGAGAAATGGAAACATTTTGTGTTCACACAAAAACTTGCATATGAATGTTCACAGCAGTGTCATTACATTGCCAAAAAATGGAAACAACCTAAACATTCATCAACTGGTAAATGAAAAAATAAACTGCAGTCTATACATACAATGGAATATTATTCTGCAATAAAAATGAAGGACATCAACACAAGCTATCACCCGGATGAACTTCAAAAACATTATGCTAAGTAGAAGCCAGTCACATATTGTGTGGTAACATTTGCGTAAAATGTCCAAAAGGGTTAGCGGCAGCCTAGGGCAAGAGATGGGAATGAGGAATTAACTGTCACCAGGCATGGGGGTCTTATTACGATCTTTTTAGAGTGATGGAAATGCTCTAAAGCTGGATGATGATGATAGTGAACTTAGTTAATTTACTAAAAATCATTGAATTGCACACTTAATACAGGTGAATTTTTCGCTATATAAATTATATCTCAAGAAACTGTTTAAAATATAAAAATTAACCGACCCTCATGCATATCATATTATCTACGCCGAAGTTTTTTTAAGTAAATTGCATTCACTCTAATGGGTGATCTTCAGTAATAGTGTTGTTCCAAGTCCCTGACTTGGAATGGGTATGGTGAGGTTTCACTTTATAAAAAGATAATCAATCAATATTCACACATATAAAAACGATAATTAGGGGTGATAGTCTGCATCTGTTTTTCCTTTAAATAGTTTATTTCCTAATATACTTAAACATAACATACAAAAATGTTTATTCACTGGCAGTTTGGCTGGAACACAGCTATGATTTAGAAGGAAAAGAAGCCACAGAAAATCTCTCAAAGACTTTCATGCTGATTTTGACTAAAAGAAATGCACCTTCAGCTGTACCTATCTTACTCTTTCCTCTGAAAAACAACCACCATGGAAAAACTAACCAAGAAGAGTGAACCCTAAAGTAAACTATGCACTCTGGGTAATAACGACGTGTCAGTGTTGATTTGTCAATCGTAACAAACGTGCTATTCTGGTGGCGGATGTCGATAGTGGGGCAGCTGTGCCTACGTGGGAACAGTGGATATATGGGAAATCTCTGTTGTACCTTCTATTCAATTTTGTAATCATCCTAAAACTGCTCTAAAAAATACAGTCTAGTTACAAACTTCAAAATAAATAGAAAATTAAAAGATTGAAAAATGAAAACCAAGGACTGTTCTGTTTCAAGGGAGACCCTGCCAATAATACCCTGGAGTCCTCTCTTTCTTTTCATGGAAAATCCCCACCTCCACTGCTAGCCCTCATCTTTGAGTCTTGGGATCCATCAAAGCATCAATGGCTAATTTACTCCACCAGTCTCTTAGAGGGGAGATTGTCCATTAAATGGGAAACAATTTGCATTTTCAGCACAAAGGATTCTCTCTGCCTGTTGAGCTTTCCAGCCTCTCCTGAATTGTGCCATTTCTCTCAAGAGCCATAGACATTTTAAAGGTTCTATGTGAAGTGGTCTGGGCCAGGGGCGAGGTGCAGAGAACACAATTGCCTGGGCCGGCATTGTTCCTTTTGTCCATTTGAGCAGAGCTCAACCTCCTTTCCAGCATGTCCAAGCTGACAGGCTCCATATGTGGGTTTTGCTGCCGCCCTTTACAGGGAGCTAAGCCACACAAGTGCTCTTTTTCCCCCGGAATTCACTGCAGGGCACCATTCTAAAGAAGAATAGCTGCTGCTGTAATGAATGGGCCCTGTTTTCCTTCTACTCTATGTTAGGGCCTGGGTCAAGGAAGGTGCTTGTCACTACTAATCTATAACAGGTGGTAGGGACAGCAAGGAAGACAGAGCTTCCTCTATATGGCAATGAGTAAAAGAAAGGTCTTGAAATCAGGTGCTAAAGGAGGTAAAATGGTGGTAAAGACAGGGTGAAATGTGGCTTCAGAGGTACAGAAGAGCAGTCCTCCTCTTGTCATTTCTCCCGGGCCACCGCTCCTCACATTTTTTTCCCACTTGCTTCTAGTAATGCTTGAAATTCCTTTAGCAGGAGGTAAAGCTTCTCTTGCTATTCTAAATATAAATATCAATAAAGTTAAAAAGCAGCATAGAATAAGCTTCCAAAAAGATGAAATGGAAGTATTTTTGCCCATTTCTACCATTAAATGCAACTACAAAGTGTAACTTGGATATAATACATAAAAGAAACATATGAAGACTCGAAAATGAAGAGAAGATAAGCTACAGGCCTCATGTACCCCAAACTAATTGCTGGAGATTCTGTCAATTCAGAAACACAAACAGGTACAGATATAAAAAGTCCCAACAAAAGCCTCTTCTCTCTAACCAAAGCACCAGAAAAGGGTAGCCTAGCAAGACAGAAAATTTTAGACAATAAATGTTTTACTCCAGGCAAACAAGTGAAAGAGAGAGAGAGAGAGAATGAGAGAGAGAGAGAGAGAGACATAGA
>NW_024349125.1:380881-449631 GCF_902729225.1 Pteropus medius | reverse complement strand
AGGAAGGAAGGAAGGAAGGAAGGAAGGAAAGAAAAAATTTTATGCTCCCATACCCAAAAAGGCTGAGTGAGGAGCTGAGAATTTCTTCCTGGTGAGGCTGCTGCCAACCCCCTACCAGGCTGGGATCAGAGAAGACCGAGTAGGGGGCAGAGACCTCAACTTTTACTTCCACCTGGCAGTGCCAAGGCACTCGTAATCTCCCTCCCCTCTCCTGTCTCATGGTATGATAACAAAGAAGGCATAGTGGAGGGTCAGGACTTTTGCTATCACCCCAGTGGCAGTGAGGCCACCTTCCCCAAGTACTGTTAGAGACTTTGTGGGGAGCGGTAAGGAGGCATTCTTGCCCCTCCCATTCAGAGTGATATAGTGGAGAGCCAGCACTCTCACCTCCACCCAGCAGTAACAAGGGGGCAGGATCCTTCAATGGAGGCCAAGTGGAAAACCTGAGCTTCTGCCTCACCTGCTAGAAACAAAAACATGCCCCCCTCCACACCCCCACACTGAAGCAATGTTGGTACAGACCTAAAACAGGAGATTTAAACGAGATCCATAAAATAAAACCAAAAAGTCCAAGATTCAATCAAAAATCACTCATCACACCAAGAACCAGGAAGATCTCAATTTGAATAAAAGAAAAACAACAAACATCAACATTGAGAAGACACAAATGTTAGAGTTATCTGACTAGAACTTTAGAGCAGCCATCATAAAAATGCTTTAAAGAGCAATGACAAACACAATTAAAACAAATGAACAACAGAAAGTTTCAGTAAAAAAAAAAAAAAAAAGGATATAAAGAAGAATGAAATGGAAATTTTAGAACTGAAAATAAACAATTACCAAAATTAAAAACTCAATAGATGGGCTCAATGGCAAATGGAGGGGACCAGGGAAAGAATCAGTGAACTTAAAAACAATAGAAATTACCCACTTTAAACAATGGAGTAAAAATACACTGAAAAAAATGAACAGCATTTCAGAGACTCATTGAACTATAACGAAAATTTAACGTCTGTGTCATTAGAGTTCCAAAAGGCAAGAAGAGGGCTGGGTGGAAGATATATTCAAAGCAATAGTGAAGGATTCATTTCCAAATCTGTGAAAAGACATAAACTTACAAATTCAAAAGGCTGAGTGAAACTCGAACAAGATATCCCATGAAATCCACACAAAAAAACGTCATAACTAAACTTCTGGAAGCTAAAGACAGAGAAAAAACCTTGAAAGCAGTGAGAGAGAAACAACACCTTACTTAAAGGGGAAAAACAATTCAAATGACGTCAGAGTTATCAGAAACTGTGAAGGCCAGAAGGAAGTGGCACAATGTTTTTCAAGTGCTGAAAGAAAAGGACTGTCAACCATAAATCCCATATCCAGCAAAATTACCCTTCGGAATTGAAAGGGAAGTTGAAATATTCTCTGATGAAGGAAAACAAAGAGAATTTGTCACCAGCAGACTTACCCTAGAAGAATAGCTAAAGTCCTCTAAACAGAAAGGAAATAACAACAACAACAAAAAAGAATCTTTTGAAGGAAAGACAATGGAAAGAATGAAAGTATGGGTGAGTACAATATATTCTCCTTCTTCAAAAAAAAAAGCAATATATGGGAAAGGAAATACAGTTTACCCATTCGACGATAATAGTAGCTAACTCTGGAGAGCTTACTCTGTGCAAAGCATTTTGCCTACCTCATTCCATTTAACCTTTACAAAAGCCCAGGTGGGATTGTCATCACCTCCAGGTAACTGATGTGGAAATTCTTCAGTGAGCATCAGCGGCACAGTTTGAACACAAAGGTGTCTAATCGATTCCCAACTGCAGGCTCCTAACCATTACCATCTATCTACAGCATCCCAGACTCTGCACTGCTTTCTTTGGAGCAGCAGTTACCAAGGAGACAAAAACGGGCTCTCTGGAAAAAAGAAAAGGCTGCAAGAAGGAGACCTAGGGGTTCCAGAAAGTTGTCTAACACAGCCTTAGAAAAGAACAAAAGGAAATGAAGAAAAAGATTCGACAAGGAGAAGAGCAAAGCAAGAATTAATCTAGAATAGAAACAGAATTTAGAACTTCAAGGCTCTTGGAAGGTATCTTTTGCGCTGGTAAAGACTGGAAACCAAGAAAGGATGTGTAACTTGTCCAAAATCTCCAGACAGTTAGAGTCAGAGTAAGGACTAGAACCCACAGCTCCTGACCCCCCAGGCTATTGCTTTTGAAAACAGTAAAGAAACCAATGGCTAAAAAGAGCTTCCACTTGGGTCTCCTCTAAGTAGAAAGAAAAATGTCTGCATTTTCAGATATCAAATAGACCACAGGTATGTCAGGTCAGCATGAATTTGAGAAAAGAATCTGGAAAATAATAAAAAAAGAACCTGAATTTCTTGGCAATCCAGAGAACTGAGAGGTAAGGCCATGGATTTTTTGGATTCTGAGGGATTAGGCCATTTCTAGAAATTCAGACTCAAGTAGAAAATAGTTATATAAAAGGTGATATCATTTTAATGCAAATAGCTAGAAAAGCTTTCCTTCTGATTTTTGGGTATAAGAGACACAAGGCTCTGGAAAGTGGTTGCTGACTGGTCTCCCCAACCTCAATACTCAAATATGACCACTCATCTACTAAGTGTTGGGCACCACTGATCATCAGAAAGTTGTTATACAGGAATTAGCGTAAGAGCAAAAAACAATGGAAGCAGAATGTCGGTACCAAAGAAGTTATTATCAGAGGATGGAGGATGGGGGCAGACCCAAAAGACCAGCACTAGGAGCTTCGTTAACTGACACGGTTTAGGTTTGTTGAAGACCCAAAAGTTTCTGTCAAGTGCCTCCCATACACTTTGCACTATCCATTTCATACAAGATGATCTTGCATCTATCATAATACAGGCCTTTGGGGACAAAAAAAAAAACCAAAAAGCACATGAGTTCTGCACTGTTGTTGTATGTAGTTTTGTAATTAAAGTGTATTTAATTATATTTTTAAGATGCTATTGATTTTTTAACAGCCATCCTCATAATTTCCAGGATTCTTTCTATTTCTTCTTTTGTATTTTACACCGTTCTGGAGGTCAGTGTAATAGATACTGGGAAGAAATAAACTATGTAAGAATTCTAAGAAACAATACTTCATTAGCGAAAATGCAAAATTTGTAATAATATAATAACAGCATATAAACTACATATGCTGTAAATGTATTTTTTAAAAGTATAACTACCTATCTATTCACTATCTATCTATCTGCAAGAAGCGAGAAGCCTGGAAAGAAATACTAAAAGACACTGATCATATTTCAGTGACTCTCAGCCCTATTAAATCCTGTCTCTATATAGTATTTTGTAGTGCCCATTAATCTTTTTAAAATTAAAGCCATAGATAATACGTCCTGCATTCAGAAATAATTTTTTAAAAATCAATATATGCCCTGGCTATAACATAAAAGATAAATAAAAGTAGCTTATAATTTTTTAAGTTGTGTTTAAGTATATGTAATCAGAAAACTATGCTTAGGATGGGTGTCACGTGACTATGATACGTTCAATACAAGGGAAGGAGAAAGTCTCCAAGAACACAACTTACCTCGAATGCATAAGCTTTCCCGATCCCATCTCCTGCTCCAGTGATCACTGGAAAAGCAGAAAAAAATTTTAAAGGATAGACTTAATCTTTAAAGTCCTCTTTTTCACTGGCTACGTTTTCTTGCAGGCTACTCTCTAGGATACTTAATATTCCAAAGCAGAGCCTTTCTACTCCCTAGCCTCACCCGGCTCAACTGTGAAGTTTCCAGCCCTGGACTTCCCTCACTAAACGTTCAAAATGAAGCTTTCCTTTTCTTTCTTTTCTTTTTGAGAAGTTGGTGAGGCCGTGGAAGACTCCAAAATGAAGCAAAGAATCTCAGCCAGGAAATATTTCATTCAGACCGCATAAGGTTTTGGACATTTCTAAACCTTAGTTCACCAAGGGTGAGCAGTGTACCCTATTATCTCTCTACCCGTACACCCAACTGTCACTGTAAGGACAGTTCAAGTTTCCTACTAAAAGTCGAGTTCTCCCCTCTTCCCATTCCCACCTGCACAGGACAGCAGTAATTGAAGACCACGGAAGATAGGGAAATTAACAATTTATTTTTTTAAGTTATTGGATTTCTTGGTGCCCAGCTTGGAAATGTAACCTCGGCACTTCATTCAAGGAGATGCTGAAACCACAGCCTCATGTCCTTTACCTTAAATCCAGTCATGGGGCTGAAATTCCACATGGCACTTCTAGGAGATAAATCCCATTGAGGCAACAGTTAACCTACTTGGGAAACAACTGGACCCAGACTCCATCTAACTGTCTTTAAAAGATGTCTCCACAAAGATTTTGTTGCCTTGATTTTTTAATACCCTCACTTCTCAAAAGGGCTTGGCAAAATTTTTTTTTAAATAAAGTGAATTAAAATTATTTGAATTTCAGAATTTCGAAACACCCTTTAACAAAACAATAGTGCTTTGGGTTTTTGAAAATCTAGAGAAGTGGATGTTTCTGAAACATTTATTATATGCATCGTCAGAAACTCGAAAAGGAAGAAAGCCCAGCTAGTGAAGATGAGCAGATAGGCATGTAGGTGAGAGTCTGGTCACATTCCTCCCTAGTTAATCTCGGGCCCCGTGTCTTGTTTTTCAGACAATTCTAATTTCACTCATCTTTTCCAGACGCCCCAAATTAAAATCACCCAAAGGAATTACATGTTTGCTCTCAAAGGGAAAAGATGCAATGTATCTTTTGAGACATAAGCAATAATAAGCAGAAATGACAAAAATCAAAAGATGGAACTCTTTCTTTACCTGCCCAGTGTCCCATTGACTTCAAGAAAGACCTTGGCGAAATATTCCAGAAGTGCAGGAAAATATATTTGGAGAAGTTCACACACTTTACCAGGTAGACCAGGCACACTAGCAGCCCTACAAAAATGAAGAGTTGTTCCAGAACCTCTCTCATGATGGCACCACAGCGAATGCTGTTTCCCTTCTGGCTCAGGGACTCTATGGGTCTCCTAGAGCTCGGCCGCTCTGCAGATCTGTCAGTCACCTTCTGGAGTCACCGGGTGCTTTCCACTGGTGTGGAGGCCTTTAGATTAGAGTAACTTCTTTACACAATCCTCTGATTCACAGACTTTGAAATAAAGTATTCTTTCCAAACTCTTTATAGCACTGTTGGGCTTTTGTGACCGTGGGAGAGCTGGTGAAGGAGTAAAAGGCAGACATGAAAAAAGATAAAGCCTGGACAAAATTAAAATGGCAGCCCAAGGTTCTCTCCCTTATTTGGAAGCTAAAAAGGATTCTAAAAAGGATGCAAAATCCTATAAGTCATTTATTCAGCAAATATTTATTGACTGCCTACTAGGTAGCACTGCTGTTCAAGGCATTGGGAATATACAGTGGTAAATAAGACTGGGCCACTGACGTGGCGGAGCTGAGATTCCAGTAGGGGAAACAGATGATGTACAAAAAGCTAATGGTAGGTATCGATGCCATGAAAAAGTACTACTGGGTGTCCTATTAGAATGACTAGTGAGTGAGAAAACACTTTAGAAAGAGTGTTCAGGAAGAACTTCTGTGAATACATGGCACTTTGAGCTAAAATTTAAGTGAAAATAAGAGCCAGCTTTCAAAGATCAGGTCTCCCTCCATGCTAGGGAAACAGCTAGTGCAGATGCCCTGAAATGAAAAAGGTCCATGTGCTTGAAGAATAAACAGCATAACAAAGTAGAGAGACCAGTCTGTAGAAAACAAAGGAAGGAAGAATAAAGTGTGATGGTTGTGTGGGGAGCAGCCAAATCCTGTTGGTGAGAAGTTGGGATTTAGCCTATGAGCTACCGAAGCCACCGAAGATGCTTAGACAATGAAGTCACATAATCTGAATTACGCTTTTAGAAGGTCACTTTGGATGCTGAAAGATGATCTTTTGTGGGTGGGGACAGAGAGTGGGCTTGACAGCTGAAGCAGGGAGGAGTGAGACTATGGCAGTCATCCAAGAAGAGTGTCCCAGTGTTCAGTCCTTGGCCATCTTCTCTTTTCTATTCATGCTCACTTGTTTAGAGACATTACCGAGTCTCCTGACTTTAAGGACTCTGTATGCTGAGGACTCCCAAACGTACAACTTCAATAGTAACTCAGGCTGGTCATCCAGACTTGCATATCCAACTGCCTGCTTGACCCCTACACTTGAATGCCTAATAGGCATCTCAAGCTTAATATGTCTAAAACTTGTTTCTGGTATTATCTCCAGTTTTTCAAAACCTGTTCCTCTTGAAGACTTCCCTATCTCAGGAAATGGCAACTCTTATCTTCCAGTTGTTCGGGCTAAAAACTTTGAAAATATCCTTGGTTTCTCTCTTTCTCTCGCATCCCATGCCAGTCTGACTCCTGTTGGATTTGTTTCCAGTTTTAAATTATGCTGAAAAACACTCTTTTGGATTATTATATTTGTGATCTGCCACATACGTACAAGTTCTTCTTAATGTCTTTCAATAAATTTTTATCGTGTCTTCAAAAATTTTTGCACTTATAAAAATTTATATTGGTACAGCCACTATAGAAAACAGTCTGGAGATTTCTCAAAAAATTAAAAATGGATATACCTTTTGACCCAGCAATTGCACTGCTGGTATTTACCCAAAGAAAACCAAAACAATAATTCGTAAAGATCTATGCACCCCAATATTCATAGCAGCACAATTTACAATAGCCAAGATATGGAAGCAACCTAAATGCCCATCAACAGACAAATAGATAAAGAAGCTATGGTTCATATATAAAATGGAATATTACCCAGCCATTAAAAAAAAAATGAAATTCTATCATTTGCAATGGCATGGATGGACCTAGAGGTTATTACACTGAATGAAACAAGTCAGACAGAGAAAGATAAATACCATATGATTTCACTTATATGTGGAATCTAAAGAACAAAAAGAACAAACTAATCAAAAACAGACTCACAAATATAGAGGATAATCTGGTGACGGACAGAGAGGAGGGAAGTTGGGAGGCTGGGAAGATGGGGTGAAGGGTTAAAGAAGTACAAATTAGTAGTTGATAGATGGTCACAGGGATGGGGAGCACGGCATAGGGAATGCAGTTAGCATTAATGTATTGGCTGGGTGGAGAGCCAGAGAAAATGAGCAATTAAGGGGATCACTTTATAAACTATATAAATGTCTAACCAATGTACTGTATACTAGAAACTAATAAAATAAAATTTAAAAATATATATTTATATTAAAAAAATATCAAAAACATATAAAAGTAGAGAGACTGATTTAATGAACTCATTTACACATTATATGGGTAACTGTAAGGACAGTTAATAATGAAATTTACTGTCATTTAATGTCCATTCTTACTTTGTACACACCACTTTCCTTAGCCACCCCCCTAAAATGGCAAGAATTCTTTTTTTTTAACTGAGGTAACATTGGTTTATAACATTACATAAGTCTCAGATGTGCAACATTATAACTCAACATCTGTATACTCTACAGCATACTCACCACCAAAGGTCTAGTTTCCGTTTGTCACCATGCAATTGACTCCTTCAATCCATTTTGCTTTTCTTCCCTACCCTTTCCCCTCTGGTAACCACCAATCTGTTCTCTGCATCTATGAATTTGTTTTGTTTTTTTCATTCATTTGTTTTTTTGTTTCATATTCCACATGTGAATTAAATCATACAGTACTTGTCTTTCTCCATCTGACTTATTTTACATAATACCTTTGAAATTCATCAATTAACATAAGGGTACATATAGCTTTTTAAATTTAGTGTTTTCATATTCTTTGGATAAATATTCAGAAGTGGAATAACTGAATCATATGGTAGTCCTAGTCTTAATTATTCGAGGAACGTCTGTACTATTTTCCAACCAACCACACTCTCTTCAACACCTGTAATTTCTCATCTTTTTGATAATTTCCACTCTAATCAGTGTGAGGTGATTTCTCCTTTGACTTTGATTTGCATTTCCCTGATAATTAGTGATGCTGAACATCTTTTCATGTGCTTGTTGACCATCCGTATGTCTTCTTTGGAAAAAATGTCTAGTCAGATCCTTTATGGTACTGTTAATGGATTCGTTAGCAGAAAGTGTTGCATTTGCCCACTCAAGCCAGGGGTCATTTAGGTTTTCAGCACATCCAGGAAGTAAACCTACCCTGAAATAAAGAGTTGTTCTAAATACCTTACAAAGATTGGTACTGCCGGTGAGATCTTTTTGTAATTTAGATAATCATGAGAATGGGGGGTGCAAATGTACTAAGACTTGCGTAGGTATTTGTGTCTAATTGAGCAAGTACAGTTATAATCAGAGAATAGTAAAAACATAGCACTGGGTGTTTTGACCATAAAGGCTGAACTAGGTAAGGCACTTCCAAGGGCAGGGAGCGGCCAATTATAGTTTGTGGTGACATTGGGATAGAAGAGAAATTGGTCACAGAGAGTACCAGGGGAGTCTCCAGTATTATGGATAGATCAGAATCTCTGATGCCAAATCCAGCAGACCAAAAGGCTACCACCTTTAACGATGGCCCGGAAAATATAACTAAGCACATTATCTTTCCAGGCCAATGTCAAAGTAAAGGAAAGAAAGAAAAAAATAGTTTTCATGTTTAGTTAAAGTACGAAGTCTTGATCCAGCATCTTGAGTGGATGTCAGCTACCTCCCTTTCTCATCAGTTTGATTCGAAGTTCTCCAGCATTTGGACAGGACCAGATGTCAGGTGGAGCCTTCTTCAGCTGTAAGATGTGCACCAAAGGCTCAATGCCTTGTAGTTTTGCAGCGGTGTCCATCAGGAGCTCTTAGTGAGGTCCACTCCAATGGAGTTCGAGGGCTGTCTTCCTCTGATGACATTTCCAACATACTCAGTCACCAGGTTCCAGATTGTGACCGAATAGATCCTTTGAATTAAGATCCAGGAAAACTTCTTTAACCTGCTGATGATCAGCTTTAGTATAACACATTAAAGACTTACAGTAGCTGATTGTACCAGTATGAGAAAGCAAGGGATCCACAGAAAATTGTATACTTATATACATTGGTCTACTATCTCATGTGAAGGGAGCTCAAATTTCCCCAAGGGGTTACTGCAAACAGGCAGCAAGACCAGAGGCAACACCCGAGGCCAAGGGAGCCCAGTAGTTTCAGCAAGCTTAGAGATTTTAAGTTTGAGAATCCCATTAAGTTCTCCTAACCTGGCCTGATGATTGAGAGCGATAGGGGCAGGGGTTATTCCAAGAAGTTTGTAAGGTTTTCATTAAAGCTTGTATGATTTGACCAGTGAAGTGGGTGCCTTGATCTCTGGAGACTGTGGAAAGTATGCCCCAAGTGGGAGGCACATTTTCCAAAAGTTTCTTTGCCACTCCAAGTGCATCAGTCTTGCAGAAAGGGAAGGCTTCAACCCATCCAGAAAACATACATAAAATAACAAGGACATACTGATAACCCATACTAAATAGCAGTTGAATGAAGTCCAGCTGCAGGTGTTCAAAGGATCCAGAGAGAGGAGGTTTGAGATCTCTGGAAACAAAAATAGTTTTTCCAGGATTGCGGACCTGGCAGGTCAGAACTTTGTGGTTAACTGCGCTTGCGGTTTTATAGAAATCTCCCTACCAATGTTTATTTATAATTCGAGTCATCTAAATTCCACCATGGTGGGTGAAGGAATGCAAAAATCAAAAGATGGGCTTTGCCAGGGAGCCTGAAAGAACCAACCAGCCATATTGGATTTCCCATAGTCCTGACTATTCATTTAATTTACAATTACTATTTGCTCATCTGACTTCTCTGATTCAGGAGCAGACTGTTGCCATCTACAAGGACATCAGTATGGCCAAAGTCTGGCAACACAGGGTCATGTTTTTGCGGAAGCAGAATAGACTTTGCCTACATGTGTCACGAACTTAGCAGATTCTGTCGCTGCTGCCTTTGCATGAAAGTCAGCTAGGATATTTCCCTGACAGTCCCGTCCTTTTAGTGTGAGCCTCAGTTTTGATGACAACAATTTCAGAAGGTAAGAAAATAGGAGTAAGATGGTTGTGATTACTTGTTGACCATTTTTGATTGGGGTCCTTGTAGACATAAAAAGCTCTTTTGTTTCCATAACATCCCAAAATCATGAATCGCCTCAAAGGCACACCAGTTATCAGTATAAAGATTAACAATTTGTCCTTTTGATAACTGGCATGCTCTGGGAAGGGCATGCAGCTCTGATTGTCAGTCTGATTTAGCTTATGGGAGGTTTACCCTTCCGAGTAGTTCATAAAGGGTAGTAACAGTTAACCGGCTTGAAAATTCTCTTTTTCATTTTTACAGTATGAACGAACCATCAACAAACAAAATTAGATCAGGATTAGTTAAAGCAGTGTCTTGTAAATCAGGACACAGTGTCACAAAACAGGCAGGGGTAGTAACGTAGCAGGATTAAGAACATTGCAACATGTAAGATGAAGATGAGATGATGAAAGTAGAAGGATGTCATAGGTTAGTCTGCTTGCAGAGAAATGCTGAGTCGATTCAGAGTTAAGAAGACTTTAGACAGCATGCGGAGTTCATAAGTACACATCATTTCCTAGGGTTAAGTCCACAGAGGCTTCCACTAACTTTGCTGCCATTACTTTACCTTAAAGCAGCTGGGACAGGCACCAGCAACTGACTCTAGTTGTGTGCTCTAATAGGCAACGGCCTTGTTTATTGCGTGTTCTAGTGTGAGCATTACAGGGTTCGTTTATCTCTTTCATGTACAAATAAGGTGAAAGGTTTTGAATAGTTAAGTAACCCTAGGGCAGGCAGTTCTTACAGCACTTGTTTTGGTCTTCTAAAGTCCCGCTCATGTTTATCTTCATAAGGAAGGGGTACAGGGACTAAAATTTTAGTGAGTTCATAGAGTTCATAAAGAAACTTCATTTCTTTAATACAGTATTTTTTTCTGATTCAAGCTGGGTTTTGCCCAAATAATGACACTGCGACTCACTTGCTTCTTCCCCCACCCCCCATCCTTATGCTCTGTAATCCTGCTCCTTTAATCATTAAGCCTTAGGACATAAGATGAACCGAACCTCAGGCCTATAATCACGAGGTTGAGGTTGGACAATAGGCTAAGGGTAACATCTTGGCTTTAGATGTGTTTCAGCTCCAGGCCCATCAAAGCAGAACAACAACCCCACCAGCCACGGGACCAGACAGGATAGCATTATGGCTGATCAGAACTGACACAACGATCAATTACCTCAGCCACCTCCAATCCTCCAATCAGTAGCACCCACCACCCCAACTCCCTTGGTTTCCGTGATGACTGATTTTTCCCTATGTAATCTGTACTCCCAAAACACCCGGGAAGCCAGGCGTTTGAGCAATAGCTTGCCTCTGTCTCTGGGACTTGCAACTCTCTAATAAACCTTACTTTCTTTGCTGCAAAACCTGCACGTATCTCTTCTTTGGCTTAGACACGCATAGGCAGACAGACCCCTTTTTCTGTCGCGATAACAAAATCAATAGAGAAAAATTAGGAACCCATAATCTGTAATAACCAGCTAGGCCTAAAAATCCATGAAGCTGTTACTTAGTTGTGGGTCTAGGGAATTCTTAAATTAGCTTAATTCTTTTTGGAGATAGCTGAATACTTACCTTCGATACTTAGATTATGACCCAGGTAATGAGCAGTGTCTAGAGATAATTGTAATTTCTCTTTAGAGACTGTGTCCCTTTCAGTAAACTGTTGCAGCAAATCAATTGAATCATTAATGGATGCCTCTTTGGTAACTGAGCACAGCAAGAGCTTGTCGATTTATTGTAAAAGGATTCATTTCCCAGGGAATAGGAGGGGGCTTAAATCTTAGTGGGGTACTTAAGGGAAATAAAAAGGGATTTCAGTGAACTCTGAGGCATGACTGTCCCAGTATATTGTTGATTGTTCCAAGTACAGTCATGTGCTACTTAACAGGGATACGCTCTGAGAAGTTCATCATTAGGCAGTTTCCTCATTGTACAAACATCATCATGTGTACGTACACGAACCTAGAGGTCTAGCTTCCTACCCACCTAGACTGCATAGTACAACCCGTTACTCCCAAGCTACAAGCCTGTACAGCATGTTACCATACAAAACAACACGAGATCAAATCAAGCACGAGAAAACGATGCAACCAAGAGATGTGTGAGGCTACAGCCAGCATAATATAACTGTTTTATAGCAAATTTTTTTAATAAGAAGAGTACACTCTAAAATAATGATAAAAAGTATAGTAAAGACATAACATTGTCAATTCTTATCAAGAATTATGTACTGTACATGACTGTGTGTGCACAGTTGGTTTGCTTATGGCAGCATCACCACAAATGAGTAATGCTTTGCACTAAGATGTACGACAGCTGTGGTGTCATTATAATCTTATGGGACCACCATCATATATCTGGTTGAGCAATGACTGAAACATTGTTATGCAGCATATGACCGTAAAGGCAAATAGATATTGGTTTTGGGGTTCTGCAGGGATACTGAGAAAGAGTACAGAGAGGTCTTCGACTGAGAACCAACCTGAGTCTGGTGGAAGTCGTGACAAAAAGATATTTGGGGGACTTTGTTCCATAGTGTAGCGGTTAGCATGTCTGCTTTACGTACAGAAGGTCCTGGGTTCGCACCTTAGTGGAGCCACAGTCCATGGTCTACAGCCATGCCGCCCTGAACAAGGCCGATGTCTGATCTCGGAAGCTAAGCAGGGTTGGGTCTGGTTAGTACTTGGATGGGAGACCACCTAGGAAGATCAGGTGCTGTAGGCATTAATAATAATAATAATAATAATAATATAATAATAATAATAAAAGGTATTTGGGTTTGGAACAACTGGGAAATGGGGAACAACTATCTTGTTGATAGCACTTCAGTCCTGGGCAAGCCGCCATCCTTACCCATTTGGAAATAGGTTTCCATATTGTCAGGAACAGCCCATTACAGGAGCTGATTAGCCCCTGGGTGATTAGGTCTACTATGGGTATGAGGTGCTGCAGGGGATTGTGTGGTGTTTTACAGTGTATTTCATTACACAGAAATTTTCTTGAGGTTAGAGGATGACCTAATGTCAATCTAACACATTCTGAGATGGAAACTCTGGGGAAATAAATTCCAGGCTGAATTTCTGGCCTTTCCTGAAACTCTGTGCTGTTCTACAAATAATATCACTGTTATGTAAGTGGTATAGGTCAAGGCAGGAACATGTAGACCAGGGGAAGAAGCATGTTTTATGTTTTGATTACCTTTCTTTTGGCAAAAACTTGTTCTCATCCTTGCTGGGCCATAAATAGAGTCCATTTGGTGTGTGCATGCAGGGTTGGGGGAGGGTGGAGCCATTCTGCTCGATTGCATTTTAGCTTAGGGCCTGTTGCAAAAGCCCCACTAGTTACAGAGGAGCCACTGTGGGAAAGCAGTGTGGGTAGGCTGGGCTGACAAAAATGAGGTGCTCCAGCCCCCATGCTGTCTCACACGAGATTTGCAGCCAGAGCCAGTTCTTCTTAGTGCAGTGACTGGATTGCAGATCTGATAAGACCTCTCTGGATAACAGTGTGTAGAGTCCTGAGTTAGAGGCAAGTCTGAATTGAGGCAATACTTTTTGCCTAGTTGAAGGTACACATATTATATAAAGCAGAAATATGAAATCGGTATCATTTTTAAATTTCTCCCTTTACATTATGCCTTAGATAGAAGCAGTCACCAAAATCAACATTAAAAACAATTAAGTCCTGTCAGTGTTTTCTTTCCTTTTTCATGCCCCATCATCTCCATGGCCCAGCTCATCATCTGGAGGCAGCTGGGAGGAAGGTGAGCACAGGCTCCAAAGAAAGACATTCTAGATGTGCATTTGACTCTGTCATGTGACTTGGACAAGATAAACTTTCTGTCCCTCAAGTTATTCTTATAAAATGGGATTAATAAATACTTCTTACTTTGTAGGACTATTGTGAAGATTAATGAAATAACACCAATAAAAATGCAGGTGACTAAACAATGTGGTCCCAATTGTTCTTTTAGATGTGGTGGTTAGTAGAAAAAAGCTCATAAGGATATGCACCAATATGTTAATGATGCTTTTATATTGAGAATTTGTTTTATTTTTTTAACTTACATCTTTGTGCTATCTTATAATTTTAAAATTTCCACAATGAACATGTATTACTTTTGTAACTAAAAATCATAAATATCTTCTCAAGGCTCAGCTGCAGAGAGATGCATTCCAAACTCGCTCATGTGTTTGCTGCCAGGATTGTCTCCCACACGCAGCTGCTCCTTGCCACACAGACATCTTCGTAAAGCAGCTCACGAATGGCTGCTTGCTTCACCAGATTGGGCAAGTGAGAAGAGTCAGAGATAAAGACAGAAGCCACACTCTTTTGAAACTGAATCTTGGAAGGAACAGCCTATCATTTTTGGTATATTCCATGCATGAAATGCAAGCCCACATTCTAGGTCCAGCCCACATTCAAAAGGAGAAAATAACACAGGATGTGAATATAAAGGGGCAGAGACCAGTGAGATCCATTTCAGAAGTGACCTACCACAGGTACATACTATATGATGCCGTTTAAATAAATTCAAGTACAGGCAAACCTAATCTTCAGTAACATAAATCAGAACACTAGTTTCTTGGTTGAGGTGCAAGGATTGACTGGTAAGGGTCATAAGGAACTTTTCCAGATTGACGAGATTTTCTATATTTTGATAAGTATGTGTGTTCATGGGATTATGTCTTTATCAAAACTCATTGCACAGTACACTTAAGGTTGTATAATCTACTACATGTAAATTATACCTCAATTTCAAACAAATTTTATCCTGTAGTTATTTTTTTTAGGGGGGGAGGATGGATAATTTTACCTTCCATGTTAACAGAAATTGGAAGTAGCCATTCACTTGCGCGTTTGGTTTTAAACCAAGATTCTCACCTTTACTTTTCACCACCAAAAAATGTGTTCAATTTATGTAATATATTAAAAAATTATATAACGAGATCTGAGTATGAATTCAGAAAATCTTTTAAATAAATTTGTATTTTCCTACTCACAAGAGTACCTCAGTACATTTGAAAATTAAATTCTTCAATGTGAAATTAAATTCTTCAATGTGGAAACATGCGATTTTTTCCAGTCTGTTAGCTGTTGTTTTCTTCCCCATTCAAAAAATGCAACTAAATGAGTACCGTTATTATAGCAATAAACATTAACTCCAACATAAAACTTTTGAATACACTTTTTAATCTTTTGAAAATATTACATTTATTTTTTATAAAAACAACTATAAGTTGGAAAACCATCGTAAGTATACTTAAATCAACAAATTTTGAATGTTTAACTATTTTATTTTCTATTGAGGTATAACTGATATATAACATTAGTTTCAGGTGTACAACATAATGATTTGATATTTGTATACACAGAGAAATGATCAACACAAGTAGTCAATATCTGTCACCATACATAGTTATGAATTTAAAAAATATTTTCTTATGACGGCTTTTAAGATCTACTCTCTTAGAAACTTTCAAATATGCAATACAGTATTATTAACTATAGTGTTAACCTAAAATTAAAAAGCCAAAATGAGAGGCAACAAGTGTTTGTTTGGGATCAAAGAACTGCAATTTTGGAAGCACAGAAGCCCAAATTGTGTCCTGAATACAGGGTGAGGGGCAAGGGGTTTTTAGGAGAAAAGGAAAAGAATACTTACATGAAAAGAAGAAAAAATTCCTATTGGTGCTGACAAGCTGAGCTACTCTTGTCTATATTTGGTTGGTTACTGAGTCTGTCTTCAGGTATAGGGTCCATAATCATCAGTCCTTGTGGTCAGGATGTCTCCTTTCCTGCTGGCTTTACAAACAATTGTTTTGAAGACCATGTTGCTTTGGCCCAATCAAAACAGTCTAAAGTTTCAAGGAGTAAGATACGCAAGGTAGTTCCTCTGGAATAGCAGCTCGTGTTCCATTTCGAAATGGATCCACTGATGTCCTTTTTTACATTAGTCTTACATCACATCGCCATGACTTATTTATTTTATAGCTGGAAGTTTGCACTTTTTTGACACCGTTCACCCATTTCACCCACCCCCCCTGGCAACCACCAATCCATTTCCTATAAAAACATTATTCTTAAAATTCAATAAGTTGTTAACAAAAAAAAAAAAAATGTCCTTGCCATACATATCTAGCAATTCTGCATATTATGGAGACAAGCAGTTTGAGAACTGGGCTTCTGGAACTGGGATCAAAAACTCAACCGCCTAAAGTGAAGGCAGACAAGTAATATAAATTAATGAAGTCGGCCAGGCACCTTATACTGTATTCGCTCAAAAAAGGTAAATAGTTAGCAGAATTCTAATTTCTGCAAACAGATACTCTTGAAGTATTGGCTCTCTCGGTTTAGCTTTTATTTTCCTGCTTTCCTCTTAATTCTATTTTTTAAAAAAAACAACACTACAAGAACACTGATAAATAGAGACTGACACTCAGCCACACCATCAGGAACACAACAGAGAATGGTGGAGAGCATGGCAAAATGGCAACTATCCACCCAACCTCAGCTCCAGCTATTGTCCTGTGGAAATTCTGGCCCAGTCAGCAAGTGGTGATTTCTTTTAAGTGATGCTAGAAATCCAGTTTTTAATGCAATATTTCTCAATTTTTATTTTAAAATTTTATTAAAATGACAGACTGGAATATAAAGCACAAACTCAAAAAACACTTTAACACTATATAAACTAAATTGAACTCATATGTGGGACAAAGTTGGCTCATAAACTAAAAGTGTAAGATCTCAGATTAGAGAGATGAATTAATTTAGTTAATTGCAACATGCCCATGTTTAGCAGTGGTAGGAGAAAGGATTGGGACTGTATAAAGAAATAGTGAATAGAGCTCAGTAACTAAGTTCACAGAGTAACCTTTCTCCATCATCACTTGTGGAGGGTAGGAGAGAATGGAGACCAGTAGAAATTCAAAACAGCTGGTAGCACTTTGAAAAGCCACATTATATTCGGTAAGGCCTAGCCTAGATATGGGCCCAAAAGGAGCCCCAGATTCAGGACACAATGTCAAAGACAAAGGTCAAAGAACATCTTGGGGTAATAAACACGAGCAGAAAATTAAATACAGAGGACATAAAACTAGTATGCAAATGTGTGAAATAATATTTAACCTCATACATTAGAAATGCAAATTAAATGAAAAAAATACTGTATATGCATCAATTAGTAAATAGAGCTTCAAGCTGTTACTCAGAATTTGCAAAGATTCAATGAAACTGACATTCTCTTTCATAACTTAGTGGTGGTAGATTAACCTAGCAAAACTTTGTTGAAATGCATTGTATACAAAATAGATTAGTGGGTGCCTAGGGTGTAAGAATGAAGACTGACTATAAATGAGAGGGATATTTTGGGGGTGATGGAAATGTTCTAAAACTGGATTGTGGTGATGGTTCCACAACTTTATAAATTTACCAAAAAATCACTAAATCATACACTTACAATTGGTAAATTTTATGGCATTTAAATAATTCCTCAATAAATCTTTTAATTGGCAGGGCTAGGATGTAAACCTAGGCTATCTGATTCTAGAAAGTACCACCACAAAAGGAGAATATCGCAGCTGGGAAACTCCAGTCATCTAGACACCAGCGACAGCTTCAGTTGGGTCCCTAGATAAAATATGCAAGTACTGGACCATTCCATTCGAAACAACACACGTGGTAACACTATCCACCCCAGCTCCTAAAGCCAGTACCCTAAATTTGAGATGAGAATGCATGAACAACTCAGTCTAAAGGGATTGTCTTAAACGAAAATCCCCAAGCCCTGGGGAGTTTCTTTAAAAAGGAAGTCACCCTCAAGTAATTTTCAGTATCTCTAAAAAGCCAAATTTTCAGAATAGTTTTCCATCACAAAGCCATAAGGGCAAAGAGAGAGCACAAGGTGGAGTCTGGGAAGGTACCAAAATGTGGAGCTTCTGCTGTTCTCTCTCCATAGATACAGAGCTCATGCTTCCCCAGCATGGAGGTATGATAAGATGCATGAAGCTTACCCAAGCTTCAGTGTTCAGAGTTATTATTATATCCTAGGTTTTTGTATCACAGCTCCATTATATAGGCATGACTGATTGCCCATATGGTGACCTCACACTCCAGCTCCACCAGGCATCACCCACAGCTGCCACTTTAAACCACATTATTAACCTCTCTGGTGTGGCCAGCCCTCATTTGAAATTACATTGTTAGACTATGCAGTATGACCCAAAGTGCCCAAACAATGACATTTCTATAAGGCATAGCATTCCAAGGTTTAGGATTATCTCCCAGCCAAGGGCAAAGCTAGACATCTTTTTGGATAAGGTTAAAGCTTTTACTGCACAAACTACTTCTTCTGGGCAAACTCTCTAAGCCGCTACTCTGGGTGTTAGGTGAGCTGGTAGCCTCTGGTCTCGTTAGCTTGCCTCTCCCTGGCATGGAACCTCTGCCCTACAGTCTTGGGGCAAGGGTGATTGGGAACCCGGTATTCCTGGCCTACTGCCCCTGGGGTAGAGCTTCCGTCCTATAGGAAGGGGCTTGGTAGAAGGTAGCCCTGTCCTTCAGCTGTACTCAGTAGTAATTGAGCCTCTTCAACTTGGAGAAGGGAAATGCTAGTGGCCCACCCCTCCTGGTCAGATACTCTTGATAGGGAGCCAAGGAGAGAATGTGCCCATCTTCCTGGCCACACTCACCTTGGAGGGAGCTTCCACCAAGCTGAGCTGATGAAGGGCAGGGGGAGGGAATGGGTCAAGGTTCCGATGCCACCTACTCTCACTATTCTTACCAAGTCATATTAGGTTTTCTTGAATCAATGTTTCTTCATTTGCTACACGACGTTAGGACAATTTCGAGGAACCCTAAATGGCTGTCTTTTTTATTATTGTTCTCTCGTTTTGCTTGTTTCACTGGAGAGTGGGCCCACAGAGCTCCTCGTGCTGCTATCCACCTTTTCACAGACTTTTAACATTACACTCCAGATAAGTAGTCACAGAATTTGAAGAATAAAGTTCTGTTGTGAGACATTAAGGATCCACATCTCTGTTCTGATCTTTGAATGAGGATAAACAGGGAAGCCTGGTTGCCCTGTCCCATTGCCCCTCTGGCCTTCTAGCTGTAGACAGCTGACCACTACTGGCCGGAGGATGACCCCCTCCCGCCAGGTGGCAGATGCAAAAAATGTCCCTGGGCTCATCTACACCCATTCAGGCAGCAAACCTCCACTGGTACTAAGGCCAAAAATGCAACAATTTCTGAGAAAATATTAATCTGGAATGTTCTCTTTCCTCTGAGGCAGGGGTCCTTATTTTTTTCAGTGCCATAGACCAGGATGGCAGACTAGGGATGGCTATCACGTCCTTCTCTGAATCATTTTTAAATGCATAAAATAAAATACAAAAAATTATAATAGAAATTAATTACAAAAAAGTTATCAATATTTTCTGAACATTATGTACTAAAAATATGCTTCTTTATGAACATATTAAATAACAAAAACTAGTAGAGGCTCTAATAACTACCAGAATACTGAGCAGGGCATAAATGATTTTTCTGCAAAAAGTGTAAGGTGATATGAAAATATCTCAACTTCTGTTGGTAACAAAGTCACAAGTACAGCTAGTACTACTGTGGTTTTGCCTACATTCAAATGACAAGAAATGCTGAATTTTGGTTAGAGAAAATTAAGATGCCTTGTTTCCCCACCCAAGTTTACCAGCCCCTTAAATTCTGTGAATACAAGTTAAGAACCCCTGGAACTGAAAGTAAATCTGGACCAATAGCCTAGGGCAGCGCTTCTCAAATCACCTGGGTTAAAATGTAGATTATCATTCAGTGTGTGTACCCTGATAGTCTGCATTTCTAACAAGCCCCCAGGTAATGCTGGGGC
Source organism: Pteropus medius (assembly GCF_902729225.1). Classification (NCBI taxonomy): domain Eukaryota; kingdom Metazoa; phylum Chordata; class Mammalia; order Chiroptera; family Pteropodidae; genus Pteropus; species Pteropus medius. The sequence continues at coordinate 429,667 of NW_024349125.1, read as the reverse complement.
TCTGGTCCAGGCAGCACACAGTGTGGAGAAAGGCTCTTAGGCTCATGGTGGGAAACTTCAACCTGGGTGTAGGTAAGAGTTGCAAGGCACAGATGGTGTTTCCTGACCCTGGAAGTCCCCAGGCTTGGGGACTGCATCGGGGTTCACCCTAAAGGGCATGCTGTCTTCTTCCAGGTGTTTCAGTGTCTGCTGACCAAAAGGAAACGTGGAGATTTTGAGGTGCTGGGTGCCCTTGGTTCTCCCAAAACTACCGGGGAGTAGCAGCTACTGGTCAGCTAAGCTGCTGACCCTTGGCAAGTTGCAGCACAAATACACGTATCCATTCATGGAACACAAAAATGACTCAAGAGTTTGAGTTGAAATGAGTTAAAAGTTGAAATAATCATGCAAAAGGAGAAAAGTAAGTAAGGACTCAGAAATGATTGACATGTGTACCTCTGTCATTTTCCTGAGGGCACAGAAAATGAATATAAATAAAATATAGATAATGAAAAACATATAGTTACATATAATACATATTATTGTATAATATCTATAAACTTAGTCTCTAAACTAGGTTTTATTCTTTAAACAAACACAACTTTCACAAAACTCCTGTGCCCCTTAACTTGAGATATATTTAATACAGAGAAAAAATATTAAAACAGCAGGAAAAAAAATCCAGGTTAACAAATGATTCACTGTTATTGGTAGTACAACAGCCAGAAGTGAGCAAAATATCAAGGATATTAAACTAATTTTCTTTTCCCATCCAGAGTGCATTTTATGATTTTATTTGTAAGAAAAAAGAAATCTGGAGACCTGGGGCATTGGGCAACATTTCTTCTTCATCCTCTTTGGAGCTCATTGATCCGTTTTGTACCACCTCTCCACATCCAACATCCTCAGCTAACCTTAATTCAAAAACTAGATTGGAGCTCCCATCAGGCTCACACATCGAGACTCTGGTTCTATAGAGGTACAGCAGATTACAAGTTTCAACCCAGCTACAAGAGCTGTTGGGCCACTCTTAGGGTGTCCTCTGCTGGCCACAGATGGAAGCAGGCGAAATCTTTCCACATTTAAGAAATGGTGAAGAAAGGTACTGGGGTGATTGCGAAAGAAAAAAAAAAATTTAAATAAGAATCCCCAACCCCAAGCATCCTAGCCATGAAAACGGGATTGATCATATTAAAACTTTAGAAAAATACAAAAGCATCTTCAAGAATTTTAAAAATAAAAATCAAAAAAAAAGTTTTTGGAAGAAAGCAACAGCTTGTTTTTGTTTTGTCACTGAAAAAATGAGGAGTTAATGTTTACACTTTTCAAATAGCATTTTTGGTCTCTGGGTTTCAGAAATGATGTTGATAATGCAAGAGACAGTGGTTACACAGCTTGGGAGCTCCAAGATCACACTCCAGAAACCTTTTAAAAGTAAAAAAATAAACTGAAACAATAAAGAACTCCTACAACTCAACAACAACAACAAAACCAAACAACTCAATTCAAAAACAGGCAAAGAATGCTTGCTTTGGCAGCACATATAGAAAAATAGGCAAAGGACTTGATTGACATTTCTCTAGAAGACATACTAATGGCCAAAAAGCACATGAAAAGATGTTCAACATCACTAGTCATTAGTGAAATGCAAATCAAAACTATAATGAGATATCGCCTCGCAGCCATTAGGATGGCTACTACAAAAGAAAACAGAAAATAACATGTGTTAAAATGTGGAAAAATTGGAAACCTTGTGCACTGTTGTACAAGGAATGTAAACTGGCCGGGAATGTGAGAGGGTGCGGCTATGGTCCACGTGTCACTGTGGAAAAGAGTAACGAAACCTAAATGATGGGGTCTGGAGAGCTTCCAGGTCGGTGAACACATTGATGGGCTGGGACACAGACACAGCTAGAGGGCATGCAAGCTCCAAACTATTTCCCACACAGCTTGTCCTACGCATCTCTTCCCTTTGGTTTTTCCTGAGTTATAATAATAATAACAACAACAACAATAATAATAATAATAATAAACTGATAATAAACTTTATAATAAACTGGTAATAGAAAGTGAAGTACTTCCCTGATTTCTGTGAGCTATTCTAGCAAATCACTGAACCCGAGGAAGGGGAAACCCCTGATTTATGGCTAGTTGGTCAGAAGCACCAGTCATAACCTGAGACTCGGGATTGGCATCTGAAATGGGGGGCAATCTTGGGGGACTGAGCCCTTAATCTGTGGGATCCACTATGGGTAATGTCAGAATTAAATTGTAGGACAACCAATTGGTGTCCAGAGAGTTGGAGAACCGCTTAATGAGAAAAGGATCCCATACATTTGGATTCAGAAGTGTTTTGTGTATTGAGGAAACCAGTTTTATGTTAATATTCAAAAGGAATTGAAAGCAGGGTCTCAAAGACATAATTTTAAGCCCATGTTCATAGCATTATTCACAAGTAGCCAAGAAGTGGAAGCAACCCAAATGTCCATGGGCAGGATGTCCACTGAATGGATAAACAAAATGTGGCATATCCATATGATGGTGTATTATTCGGCCTTAACGGAGAAAACTCTGACACATGCTACAACATGGGTGAACCTTGAGAACATTATCCTAAATGAAATAAGCCAGCCACATAAAGCCAAACACTGTGTGATTTCACATATATGAAGTATCCAGAACAGTCAAAATTTGTAGAGACAGAAAGTAGCATGGTGGTTGCCAGGGGCTGTGGGAAGAGTTATTATTTAATGGATATAGAATTTCAGTTTTGCAGGATGAAAAGTTCTAGAGATTGGTTACACAACAGTGTGAATGTATTTAACACTACTGAACTGTACACTCAGAAATGTTTAAGGTGGTAAATTTTATGTGTATTTTACAATAAATTTTTTTTAATTAAATAAATTGAAACAACACAATCACTCCTTCATTTGCTGCCCTGCCCACATCTGGCTCAGCTTCTATAAACTTAGAAAGTTAGAGCTTGCAGGTATTTGAAGATCCAGTTCAATTTTACAGGTTAAAATAATGGAAGCCACAATACAAGGTGACCTGTGAAGGTCTTGGTGGGTTAGCAGTGATGACAAGACTAGAAGGAAGGGCTCCTGTCTCCCAAACTGGGGCCCTGCCCTGCACCACAATCCCGATGGGGACAGCCCACTCCCTGATGGAAAGAGTAATAATAACTCTCATCCACTCGGGCTCCTTCCCCAACACCATGGGTCTGGGAGGTCAGGCAGGCCTAGGAGGAACTACACCTTCGGCTACAGTCCACAAGATCTGAATTTCATAGCCCCCTGAACAAGCCTGGAAGGAGAAGAGAAGAGAAAGATGACCTACTTAAATGCTGACAGTGCATACTGAGTCTTGTATGTTCCACAGACTTATGCTGCAATTTTCCCCAACATGAACCTTAAAAGGAATATCACCCTTCAAGGCAGAGTGAAAAACTGACATACTGCTTTTCCACCTATCTACAATAATATTAGAATAGGAGGCATGTGTATAAAGTATTTTTTATTTTACTTTGGTGATTGAGAAAAGATACCAACATATAAGATCGAATCAAAGCTAATAAGTAGCTACTGGCAGTTAATAGGCAAATTTTATGAAAATAAAGTCATGTCTGTTTAAACTGGAAAAATATGTTCTCACTGGCACTTTGCTTTGGCTGGGATCTTTGAAATTAAGGCGAAGGTGCTAATAAGAAAATCATCACCATCACAGCACTGACCTTGTACCTCTTCTGAAGCACACGCGGTACCAGTGAACACAGCACAGACGTGTGGAGGAGCAAATGCCCACGCGAGACCTCTGGAAACAATCCTTCGACCAGTGGCTAATTTTGAGAAGCTGCTTTCGGCTGGTAAGGCTTTGCCTGGACACATTTCTAAGGTCGATAATGGCTCATTGTGCAGTGGCTTGTGAGGTAGATTCTCTTTCCATGGTGCAGACACTCCTGTTCATGCTTTAATCAGGGGGCGGTCTACGTCCCAAAAGTCCAGCTTCGCATTCCTCCATCTGAGAACATCCTCCCTGACCCCCAGACTGCAAGTCAGTCTGCAATTCTGCCCCAGAGTCTAACTCTTCAAATCTGAAGGGATGCTTTCTTCATCCACGGGTTGTTTAGGTTTTAACTGGCTGCTTAGAGTTAAAAAGGAGTATCTCAAGCCCCCTGCCATACTGAAAGGAGAGGAAAAAAAATAGAGTGAAAATAAAGAAATCTCATACGCGGTACCTCTAGCAGTTGCAGCCATCTTTGTAAGCAGTCAGCCTAATGTGAAGGGAATTATTGAGTCCCCTGTTTTCTCCTCAAGTTTGTGGATTACTCTGTGAGTACTACCCCTCTTATTTTGCAAATCTTTAGGGGCAGAAAAAAGAGTAGAGCAACTCTAAAATAGAAACTTGGAGAGAAAATAAACGCTTGGTTATTACTGAATAAACTATATGTTATTACTGCCCCATGTCTGGGACCCCAAAATGCTTTTTAAAAGTATCTTCGTCACTCCTCTCAACATCCTTAGTGTACGGTGCTTTGATGGAGCACAAGTTTAATGAGGTCCCCTTCACAAAAAGAAGACATAACTTAAGGGACTTTCCTGTGAGGAAGACAGATGAATTAGGTTCAGATCTTAGCCTCTTGAATTTTCATTACTCTTACCCCCATGATCTACATAAGGGAGTATGTCATAAAAATGCATGAACTGAATGATTTAAGTAAAATTATCTTAGAAACTGTAATGTCAAAACACCTGCTCTTTCACTTAATCAGACTTTTAAAAATTTATACTTTGCTAAAATGAATTCATTTAAAAATCCCACTTACCAAATATTTAACCCTACAAAGTTTAACACAGAGAAAATGTAGTCTCCACCAACTAACATCCCAATGTAGGCAATGGATACATTCTACAGAAAAAGAGAGAGGATTAGTCATTTTAAAAGTAAAGGATTTAGGGAGAAAATACATGTATATGGTGAAATCTGAAACTAAATATTTTAGTTACTTTGCATAGTCTTGTACATAGTAAGTGTTCACAAGATGTTGAATGAATGAAGTGAATGAATAAAAAAACTATTACATAAGGCTTTGTAAGAAATGAAGTAAACTATGACACGATAATCATAGAAAACTGCATTACTCATGCCCCCTTCCAATTCGCACGTAAGAAAAAGGTGTAAGAGTTGGACTAAAATCAGCTTTCCAGATCCCAACTCTTTACCAACTTTGGGTAGTGAATTTTAATCATATTGATCCTAAACTTCAACAGATTAGAGACATCTAAAAAATCTAAGCAGTATTCTGTCCAGTGTATTCTAGGAGTCCTCAGGGCAACCAACAGATAAGCCTACTGTGGAAGCATGTAGTTTTTCTCACTCATTCCAAGAGTTCACGTAAATAGAAAAAGCAGTTGTAGAAGAGAACTCATAACACCCCTACCCTTCTATTCACTTGTGTATATTTAAATGCGCATGCACACACACGCACGCACACACACACATGCGCGCACACACAAATACCTAACACCAATCCATGAGCTTATTGCTTTATAATCGAGCATTTACTTAGATTAAAACAGTTCTTCACAAGGATTCCCTTCCTCAGTTGGCAGATTCTCTCAGAAAACCAAACTGTAGATCACAAGGTATCTTGGTGAGTGCAGAAATTTGGAATTTATTTCAGCTTTTTTTACTTCATGTTCACAGACTATTCCCTCCCACTACCCCCAATTTAAAAGTCATAATTTGTCTCTCCTTTTTAAATTAGCTAGTCTTCCCTCTGTTTTATGGATTAGGAGATGGGGAGATGCAAAAAGGGATCACCCAGGTGCGGCTGAAAATGCCACAAGCCTCCATTCTTACTACCACGGATAACAATAAAAATAAACTCTGATTGGATTCGCAGTCAAGTCCACAATTCGATTGTGCATCCAAAGGCTTCACTGGCTTACCTTGATGGCTCCAATCACCGCTGTCGTCAGGGCTGAGTTGTAATAGCTGCACAGCACCGTGGAGTACATCAACAGAAATCTGGGTGAGGAAGCAAACACTTGAGTGCATGCCTTATGGTGCTGATAACAAATTTTTAAGAAAACTCAGAGAGTGATCCACACATAAGCACTTTGAACAAATAAAAAAGAAAAACATAAAGATTTTATAATCTATATGTTAACAAACCTCCTTTCTAACTCCGACTTTTTACAGGAAAATGGTCCAGTCGCTCATTCGCCTAACTTTCTACCTCAGGTGTCCTTTTCATTTTGTCTGTCCCTTTCCCATGAGATTTTTTAAATGATCAGAAAACTTTTGTTTAACAATGTTACAACACTGGTTCGTAATCTTCTCTGTGCATGAGAATCACCTGGTGTACTTTTAACACACACTGTCTGGCAGAGGTTCTCATTCAATTGGTTTGAGGTGGGGCCCCGACTGATGATTCTAACGTACAGTCAATGCTGAGAATCCCTGGTGCTAGAAAGGAAAATCAGCTGAGCAATTGCTGGCTTTGGACAAAGGAGACTGAAATGAATGGATTCCCTATGTCGCTAATACTCTTGAACTCTGTTATCAAAGTCAATTCAATAGGCATTCAATGCTGATCAGCATTTTGACACTTACTTGTCAATAAAATGACTACAGAATTGTAACCAAGCACCAGACAAGAAAATATGCATACCCAGGAAAAGAATATAAAATCCAAAGGTAAAGCACTACATTGACTTCGATCAAGAAGTAAAGAAAATTAGAAGATTCAAGATGGCATAGAACGTAGAGGCTATACACGCCTCCTCTAGCAACCACACCAAAATTATAACAAAACTACAGGGCAACCAGCACATGGAATTACCAGAGGTCTGTCTGAAAATAAGCCCTACAACTGGGTCACCTCAAATAACAGGTCACCTCAAAATAGTAGCAGGGGGTGGAGATGCAAAACAGCTGGTCCCACAACTGCAAATGGCAATCAAGAATCAAGAAGGCTATCTTGGCTGCAGAGTTCCCTACCCCAGCTGCAGAGTGTGGGGTCCCAAGGGGTCCTGGCTGCACACTGGGCTCCCCAGCACAGGATTCCAGTGCTGGGAAGAGAAGTTCCTATGACCTCTGGCTGCAAAACCAGCGGAGGTGCAGCTGAGTGAGACAGAGGGCTATGGGAAGTAGAGACTTTCCTCTTAAAGGGCCCATGCCCAGCATTACTCACTAATGGCCTTGCTCGCTCTAAGCTCCAGCTCCAGGGCAACTGTTTAAGGGGTGCTCAGGACACACAGGGTGGCACTGAGGTATTGGGCCCTGCTAAAGTGAATCCTGCTCTATAGGGTCAGTCCCTCACCAGCCAGTCCTAACAACCAATCAGCCCACGGGTCAATCCCTCCCACTGAAATGCAATCAGCAACCAAGGCTCAACTACATCAGGAGGGCACATTCAACTCACACAAGGGACACACCTTGAACACCTTGCTCAGGTGACCAGGGAAGACTGTGCCACTGGGCCCCACAGGACATCTACTACATAAGGCCACTCTACTAAGATCTGGAGACTTAGGAGCCCTACCTATTACATAGAAACAGACACAAGGAGGCAGCCAAAATGGGGAGACAAAGAAGCATGTCCCATATGAAAGAACAGAACAAAGTTTCAGAAAAATAATTCACCAAAATGGAGACAAGCGGGGTAGCAAAGGATACCCAATCAGAACAGCAACAAAAAAAATTCCAAAAGAATGAAGACAGTTTAAGAAGCCTCTGGGACAACATCAAGCATAACTTCATAGGGGTACCAGAAGGAGAAGAGAGAGAGCAAGGAACTGAAAACCTATTTGAAGAAATAATGACAGAAAACTTCCCTAACCTGGTGAAGGAAATAGACAGACAAGCCCAGGACAAGCACGGAGTCCCAAATAAGATGAAGCCAAAAAGGCCCACACCAAGACATATCATAATTAAAATGCCAAAGATTAAATTCAAAGAGAGAATCTTAAAGGCAGCAAGAGAAAAGCAGTTAGTTAGTTACATACAAAGAAACACCAATAAGACTGTCAGCCTATTTCCAATGGAAACATTATAGGCCAGAAGGGCTTATAATGTTTTAATTATAAACAAAATATTTAAAGAAAACCTAGGACCTACAACCACGATTACTTTACCCAGCAAAGTTATCATCTAGCATCGAAGGACAGATAAAGATATTCCCAGACAAGAAAAAGTTAAAGGAGATCAGCACTACCAAACCAATATTACAGGAAATGTTGGAGGGACTTCTTTTAGAAGAAAAAAAATACATATGTATCAAAAGTCTAAATAAAAAATGGCAATAATTACATATCTATCAACAAGTACTTCAACTGAAAAAGAATTAAGGGCTCCAATGAAAAGAGGGTGGCTGAATGGACAAGAAAACCAGACCCTTATTTATGCTGCCTACAAGAGACTCACTTAAGATTAAAAGACACACACAGACTAAACATAAGGGGATGGAAAAAGATATATCGTGATACCCAGATAATACTTAGAGGGTACTGTGCTGAGTGGAGTAAGACAAATAGAGGAAGACAAATGTCATATGACTGCACGTATATGTAGAATCTAAAGAACAAAATAAACAAACAAACAGAAATAAACAAACAGAAACAAACTCATAGATACAGAGAACAATTTGAGGGTTACCAGATGGGAGGAGGTTGGGGGAGTTGGTGAAAAAGAGGGAGGGGATTAAGAAGTACGAATTGGTAGTTACAAAACAGTCATAGAGATAGAAAGGACAGCATAAGGAATATAGCCAATAATATTGTAATCACTACACATGGTGTCAGAGAGGCACTAGATTTACTGGGGTGATCACTTTGTTAGTTATATAGATGTCTAATCACTATGTTGTACACCTGAAACAAGTATAGTATTGTATGCCAACTATAACTGAAAAAAAGTTATTATTAAAAAAAAAGGAGAAATGAAGAAAATCAGCTTCAGCCTAAGTGTGGAGCAAAATGCCATTCACCTAAATCAGGTGATTAAATTTTGAAAGAGATAATACTCAAAACTGGTTGAGAATGAAACTGGAAAAATACAGAGAGAGCATAAGATGTGTTGGATTTTAAAGCTAGATCCTAGTTAGAAGGCAAGAACTTGGATGCCCTACTGACAGAGCAGAGGGAACCAGACTCCAAGAAAGGGCTCAGCCTGTGCACCTGGCCTTTGGTAGACAAACCCTGCAAGAATTTAGCACTCAGTCTGTGGTCTAGGCTCAAATCTCACATTGTTAGTGACATAATCAGAATCGTAAATCGAGATAGTTACCACTTTTGGCCTGAGTGTGTTTATTACTGTGAATGGTAAAGAAAAAAAGTAGAAATAAAATACATCAAGCTTTACCCTAAAGTTGAGGAATAAACTCAATTACAATCTTAAATTTTGTAGTCTTCTGAATAATGTGTCTTTGTTATTAAGGTAATTACAACAATTTGATAAGCTAGAGAACCCAACATATCGGTCTTTGTGGTTTTAATTTGGAATGTGCAATTGGTATTAGACTTGCAATTTTCATCTGAAAGGAGTAAGAAAATGTGAGTAAGGCAGTACACAGTACTTGAATGTTTAAAAGAAGCTAATTTACCACATTTCCAAGTTTGGTTATTAGATTTCAAAGAGTTGCTTAAGTGTGTAAAGCAACCTGGCCCATTAGCTTTGCTAGGGCCTCATTAGGGCTTCGAATTACTGGGGGGAAAAATCATGTAAATCACATTTGTAAATGCAGTTTAAAATGTTTAAAATTTTTTAAATTCACTAGATTGTAAATGGGACTAATTTACAGTAAATTGTTTAGGAGACTTTAACCGGTTAAACTTGAGTTAACAAACCATTAATCAAATAATGAAAGTAAACATTCTCATGTTTATACAAAAATTGCTAGCTTTATAAATAGAGCAACAGTATTTATAGATCGGGACTTACAAAAATTTAACTTTTTTTAATTTTTACAATTTTAATAAATTCGACATTAATTTAGAGCCCCAAGGAACTATAAATAATCCTACCATGCATAAAATAAAAAGATTAAAAACTCAGCGTGCTATTACTGAGTGCCAGCTTTGTTGGGCCTGGGTACATTACCCACAGCATCAACCGTGTTGGAGCTCAGAGTATACTACAATAATAGTGATTATTGCTCAGGGGAGAGGACTAACCCAATTTAGGGACATAAAAAAGCTTCCAGCAAGCTTCCTAACCTGGAGTAGAGCCCTAAACCTAAGACAATCATGGATGTTTTTAATTTTTGCTTAAAAATCCTAGTCTAGGGTTCCAATCATGTGACATTTTATCCTACGTTTTAGTAAAAAACACCTTAGTCTGCACTCAGAATTCACAGATACCTTGCATTTAAGATCACATATCCATCTACCATGAGTGTGGGCGACTAGGATACTCACCCACCAGATGGGAGTCCTGGGGAAGTCTGAATTAGCAGCAGTCCTCGGTAACAAGCAGATGACTAGACAAAAAGTCTAGACATCTGTTTGTTACCTAGGTAACAGTCTAGATAGAAAGGCTGCACTTCTTAGTATAACCACTAGGTATCCCCAAAGAGGGTGACCATAAAATCACTAAGATCAAAGTAGAATTAAACTTTTTTCCTAAAAACACAATGTATTTCTATATGCAAATAAGTACCTATGCAGTCCTTTGGCGAAAAATAAGTTTCTCTATTAACTCAGTACAAAGAAAACCACACTGCTTTTAATACTAAAAATATCAACCTTCACATGACAGTTTTGATTTTAGCATCTGTGGATTAATAAAATGCAAATATATTGAAAAGCACTGCAAATACTCAGTTGCTTTTTGCCATTCTGCATATTTTAAATTATATATCATCTGATACACTTGAAAATTAATAGCACATGCATGTGATACACATTTGTTCAGATAGCAGATGCCAGCTACAAGTTTTGGCTTATAGAGCCCAACAGGTAGAGGTGCCCATGTTGATGCCCCTGGACCAGAAACCCTGCTCAAAGGTTTCTTCTTATTTCTGAAAATGACACACAAAATTTACCTGATTTCTCCAGGCATGTCTAGCACACTCATGGCAGTCACAATCAGAACTCAAATGACCTCATTTACAACCTGTTCTTGGTTACCTTTCCATGCACAAACATATACAGAAATCCAAATAATAAAAGGCCACTTTTACACTCTTTCCACCAATCACACGGTACCCAGCACATTACTCTTATAATTTCAGGTTTCAAAGAATTTTAAGAATTCTCATCTTGCCCATCTCTGGTAAAAACTCACTCTAACCCCAGGCCTCAGTGGTGTGCAAGGATGCCAAAGTCATGGGATAAATATGGTCAACCTTACTAGAGCATCAATTTTATACTAAGGCTTGGTTTGCTAGGAAATTACGGGAATATCTGGCGTCTTTAACAGTTCGGCTGTTCCTGTGCCCAGCAATCCACAGAATCCTGTTTTCTCATGTATGCTACATCTCAGCAGTATCGGTGAAAGTTCAAAGAATAGAACTTTTTTTTTTTATCTTGTGAGTAGGGAAATTTGATACTTTTATGTTTTTATTAAGAACTATATTACTGCTTCAGTGGGATTAGAGGGCCTGCTACCGGGCCAGAAACAGCTTAGGATAATCATCTCCGGGGCCTGGAGGTTGGTGCCAGCCGCTGGTATGAATTAACCAGAACCTGTCATTTCTCAGCAAGATTAAAAAGGCCTACAGAGCTAGCATTTTTAAATCCAGCTGGTCAACTTAAATTCCTGTCTACATTTTACCTTTGCCTGCATTAAATTATCTTAACTCCCACAATTCAGTTTACCTTCCTGACAAAATTTCACTCCATCATATACTTTATTTACGAACTCCTGATTACAAATAGCATTTCTTAAAGCTGAGTCCTTCACCAAAACTCAAAAAAAAAAAAAAAAAATAAAAGTCTCTTTTTTCACCATTCCATTGGCTTTTAACATACATTTTTAAAGTATACATAATAGAAGAAAACTGTTGAAGCCATGGCGATAGGCAGAACCAAGTATGTCTGGAGTAGAAAGAGCACAGCCAAACTGACTTCGAGAAATATAAATATTAACGATAACAACAATGGTAATAGTCAATACTTATTGAGCATTTTCTATGTGTCTCGCACTTACTCAAAATGATAATGCTTTCAGCATTTTTACTGACTTAATTACAATTACTATGCTTTTAGGACATTTTCATCTGCAAAGCAACTACTGATAAAATAATATATTAAGAACTCCTATCAAGAAAATATTTGTCTTCTAAGATATACATTATTAAACAGAAAAAAATGAATGGATTTGTATACAGATGAGGTCAAGCTTTTCATAGGCAAGCCCCAGAGAGTAACAGCTAACATCCAGGTGCTGCCCACCACATCGCTCATTAGGACAGCTGACATGAGAGGGTTTACTTCTTGATTTCCTCATTGAATGGTTAATTGGTAAAGTAAAAGAAAAAAGAAAACAAAAACAGTATCTCCTCAAGTTTATAATAACAGGAGAAAAGACTTTGAAACTTGGCTCATGTTCACAGGTGAATATGGGCTTAGGCAGGGAAAGGTACAGCTCTGAGTTTGTGTAATACGGGTTGAACTTTTTTTTAAAGGAAAAAAAAGATGGTTTGACAAACAGTAACTCACAAACACAGCTTAGTAGATATTTTTTTCATAGTTAAATGTTCTCAGTTAACAACTGGGAAAACTACAAATCTCTTACTAAACTTACGCATCCAACAATGGCTACCTAAGTACTTTGAGTACTTAATACTCTCCCGTTGCAGAATAACCAATGCCTAGAAAGGACATATTATTTGAAAGATTGTTGGTCTTGAAAGAGGCACAAGACGTTGCCTAAAATCGCCCTTTTGAACAAGGGGAAACTGGATATGAGTAGTAAGGAATTAGGGCCAAGCAAGAATCAGAGCAGCAGACACAGCAGGATCGGGCTGCCTCAAGGCAGAAGCCATAGTAGAATGGTGCTGTTTGGAAACCGAGCCTTGGGCCAAATTCCAGGTGGGGAGGACCACAGTAGCCCGCTGAACCCAGGTCTCAAAAAGGTCTGAAGTGGTCCAGGTCAAGGGCAACAACTGGCTACCAGCTGGAGCAAAATCAATTTCTCCCTGTAGGAAAGATTCTCATATTCCAAATTTCAGCCCACAGGACTGATTAAGATTAAACAATATGCTCACAATCACAGGTCCCCAAGCACACAAGAAAGCAAACCATAATGACAGTCACAGACAACATATTTAATCAACAAAGTATAAATTTAGATTCTCAAGAATTGCAGATATTGGAATCATCGGGTACAGAATATAGAATAGCTATGCATGTAACATTTAAAGAAATAAAAGGTACAGTCACAAAGATCACCAATGAAAGAATGTTAAGAATAAGCAGATAGTGGGGAAAAAAATGGCGTAGATGATAGAGGCTCTGTTCATCCCTCTGGCGACCAAATCAAAGTTGTGACAGAAACAAGGAGCAAACATTAAGGAAAAATCACCTGGGATTGAGATGAACAATCCATACAACTAGAGAGAAATCTAAGAAATCACCCTGCAACAGCAGAAGGCAGGACGGGGCGAGGATGCGAGGCTGCCTGGTCCACAGTGGCTTAGTGGGACGGAGGCTACAGCAGCTGCAGACGCCTCTTAAAGGGGCCATACCCATGAGCGGACTTCTGTGGTGATGGACCTGCTCGCTCTGAGAACCAGTGCCTGTTCAGCTGCGCAGGGGGCACCAGGGACTTGCAGGGGGACACTGAGTTGTTGGAGTGAGGGCTGAGGCAAGATTCGCTCTATACAGAAGTGCCAGCGGTATCTTCTGTTCCTGTTGAGCCCTCCCCACTTCCAGTGCACAGACGCAGTGCCGCCATAGCTGAGACTGACTTAATTACAATTACTATGTTTTTAGGACATTTTTATTTGCAAAGCAACTACTGATAAAATAATATATTAAGAACTCCTATCAAGAGAACTGGATAACAAACTGGATAACAGAGGTTGCTCTGCCCAGAGGATTCTGTCTCCCGCAACTCACGGCCCCACCCAAGCCACACCCAGGTAAATCCTCAGCAAGTCAGGTGCTCCTTGCTGAGCAGAGCCTACACTCACACTGCAGGCAGCTGGCCTCAGTTTCTGGTGTGGACTTTTGAGGCAACTATAGGCACAGCATCTGTGCATTGCTTGCTTAACAGGTGGCCCCAGACGGGTAGAGCCTTGAGCTAAGTTTGGCCTGCAGTTGAACCCCTCTCAGGACTGTGCCACTGGATATCTACTTCACAAATCCACACTAATAAGATCGGGAGACTTAGGAGCTTTGCTTAGTACATAGAAACAGACACGGAAAGGCAACCAAAATGGGAAGACAAAGAAGCAGAACCATATGAGACAACAGAACAGAGATCCAGATATAATGAAGTCAAGTAATCTAACAGATGCAGAGTTCAAAACACTGGTTATAAAGATGCTCAATGAACTTTTGGGAAGTGTAGGTAAATTCAGTGAGAACTTCAACAAAGAGATAAAAACAGAAAAATGGAAATTATAAAAAGGAACCAGTCTGAAATGAAGAACATATCTGAGATGAGAAGTATATTAAATGGAACAAACAAAAGAATAAACAAAGTGAATAAAGAAAAGGATCAAATGCCCTATCTAGAGGATGAGAAAGCCAAGGACACTCAATCAGAATGGCAAGAGATAAGATGCCAAGACTATAAAAATAATTTAAGGAGCATATGGGATACTATTAAAGGTCAAAATATTTATCTGATCAGTGTACCCGAAGGAAAACAAGATGTTGAACAGCTGTTTGAAGAAATAATGATGGAAAACGTCCCTCACTTAGTGAAGGAAATAGACATAAAACCCCAGGAAGCTCAGAGTCCCAAAAACCAGGAACTCAAAGAGGCCAGCACCAAGACACATTATAATTAAAATATCAAAGGTTAAATGCAAAGAGAGAATCTTAAAAGCAGCAAAAGAAAAGCAGTTAGTTACCTACAAGGGAGCACTCATAAGACTGGAAGCTGAATTTCTCAAAAGAAATTATGCAGAACAGAAGGGCTTGGCACAAAATATTCAACGTGATGAAGATCCAGGATCCAAACTAAGAATACTTTGTCCAGCAAAGCTCTCATTTAGAGTTGAAGGACAGATAAAGAGCTTCCCAGACAAAAATAAGTTAAAGGAATTTATCACCACCAAGCCAGTTATTACAAGAAATGTTGGAGGGACTTCTTTAAGAAGAAAAAACGTGTATCAGAAACAGGAATAAAGAATGGTAATAACTACATTCCTATCAACAAGTACCTCAAATGGAAAAGAATTAAGTGCTCCAACCAAAAGATAGAGTGGCTGAATGGATAAGAAGACAAGACCCCTACATATGCTGCCTACAACACACTCACTTCAGATTAAAAGACACACATGGACTAAAAGGAAGGGAATGTAAAAAGATATTGCCTTGATGGACCTAGAGAGTATTGTGCTAAATGAAATGGGTCAGATAGAGAAAGATAAATATCGGGACACTGTGACAAAAACAACACAATAATGAATTTGACATGTCAGCTGACTTCATTTAAAACTAACTTTTAGAACTCAACAGGGAACATCACTTTGGAGTAGAATGTAACATTTAGCATGGGTCCCAGTCCACCCGCCTGCTGCAGGAGTACTTTCTTGAGAACACTAGAGAAGCACAAAGAGATTCTGACAGAGCAGACACAATGTATATTTTGATTTGACTTGTCAAGAGATACCATAGTCCAAAGTTTGTACTTATGTGTCATTTCTTACCCCAAAAAACAGGACAGAAGAAACTGTATGATAAATAGAACATTCTTCCACTGGTTGAATTCAGTAGCCTATCATCAAAAAGAAAGAAAACCAATGGTTAGAGTTAATATTGTAGTTTAAATTTATTGGTTTTACCAAATTGCTCATTTTATTTAGTACAAGAACCACTTTCTCAAACAGAAAATACAGTTTAAAAAATCCCAGGTAATATCAGTTGTGTGACGTTGGGCAATTACTTTTCTTTCCTGAACCTCACTTTCATGTTACAAAATGAGAATGTTTTTTAAAAGAGCATCCTCAAAAGATAGATATGAGGATTTAATGAAATTGTTTAGAACCTTGCGGGTGGCAAGAGCAAAATGATAGCTATTATTGCTGTGGATATCATTAAATCTTAACTAAAATTGTAGTCATAAAGTCAAGGTTAAGCTTATTTTATATAAAATAATCTTAGAAAAAAGTTTATTATAAAATTCATAATGTTGGCAAGACTAAAAAAACTTTCATAAATTGTTTTTAAGAATTTGTAAACGCTTAGGCAGTATCATTAACAAATAAACTACTATTTCCTATTTACAAAGCCGTAAAGTAATTCGGTGGAAGTGCTGACAGAGAAGTTTCTGCTCTTAGTCTCTAGCTGAAAAAATAAAATTAACCCTCTTGAAATTATAGGTGACAAGAGAGTATTTTATCCATGATTTGTCCCTTACCACCTCCAAAGATGATTTTAAAGTGACTCAAGACTATACATAAGTATATGCTGATAACATGATTAACCATAAGTTCTACTCACTTTCTGTTAAGCAATACTTTGTTAGCCAAATATTAGTAACTTAATATGTTTATTTAAATCTTAAGTTTACAATTCAAAAATTTTAAAACAATTAAAATGGAATTCTCTTGTCTGATCAGTACAGACTTGTCACACTTAATTGTCATTGTGTCATTAGTAATATTTTGCCTACCTCTCTTATCAAAAAGATAAATACTAAATGTTGAAAATTTTTGATAATTGTACATGGGGTTTGTTATACTATTCTCTCTCCTTCTGCATAGGTTTGAAAGTTTCCATCTTAAAACTTCTTTTTAAAATGCTTATTTGTGAAAGAAAAAATATATAATGAGTTTAATTCTAACATACGGCCAAGCCCTAAGCCAATCAAAGGCACAGAAACCAGCCAAGTAAAGATTAAAACCAAACAAAAACTATGGAAAACTTGTGTCTGAAGGTCAAATAAAATTGGGACTACGAGAAAATCATATGCCCCAAACTTTAAACCAAGGGTAGAAAAACATTTATTTACTCAAAGAACTGTAAATATTTATGTAAATAGCAAATAAATGCTATATATTCCTGACACCACATAAACCACTCAGAGCAATGAAATAATTTTTATAAAAACATAAGGATTCCTTGCCACCCTAAATTTTGACAGATTTTAGTTTTATTTTCTTTCTTTAATAATGATGAAGCTGTACAGGTAGAGTCTTTAAAAATAACAGCATATTTATTTTAAAACAGAAAATAATTTATGATGAATAATAACAAAGTACTTCTCCCTTCAGACTTAGAATTGCTGTAAAAATGTTGGTAAAAATATGTTGGAGTATGAATCTTTTTGATTTTGCATTTATGGATTTTTTAATCAGAAAAAAAAAACCCTATTATTTATTGTTATTCATCAACTGTAATACACTAAATGTACTTTGGCAAATTGCCAGTTATAAAAACAGTCACAGAGATGTAAAGTACAGCATAAGGAATGTCAATAATACTGTGATAACTACATATGGTGTCAGGTGGGTACTAGACTTGGGTGATCACTTCATAAGTGATATAAATGTTTAATCGCTATGTTGTATACCTGAGACTAACACAATATTGCATGTCAACTGTAACTGAAAAATGAAAAATTTCTAATAAATTTTTAAAAATTAAAAAACAAATGTACTTTAGACCTATGATTCAATGATTCAGTGATTCAAAAAAGGAAGTTCACCCACTGAGTGTTTTCCAGAGACCTAATTTGTTAACAATCACTAACTGTTCATCAGAGAGAGTCAAAGTGCTGTGAGCAGACCTACTGACTGTGTAAGTCCAAGGTCCAGGAGTAAACACTGCAGTGAGTCACACACTGAGTCCTAACACAGCCCCTGACCCTCTCCAGTCAACCAGGAAAACTGACTCATTGAGGTGCTCCTTCCATTTGCCAAACTTAGCAAGTAAAATACAATTTTATATTGCAGACTAACACCTATGTACAGAAATTTGCTTCTTTATTGTATCTGGTTCATTATCTTAAGATGGAGGCAGCCATGGTTATAGTGAAAAAGCTCATCATTTTTCCTACAGGATTTTTTTTATTACTGATGATAGTAAGTGTCCCATATCTTTTGGCATCTTTTAAAATACAATAGTTTTAAATTAAAATATAGTCAAATTTTTAACTTTATGACTTTTGTAATTTGTCATTTTATAGAAAGTCATCCTTACAGTTATATGTTCTTTTCTAATGATAATTTTTCACATAAATCTATAAACTTAACTCCAATCTATCTGGAATTTCAGTGCATAGTCATCAAGCTGGAGCTCTAAGGCAACTTTAGGAACTTCTGTTTGAAATCTTAGGAGTCTGGTCAAATAGATGAGACTACATAGAGGCTAAATATTGAAATATTCCAGCATCTCAACCCAGAATTGGAGCATAATCTAGAATGCCAGGATTTAATAAATTAAAGTGTATGTTAGACCTCTTGTACTTTCTAAGATATATGAGATAGGTTATGTTTTTTCATACGTGAAGGAAACAATCACTTTTCATATACAAACAAAATAAATGCCACTACAGCAGAGGACGTGTTTCCAGAGCCAGACTGCCTGGATCTGTTACCTACCTACTGTCCTTGGAAGTTATTTAAACCCTGTGCCCTAGATTCCTTCTGTAAAATGGGGATAATAACATTACCCTCTCCTCTGAGGGTTGCTGTGGGAATGCAATGAACTGGCTCATGTACAACACTTTGAATGTCTAATAGAATGAGTCCTCAAAAACATTAGCTTTTATTTTTATTACATGAGGAAGTTTAATAATTCTTCATGATACTCATTATAGGCAGGAGGGAACTTCGGAAAGCATCATGCTACAAGTTTATAAGTCAGGCTCCCATATCAGCTAAGAGTAGTGAGACTCAAACTCAGATTTTTATTGTTGTTTTCCAAAAAAGTTCCAGTCCAGAGTTCTTGTGACTACTTCCTGCTACTTCTCATGTGTCTAAAGGTAAATGTCAATGAGAGAATAATGCCGAAGATATTAGTGGGGATATCGAACATCTTGTTTTCATGGAATCCTAGATACCTTTACACTTTTTACTTCAGTGAGTATCAAAGGTTAAATATTAAAATTGGAAAAGACTGCTAAGTAAGAACGTAATGATTATCATCAGCTTACCTGCTGAAGGTCTCCAGTGGAAATACTAAAGATAAGGGTTGGAATAATCATGAAGCTGGCATTGTAAAAAAGCACTCCATATTTCCCGAGCTCCTGCAAAAACAAAGAAACATGAACTATCAGATTTCCTGGAGCCATTTATACAACTGTGTATTTATACAGAATTAGAATATGCGTTCTGACCCACTCTGTATTGGAATATTTTCAGCAAATTTATGACATAAAATGCTTCATTTCAAATATGCTGTAATCTCAGAATAAACATGTTATACACAAAAATGAGAGATAAAATGGATGGCAATGAATGGTCTCCGGTGTTTCATCCGTCTCTAACATTCTAATTTTTGTTTTAAAGCATGCTAATCAAAAATGGGAAATCTGGAACAAAATAAAGATCATTAAAAATGTTAATATAAACAAAACTCCTTAAAAACATCTGCTCTTTCTATTAAAAAACAGCAGGGTTAAAATACTAGGTATCTCATTTTCTAATTTTGCATATATTTACTTTTCATTAAAGTCGCTACAGCCACTTTCCATAAAGGGTGACATATTGTGATTCTCAAAAGGCAATAAACCTGTTTTTGTAAAACTGCCACCATTAAAAAACAAATGGCTGTGCAGGAAAAACAGTGGTTTTAAAAAACAGCTCACAGAAATAAGCCTGTCCATCAGAGCGAACCCCTCACTCAACACAAAGAACTTGGAACAAAGAAACGTATGCCTGGTCATCCTTGGGAGCTTTTCAGAACGGCTGGGGTAGGGGTGTGGGTTGGGGAGTCTCCATACAGAGGCAGCAACTCAGAAGAAAAGCTCATCTGCCCACCATCCCCTCATAACAGTGAAAGGCAGTTACTGTTGGACAGGACCTTATAAATTATCCATTCCAATGATCTATTCCACAGATGAGGAAACTGAGGTTTGGAGAAGTTATGGCTCAAAGTCACAATGACCAGTAAGCAGCAAAACTTTTATATGGAACCCATGTCTCTAGACTCTCAAGCTGAAGTTACTCTCAGAATACCCTGATGATAATGATTTAAAAAAAAAAAAAAAACTTTTAATTTTAATTTGCCTTTCAAAATTATCCCTTTATATATTGACTTTGCATCAAAAATAGTGGCACCTTTTTCCTTCCTATCTAATTTTCACCCTAAACTTTGTGAGACAAGGAGTAATAAACTATATAGACAAGATCATTGAAAAGAAATTAGTGATTTATAATTCATATTATGTAAATTAATACATGCCAAGTTTACAAATTCATTTTATTTTTTCCTGTAATTTCAGGGGCCAGATGATAAAACCTAAAAGCCATAGGAGTGAAGATCTGGTACCTTTGGGTCCATTTTCTGTTTGGTATAAACTCCATTTGCTGCTGTGAAAATATCATTCAGGAATACAAAAATATAGCCTTCCAAGTTAAAAGCAAGGTCAGAACTGGGAGAGAGAACAGAAAAGTAAGATGATTATTCAGACACTCACAACTTGGCCTCAAAGTCTTTTTCCATCTTTCGCTAATCAAATCCATCTGTGAGGCTAGTAACTGCCTTCCTCTGGCATGTTTTCCCCTCTCTGGTAGCGAGTGGTTAACTCCTCTGCTTTGTCTCCACAAAAACAAAACCAAGCTATCAGGTGGCTTCCACTTAATCAGGAGGCTGAAAACCAGAGGGACATTAACCTTCTTTAACTGTACAGCCCTTTCTTTTGCTAACTGATAAATCAGCATGATAATTGGTGAGCCTTGCTTTTCTAATGGGTGTGATTTGTCCAACACACAGTGGCTTTGCTTATTGTAGTAAGCAGGGTAATCCCTAGAGTATAGCCCTGTGGAGACAGCTGGGCAGTGACTCGGGCGAGACAGGTCAATTGAGGAACTGAAACCTCCATCTGGTGCCTAGTCACATCCTCCACCAGCTCCCTCAGTACCCTGTTCAGCAAATAGGCAAAGCAAGAACCTATCCCTTCCCTGTAACTCCTCTAAGGTTTCCTTCTTCCTATTCTTTTAAAACATCTTCTCTTTGATTTCCATTTAAATAAATAATACTAGTATAAAAATGTTTGGGGAGATATGGCATAGGAAGCGATATAGGAAAGAGGAATGAGAATTAAATATTAAAACCAAGCTATATGCAGAGCCTGCTACGTGCTGCCTGACATGGGCACCTGGCTGATTGACACAGAGCCAGACAACCAGACAACAAGGAACCTGCAGGAAGATTCCTGCTGAGATTACCAACAACTACCTTCCCATACTTTTGATGGTGGAACCCATGGGGGAAGGAGCAGATTTAAACTGAATTCCTTGAACAGTTGGGGTCCCTCTCATTCTGAGAGGAGATCATGCTCTGTCTGTGGAGCATTATTCTATCTCTAATAAACTTTCCTTTGGGTCTCTCTCATTCTCTGTATCCAAGAGGAGAAACACGCTCTGACTATGGAGCGTTATTCTCTCTCTAATAATTTTCCTTTAGACTAACTCTGGCGTGCACTTGAATTCTTTCCCGCGCGCAGTCAAGGACCCTCACGGACTCTCTCAGTGCAGGACTTGAGTCCCCACTTGGGGGGATTCATGCTGTCCTGCATCAGGAGAGAGAGAACAACAGCTGAGCCATTATGTGATTTATCTACCTGTACTCGACCTTGCAGATGGCACCAAACTCCTGTCATAATTCATACATATACATTGTCAAGGAAGTTTCCTCTACCCTCTTAGGTTCAGTGACTGGGGGCCTGCAAATTTAACTGACAATAGACAGATTAACAAGGTACACAAATTATAAGAAGAAGGTTACAGAGAAGTGAAACTCAAAGAAGCTATTAGACTCTGGGGCTTATATACCATTTTAACAAAGAAAAGGGTTTGAGTTTTGAGGAAAAAATTAAAGGAAAGAGACTAGGAAATATATGAGGAAAACTAATGAAAGGTAACAACTATTTAAGTCTGTTTATGCAGACTCTTCTTGGTGCTGCCTCGTCACCTCTGGTGATAAGACCTGCTTTCCTATTCCTGGTACAAGAGAGGGGGACACATTCATAAAGGGAAATTTATGGTCTGTCTTTAGGCAGAAAAGGGGAGGACAGAAAATTCCGACATCTGTTGATTCTCAATTGCCTTCAACTCAAAATAACGTTTATGCCAAAGCGGTATATTTTGGAGTGGCATATTCTGATCCCCTTCCATATAAAAATAAGATTATTTCTAACCAAAGAGAAGGAAGTAGAGAAAGGCAAAAACTGCATCAAAATCTGAATGCAAATTAAACCAGATTTTACTTGAGGCTTCCACTGGCATTATTATCTACAGATATAATTGTAAGAATGTAAATTAATTTTAGATCATCATAAATCAGAATTTTCTGGCTTAATCACAAAAATAGAATCTCTCAAAATAAGGGTTTCCAAACCTTTTGCCTACATTTGGCTCAGTGTTTAAAAGCTGGCCGTTCTGTAAAATGATGAAGAGTTAAATGAGCAGAAAGGCCAGGCTTCTAGAGGAACGAAAAGGAGGTGTTTTTCACTTCCTCAGGAGGCTGAGAGAAATTCCCAGAGTTCTCATGTCTCCCACTGGGGTAAGGGTCGGGATGGGGGGAGGAGGGGTGGAAGGTAGGAGTTCCCAGCATCATTTGTTGAGGCCAGTAGTGAAAACACAAAAGTTTAAGAATTTACTTGTTTATAAATGAGCAGATTCATGGTTAACCCTTGTGGCTGTCATTTAGAGCTATTCGCAGACATTCTGTTTCAACTTTTTCTGGGCATGTGACTTGCTCTGGCAAGTAAAATGTAAGAGGGATTAACACTTCATCACTTCTAGGCAAAAGATTGCAGAGTCAGTGCACAATTCCACACATGCCCTCCTCCAGCCTGGATGAGTAAGGAGACCCCCTTTGAGGCAAGGGTCCCAAGGACCTGCATCCCACAGTAACTATACTGAGCAGATCACTCCCACAGCATTAATTGTAGTTGGTTTGCATGCATAGTGAACAGAATGTATTTGGTATGTTAAACCACCAAGATGTGGCCACTGTTTGTTACAGCAGCTTAAACTGGCTCATACAATTACTTGCACTTGTATGACTTAAATTCAGTGAGAGGAGAGAAGGATGGGGTCACAGATGGCCTACAGCTAAGAAATGTACTTGTCATCCACCAGGATGTTATCCATTCTATGGGTGCTGAGGAAGGGGAAAGTCGAGAATTACTATTCCAAGCTAGCTCTTGGGTAAAAGTTAGATGCTTTGGGAAAAACCAGTTACCCTGACAGATCATCAGAGTATCACACACATTAAACAAGAGCTGAATTTCTACTAACTGGTTCCGGAAATGTGCCTCCATACACGGAGCATCTGAAGTGCCATTCCTCACCCAACACCTAACATATTTTTATAAATCATTTTTGTAAAAGTCTTCAACTGGCTCTAAGTCAGTGGTTTTCAAATTGAACTCTAAGAAACCTAGAGGAGAGAGGCTACCCAGGGGAGACCCCAGAGCGCTGTGGGAGGAAGGCACTTTTCAACAGAGCATCTCCCATTTTTAGCTAATTTACTCATATGATTTTGTTTGAGCAAAAGTCTTCATGACTAAAAAAGGCTCGAAGTGCTGCTGCTTAATGTCTATACCGGCACCACACCAGAGGCACGAAACACAGCACAGAAACCGAAGAGGCCAGCTAGGACTGAAGAAGAGGAAGGTACAGATAAAATCGTAAATAATAAATCTTGGTCTAGTCAGGAGACTAAACACGTTTATAATAATAATAAAATTGTTATTATTGTCTGTCTTCATTTGGCA
Organism: Pteropus medius; assembly: GCF_902729225.1. NCBI lineage: Eukaryota > Metazoa > Chordata > Mammalia > Chiroptera > Pteropodidae > Pteropus > Pteropus medius. The sequence continues at coordinate 405,616 of NW_024349125.1, read as the reverse complement.
TGCTATAGTTTTAAGTCTATTTCTTTTGGTTATTATCTGTCCACCAACTAGAATGGAAGTTCCATGAAAGCAAGGATTCTTGTCTGTTTTGTCAACTGCTGGATTCCCCAGCACCCAGAACAATGTCTGGCATAAGAAAAACACTCAATACGTTTTTGTTGAACTTGGTCACGCACTAGTATAAACTCTAGTTTATTATTACCTCATTTACTTCTCACAAGGACCCTATTAGGCGGATGCGATTCTAATCTCTACTTTACAGTTAAAGTAGAGATTACTTTACTGTACTCTCTACTTTAACTGTAAAGTAGAGATTAGAATCGCATCCGCCTAATAGGGTCCTTGTGAGAAGGAACAGGGAGGTTGAATAGCTTGTCCCTGGTTATACAGCTAATAAGTGAGGAAGCTAGAATAAGATCCCAGAAATCTTGGCTCTGTAGTCCACATCTTTATTTAATTTACAATTAGTGATCCAGAATTCGTTTCAAAATGAGTTAAGGAAACTAGTTTAACTAGAATTCCTCCAAATTTTTCATTCTTCCTTTCATTCAAGTAGGTTTTTATTTTCTATTATCGTCTTAACTTTATAGATGAGGAAACTGAGGCACAGAGAGGCTAAGAAACAGCTGAAGGGGCAAGGCTAAGTTTTGAACCCAGGGAATGTTAACTGCACACAAGCTCTAACCACAATGCTATGAAAGATAGGAGTCTGAGTGCCTGCTTTCAAATGCAAACGTGGAGTCTTCATTCCTGGTTTTGCATATTAGTAAGTAAGATAGTAGAGTCATGCACTGGTATTGGCTCATATCCCAAACATACAAATATATATTTAATGAGAGTATTCTGCCCTTGGAAATACTGACTTTCAAGACACTACAGGATAAACAAATCAGCATACAAGGGCTCTATACCTCTGTTATTCTTCTTGATCAAATGTCTAAGAATTTTTCAAGTAAAATTTTTACATTGAAGACGTTCAGTAATAGAAGTGAACAGTTCACTCCTTTTTATGAAGAAAAGCTGTATTATTATCTTATAATGCTCTCTTTATATATTCTGAGAAATGTTATGGTCAACTTCGAATCCAGTTGGACTTTCACAGAAACATATGGGGATTCCACTAACATCAACAGATTTGTCTCTTGGCTGCTCATTTCAACTGCAGCCAGATGGAAAATGAAAAATGAGTATGGGGCTGGGCCTATTATCAAAGACACAAAGAAGTTATTGAGCAGAAACTGTCCAAAGTCTTACCCAGCTGCTATGAAAGCCCCGAGAATGATGGCAAAGACACTGACAATGATGTTCAAGGAATACTGTTTCCTGTAATAAATAAATAGATGGGTGGGTAGATAGATGGATAGAGAAAAAGACAAGGCAAGGAGGAGGAGAGAAAAGTACGTGAATTATATTTTTTAAATGAACTGAAAACAGACATTATTAACAGTTTCATAGCTAAAATCTGATGGATAATGCTTTACCTAGAGAAAGTGCTAAAAGTATCTGTTAAATGGATTAGTAAATCTGACCAAATTTACTGCATTTCTTAAGCAGTTGTCTTAATCTAATTATAAACATATTTCTCTGTTTTCACTAGAGAGACACCGAGACAAAATGCAGAACAGCTCCTGCTAGTAGAGTAGTTGGTATGAACTTAGACCACACATTCAAAGATTAAGATAAAATTCAATAGTAGGACTTAAAAAATTGGACCATCATCCAAATTTCATTGCAAAATAATCTTCACAGCAAAATCAGGAATCACCTTTTTGGATATCAGCCTGAGAATTCTTATGAGAAATGTTTAAATCATTATAAAAATTACTTTATTCTGATTTACACTGTAATCGCTGCATCAGAATGGATTTCCCTGATTTCTGCACTCCTGTCCTATATGTATACGCTGGCAATTTATCTTCTGTATTCCAAAATCAGTGTATATTCCATCTGGCTCAGGAAACAGATTTACAGATTTATAAATTTCTACCACAAACATGTATTATTTGACTAATGCAAATTAACTATTTAAAAAGCCACTCATTAAGTTCATGAAAAAAGGACACTGCTTTTACGTTAATAAACTATTTGTCCTTAAGTTATTGCTACTAGCAAGTCAAATCAACTATTTGGGGAAAAAAATAGATGTTGAGAATTTGCTATGTAAAAATAATGCAGGGAGGGGAAAGAGGGCACCAGAGGAACAGAGGAAAAACAAAAATCACCCGAGTATGATGGTTTCCAGGAGTAAAGTAAGTGGAATGGTAAATTTCCTGAGCACGGTGAACATTGGCAAGCTGTCAGGAAAAGATTGAAGCAGAATAACATCAGACACCAAAAAAATTTTAACATGTTTTACGGTTTTAATTAAGGCACTAATTTTCCAAATTAAATATAAGAAATTAACCTTAATTCTCATGTATACTACTAACAAATAACATTAAACAGTAAAAAAAAATGGAGATTAAAAATTTCATTCCACTTTCACTTATTAGCTATCTAAAATATCATACTATCCAACCACTACAAAGATTTTGCTAAAACTAATACACGATGTGAACCAAAACACTCTTTGGCAAATCAAATTGGGACTATTTATCAAGAATCATTAAATGGTCCTAACCTTGAACCTAATTATTTCTTGTTGGGAAACTTATCCTAAAAAAAACTTAGCCAAAAAAAAGAAAAAACCATATGCGCAAATGGGTTCATCGCAGTAGTGTCTTTGGGAGAAACATCAGAAACAACCAAATGTCAGGCAAGGCAATGATTATAAATAAGCTATGATTAATCCTGTTGGGGAAACATTATGTATGTATGTATGTATGTAATATATTATAAAACTTTACCACTATTGGAAAGTAAATTAACTAAACAAGGAAGATACAAAACAATGTAGAGTCTGCAACTATAACAAGGTACATTCTGTATATGCAAAAAAGACAAAATAAATATTTAAAGTAGTGTGTTAGTGGAAAGAATTACCAATGACTTTTCCTCCAAAACTTTATGTAATGAGGTTACCTTCAGTGCCTTTAAAAAAATATTTAAGAACCTTTTACCCACTCTTAAAACCAGAGATTCTAGGACACAGCTCAGTGATGGCCAACAGACTGCCAGAGCTAGAAGCCCACCTCCATCTGCTTCCAGATGTGACCCTGAGAAGACAGTGACCTTGGGAAGGAAAGTCAGAACCACAAGCAAGAGGGAGAGTAGCCAACTCCTCCCGACCAGACTTGCAGAAGGGTTTCACACTAATAGTGACATTGTAACCAGAGGCCAAGTGCAAAAAGAATGTTCAGGAACTTTATAGCCACACTTAAAGATATCTTATGAGTCTGATTTGAACTGCCTTTTTCAAAGCAAGAAAAAAAAAATGTTATTATTTTTCAATAGACTTCAAAAAGTATTTTCAGATAATGCCTTTTAAAAGCAGATAATGTATACTTAATGATCAAAAGCTACATGTTTTCCCCATAAGATCAGGAATAAGATCAGGAGGCTCTCTCTCACTACTATGTCTATTCACTAACATACTTGAGGTTCTAGACAGAACAATTAGGTTAAAAAAAAGTAAGTTATCTTTATTTGCAGGTGATAGATATAGAAAATCCTAAAGAACCCATTAAAAATTATCACAACTGAGTTAAGCAAGTGTGCAGAAAACAAAATGAATATACAAAATCAGTTGTATTTATATACACTAGCAATGAGCAATCCCAGAAGGAAATTAAAACTATTCCATTTCTGATAGCATAAAAAAGAACAAAATTCTTAGGAATAAATTTAACAAAAGAAGTATAAGACTTATACACTAAAAACTACAAAATATTATTAAAAGGTTAAAGATGATTAAATGGAAAGACACTCCATGTTTCTGGATCAGAAGGCTTAATGTTAAAATGGAAATACTTCCCAAATGGATCTATAGATTCAACACAACCCCTATCAAAATCTCAGCTGGCTTTCCTTCCCCCAGAAATTGGCAAGCTGATTCTAAAATTAATATGGAAATGTAAGAAAACCAGAAAGCCAAAACAAAATTTAAAAAGAAGAACAAAGTTGGTATACCCAATTTCAAAACTCACTACAAAGCTATGATAACCAGTACTGGTTTAAGGCTAGCCATATAATCAATGGAATAAGATTAATAATCAAGAAATAAATCCTTACGATTATAGTCAATTATTCTCAACAAGGTGCCAAGACAATAATACAACAGGGAAAGAACGGTCTTTTCAACAAATGATGCTGAGACAACTAAAGATCTACATGCAAAAGAATGAATCTGGATCCCTACTTCACACCACATACAAAAAATTATCTCAAAATCTATCAAAGACCTAAATGTAGAAGCTAAAACTAGAAAACTCTTAGAAGAAAGCACAGGAATAAGTCTTCATGACCCTGGGTTTTGCAAAACATTCTTGGTACAATACCAGAAGCACAAGCAACAAAAGAAAAAACAGATATATTAGACTTCATCAAAATGTAAAACTTTTATAAAGGTAAACAAAATGTGATATATACATACAATAGAATGTTATTCAGCCTTAAAAAGGAATAAAATTCTAACCCATGCCACAACATGAATGAAGCTTGGAAACCTACAAATCGAAATAAACTAGATATAAAAGGACAAATATTGTATGATATTCCACTTGTATGAAATATCTAGAATAAAGATAGAGAGTAATAGAGTTTCCCAAGGGCTAGGGTAAGGGGAATGGGGAGTTACTGTTTAATAGGAACAAAGTTTCTGTTTGGGATAATGAAAAAGTTCTAGAACAAACAGTGGTCATGGTTGCTCAACATCATGAATATACTTAGTGTCACTGACTTGAACACTGGTTAAAATGGTTAAAATGGTAAATTTTATGTTATGTGTGTGTATATATATATATATCAATTTCAAAATATGTCTATGATTGAAATGGTACATTTTGTTATGTATATTTTACACTAATTGTTAATTAAATTTTTTAAAACTTGAAACTTTTGTGCTCTTAAGTTTACCATTAAGAGAGTAAAAAGACAATCTACAGAATGGAAGACAATTTTGCAATCATATCTATAATAAGGGACCTGTATCTAGCCTATATAAAGACTTACAACTCAATAATAAAAAGATAAATAACCTTATTTTAAAAATAGGCAAAAATCTGAATATACATTCCCCCAAAGAAGTTATATAAATGGCCAAAAAGCACATGAAAAGACATTAGCCATGATTAGTCATCAAGGAAGTAAAAATCAAAACCACGATATGATACCACTTCACAATCACTAGAATTGCTATAACCAAAAAGATAGACAATAACAAATTTGGCTAGAATTCAGAGAAATTGAAAACCTCATACATTGCCTTTCAAAATGTAAAATGGTGAAGCCACCTAGGAAACAGTTTGGCAGCTCCTCAAAATGTCAAACACGTAATTGCCATACGACCCAGTAATCCTACTAGGTATAGACCCAATCGATGGTAATCCCATTCTTCCACATCATCAGGCCAGCAATCATGAAGTCAACTTTGACTCATTTCTTTCTTTCAGACCCCACATGGTATTCGTCAGGATACTGTGTTAGCTAGCCGTTCCTTCAAAATACATCCACTACCCAGATTATGGCCTCAAAATAACACTTAAAATAACCAGGGAATCCTTGGAGAAACAACGGGAAAAGTCTAGATAAGCCTGGGCCATCATGTACCAGAAAGCAAGGAAGTAATCAAAAACCACTGGGGCCCTAGAATATAAGAGGCTCCCAATGGGGCTCCCAATGGCCTGACACGGTACAATTTGAGCATCAAAAGAATTATTTCTTAATGAACTGAAACATACGGTAAATGAAACAAATAGATCAATGGAATAGAATAGAGAGTCCTGAAATAAACCCACGCAAATATAGTCAACTGATCTCTGACAAACAAGCAAACACAATTCAATGGAGAAAAGATAGTTTTCACAACAAATGGTGCTCAAACAACTAGACATCCACAAGCAAAAATTGAATCTAGACATAGGCCTTTCATCTTTCACAAAGGTTAACTTCAAAGTGATGATACAGCTAAATGTAAAATGTAAACTATAAAACTTATGGAAGATAACTTAGGAGAAAATCTAGATGACCTTGGGTTTGGTAATGAGTTTTTAGATATAATACCAAAAGCACAACCCATAAAAGAAAAAATGAAAGCAGAACTTCATTAAAATTTAAAATAGCTACTGTGAAAGACAGTATTAAGAGGATGAAAAAACAAACCATAGACAGAGAGAAAATATTTGCAAAACAAATATCTGATAAAGTACTTGTATCAAGTAAATGAAAATTCAGGAGTTCATAATGATAGCAAAAAAAAACAAATAAAAACAACACTCATTGGTCACCAATAAAAGTGACAGAACATTATTATTACTCTGAACATTTATAAATAAAGCTTTTATCCTGCCTTTTCTGTATATAATGGTGAAAACTTGTATTTTTTGAAGTTTAGACAATAAATGCAGAAGGGGTGGTTTAGTTAGAAAAATCACCCTTTTTTTGCAATTTGCAATGAAATAATGGATCTAGAAAATGATCACCAATGGAAGCTAAAATTATTAGGTAAAAAACTGATGGGGAATTTTGTAATAAAGGAACCACAGTGACCCCTTAAAACCATTAAAAGTAGAAATGGATGATTTTATATCATGAAAAGTGGGATAAAACATGTGCCCCATGAGGTGATACAGTAGAAAGAACCCAACATCACCAATAAACTAATCTTTTCTGAAAAACTGAACCTAAATCTGATCAAGCCTCTAGAAATAACTACCAGTTTATGGAAAATACGAGCGACAGATTAACACATTACCTAACACCATGTATAAGAAATCTTTCTTCCTATGTCTCATTTACTGGTTCACCCTCTTCTCTCAGAAAGCCCGCATGGCACCCAAGTAAAGAAAATTATAATCACAACAAAAAGAATAAAATATCCAGGAACAAACTTAACAAAGTTGGTGAAGGACCTACACACTGAAAACTACAAGACGTTGCTGAAAGAAAATGAAGAAGGCATAAGGAAATGGAAAGATATTCCGTGTTCATGGATTGGAAGAATAAACATTGTTAAAATGGCCATATTACCTAAAGCAATATACAGATTCAAAGGAATCCCCATTAAAACCCCAATGACATACAATGACATAAAACAAAAACTCTTCAAATCTGTATAGACCCATAAAAGATCCTGAATAGCCCATGCAATCCTGAGAAAAAACAAAGCTGAAGACATCACATTCCTTGACTTCAACTATACTATAAAGTTACAGTATTTAAAACGGTAATGGTCTGGGCAGAAAAACAGATATACAGACCAATAGAACAGAATTGAGAGCCCAGAAATAAGCTCACACATTTATGGGAAACTAATTTTCTACAAAGCAGCCGAAAACATACAATGGAGAAAGGAAAGACTCTTCAATAAATGGTGTTGGGAAAATTGTAACGTCACATGCAAAAGAATGAAACTAGACTGCTCCTTGACGTCATACACAAAAATTAACTCAAAATGGATTAAAGTCTTGAATGTAAGACCTGAAGCAATAAAATACATGGAAGAAAACACAGGCACTAAATTTATGGACCTTGGGTCTCAGAGGGGCTTTTGTGAACTTGACCCCAAAGTCAAGGAAAATAAAAGCAAAAATGAATGGAAGAGACTACATCAAACTAAAAAGCTTCTGTACAGCAAAAGAAACCATCAACAAAACAAAAAGACAATCACCCAAATGGAGAATTTGCAAATGATACCTCTGATAAGGGGCTAATATCCAAACCTGAATAGATACTTTTACAAAGAAGACACATAGATAGCCAAAAGATATATGAAAAGATGCTCAACATCACTAGTTATAAGGGAAATGCAAATGGAAACCACAAGAGATACCACTTTACACCTGTTAGAATGACTATCATCATCAGGATAAAGAATAAATGTTGGAGAGGGAAACCTTTTAACACTGCTTGTGGGAATGTAAACTGGTACAGTAAGGAGATTCTTCGAAAGATTAAGAATAAAGCTACCATATGACCCAGCAATCCCTCTTTTAGGTATCTACCCAAAAAACTTGAAAACACTTATTTGTAGAGATATATGTACCCTTATGTTCACTGAAGCATTATTTACAATATCCAAGACATGGAAACAACCTAAGTATCCTTTCATGGATGATTTGACAACAAAGATGTGGTACATATATGCAATGCAATAATACTAAGCCATTAAAAAGATGAAATACTGCTATTTGTGACAACATGGATGGATCTTGAGAGTATTATGCTAAGTGAAATAAGTCAAGAACAAGAACTGTATGATTTCACTCAAATGCAGAATATAAAACAAAAAGCAACAAATGAACAAATAAAACAAACAAAAAATCTCATAGATAGAGACCATGGTATGGCAGTTACCAGAGGGGAAGGAGGATGACAAGAGGATGAAGAGAGTAAAGGGAGTCAAGTATATGGTGACAGAAGGACACTAGACTCTAGATGGTGAGCACGCCATAGAGTATACAGATGTCATATTTTAAAGTTGTACACCTGAAATTTATATAATGTTACAAACCAATGTTACTCTTATAAATTTAGTTTTTTAAAGTAAGTTGTTTCTAATTACATCACTAAAAAAAAAAGCAAAGGAGCAGCCCTCATCTGGGAGGCAGAGACTCCTAATGCTAGAGGAGGGAGCTGTCATCTTTAACTAAAGGCACACCCCAGAGCTGCAGATGAACTCCAAGAAAGGCCGAGGTCACACAGCAACATGGCAACAGCATCTACCACAGGAAGCTTTAAAACAAATTTGAAGTCTAAGAAAAAATGATTGTCCTAATCCCAAAAAGAAACAACAAACCAACTAAAACATATAACTAAAAACAGTATTTCACATTTTGGTTTTCACAGCCACAACTTGTCCTTCCCAAATGAGCAAAAGGCAACAGGCCTAATTTCACATTTCTCCATTTTATATGTCCTTCTCTTTCTGATCTACCTCCTACCCATCTCGTTTCCACTCTCACTATACAAACAGATTTTCTTCCATTTCTACCACCCTTTGCGCAAACTTAATCTTCTCATTAATGACGTCTTTGTCATAGGTTGGTAACACTAATGTTTGTTTATTAGGCTACATATTTCATACCACATTTTCTGATTTATAGGATGGCTTGGTCTTTCTATATTTCCATTTTTCATTTTTTAGAGTGACTTATAACAAAAGTAGTTAATTAAAGACCCTAAAATGAATGCAAATGCAAATTTCAGAAGTATATAGTACACACTTGAAAATAATGTCTGTCATTTATTTTTCACAGTATCAAACCTGACCTACACAAATCTGACAGAATGTTCCTGCTTTTTAAAACCTGTGATGAAACCAAAAGTAACACAGAACCACATTCATGTAAGTGAATCTTCCTGAATAAATCATCCCATTATCTTGATTTTTAGAGATCTCATATTCTACATTCAGATTTGAACATAAACAATAAAAAAAAAATCATTTTAACATTTCTCAAAGCATTAGAAAAGTTATCTCAAACTCTGTTATTTTCTAAAATTATTAAATACTATTGCATTCTCTATGTAGTCCAAGCAATATCTTAAAAAATCAAACTTGGTCTGTGTACCATGAGAAGCAAATAAGTGAAGAACCTCCCGTCAACCATTATCTTGCACTCTACCTTAATTTACTTGTGCTTGATAATCCACTTATGTGGTTTCCAACGTAGAAGAGAGGCAGGGGAAACAGCTTCAATAAAAAGAGAAAGAACATTTGGTTAGAACTCCAATTACATATTTTCCTTTATATATAAAAATGGTGACATTCACTCCTCAGCAGTAAGCAAATCACTGAGTTCCTTTCCATGCAATGACTGTGAACTGTCCAGAATTCCAAACACCTTTACAAGTTTCTCCATGTGATCAAGTTAGGTGGGCATTGATATCCATAACCCTGGGGGGAGCTGTATCGAAACAGAAATCCTGACCTTGCTCATATTTGTAGACTATACAAGGACAAGGACCTTCTTGAGTAGAGACTCCTGGCTGGGTTGGTGAGTTGAGGATGGATGTTTACAGTTTACATATGAAGTTCTGAAGGCCATAAAAAGGTATGCAAACTTCTGTTATCTGTGCACATACACACTCTTTTGGACAAAGGCAAAGGTTCATATCTCTCATTGGAATGTCACAAGGCTGGTGACCCCTTCAAAAAGTTGTGTATACCAGCAACTCTACTTTGAAGTCACTTAGTTTTACAAGCCTAGAATGATTAAATATCTACCAAAGGCAAACAATGTACCCTGTACTTGAATTACTGAACTCCGAGCTCCTGAATTATTTTCTGATTGTCAAGAGAAATATTGTTCAGAACATACTGAAGAAACAAACAAAATGTAAGACCTGGTCTTCCTTAAGTGAAAAAAGTATATATCCTTTCGTAAGGTCACATGACAACTTTTAAGAACTTTCTGACACATTAGTTCGCAGCGATCAAGATGAGTGATGCCAACATTTCTTTTTCCACTAAAAAGACATTAAGCATGCAACTCAGATATCTAAGATATCCTTTGAAGCATTCTGAAATACTGTTATGTGCCAAAAAAAAAAAGTTATAGAATTCTATTATCGGTAGATTTGCTCAAGAATGTAGATTTAAGAAAGAGAGGCTAAGAGATCCAGGACCCTCCCCTATATTCCTCAACATTCTGGTTAACAGCCTGCAACTGACTCAACAATAACACAGCTGGTGATAATACAACTTTAGAGGTTCTCAGGCATTGAAAAGAATCAGTTGCCTCCATTTCCATAAAAAATTCAAAATGAAAACAATACTAACTTATAGTTTCTGGTAACAGTGGGCTAGATTATTTGTGCTAATCCCTCTGCTGAAAACAATTAAAAATGCTAGATAAAATAACTTGAAACCTTCATAAAAGCATGAAAGGATGGGGAAAATAGAAATTCCCAGGCTAAAATTTAAAGGAAAACATAAACCCAGAGAGAAACAATAGAAACCAGAGGACAGCAGAACTGCAACTGCAAAATTCTGTCAACAAATATACCTTTCAAAAACAAAAGAAAAATTTAAACTTTTTCAAACACCACAAAAACTAAGGGAATTCATCACCAGCAGACCATTAGTAAACTCTAAAGCAGCCGTCCCCAACCTTTTTGGCACCAAGGACAGGTTCTCCTATAATAATCTAATGCCTGATGATCTGAGGTGTTGCTGAGGCGGTGATGCTAGCTCTGGGGAGCGGCTGCAAATACAGATGATGCTTCCTCCTTGCCCAGCGCTCACCGCTCAGGGATTAGGGACCCCTGCTCTAAAGGAGGCACTTCATTCAGAAGAAATAGAAGATGAAAGAGGGAAAGAAAAGCAAAGGAAACAGCAAATATATGGGTAAATATGAATAAACATTGATAGCTTTTTAAAAAGGAAAATAAAAATGTATTGTGAGATTTTAAATAAAGGTAGAGCATGTATTAAAGTACCTGCTGACAAGAGCACATAAGCTGGGAAGAGAGATAAATAGGTGAAAGTCTTTGCATTGTTGATGGGGAGAGTACATTTATTAATCAACTTTAGAATTTAATAAGCCAGGTATGCATAGTATAATTTCCAGGGTCACACTAAAAAAACTGAAAGAGAGGAGGTCCACTTCATATAATTATATACTTTACTTCACCAGGAAGACTTAACTAGTTACATTTTTAGGCACTCAATGACAAGCCTCAAAATAAATAAAACAAAACAAAAAACCTGACAGAAATACCAAGAGAAACAGGCAAATCCACAATCAGAGATAATGGCTGTAATATCTCCCATCCTACATGCTCTTAAAATATGACTTTAACACTTCCTTCCATCCAGAGGTAGGCTCTATGACCCTTCCTCGTAAAATTGGATAGGACTATTTCAAATAATAATGAAATGAAATGACGCTGTGTGACCTCTGAGGTTAGGTCATAAAAAGCAATGCAGTCTGGGACACTTGCTGAAATATTCTGACCCTTGAAGACTTTAGCAACCATTAGGACTCACCTGAGCCTGTCATTTTGTAAGGAAGCCCAAAATAGCCTACATGGGTGACCACATGGCCAGGCTTGAGATTACATATAAAGATACATAACCAGCCCCCCAGATCCCCTGATCAACCCCCATTCCCATCATTATTTCAGCTCTGCCTTCATTTATCTGCAACTATATGGAAGCCCTAAGCCAGAACTACCCAGTTGAGATCTCCTGAATTCCTTAACCACAGTAACTGTGAGAAATAATACAATAATTATTGTTTTGTCATTAAGTTATGCAGCAAATGATAAATGGATCACAGATGAAAGGTATCCACAAAAAAACTACAGCAAACAACATACTTAATGGTGAACTGTTAAAAGCTTTCTCTTTGAGATCAGACGATAATGCCCAATATTACTGTTTCTATCAATACTGAACTGGAGGTCCTATGCTATAGATAATAAAGCAAGTAAAAAAAATTAGAATGTTGCAAAGAATGAAACAAAACTGTCACTTTTTGCAGATGACCTGATTGTGAATCCAAAAGAAATCCAAAAGAAATCCAAAAGACAAATCCAAAAGAAACTACAAATAAATTATGGTTAATAGTCCATAATTTTGTGGATACAAAACAATACACAAAAGCTATATAAAAATATGCCCCTCTTATTTTCCAAATAATATATTTTCAAAAGTTACATTCAATAGCAAAAATAGAATAAAATAAAATGAAGACGTACCTTGCAATAAATCTAACAAAAAATGTTAGAACTCTACTGACAAAATTATAAAATTTACTGAAAAAAATTAAAGGTGTATGTATACTATGTTCATGGATTGAAAGATTTAATATTTTAAAAATGTCAATTTAGCCCAAATTGACTTATAGCTTTTACAAAATCCCAATCAAAATCCCAAAAGGTAATTTTTCTGAAGCTTGACAAGCTGCTTCCAATATTTATATAGAAATGCGAAGGACCAAGAACGAAGAGGAAAGACCTGCTCTACCAAATAGCAAGATTTTTCAGAAAGCTATAGTAATTGAGATTGTGTGATAATGGTGCAGAAAACACAGACAAATGAAAAAGCATAGAGAGCCTAGAAACAGCCTATGCATATGTGACAGTACCATAATATAAGTGGCAGACTTTTCACATGAGTCTGTGACAACTGAGTGCTCATTTGGGAAAAAAAATGAAACTGGACCACGACCTCACATCATCCACAAAAATCAACTCTGAACAAATTAAAAACCTAATTCTGGAAAACCACATACTTTATAATCTCAAAGTAGAGAAGATTTCCTAAATAACAAAAATAGTGATTAATCATAAAGGAAAAGGCTGATAAAATGTATTTGTAATACTGTTTATAACTAATAAGAGGAATATCATTAATATATTTTTTATAATTCCTATACAAATCAATAAGAAAAAGATTTCCACCCAATAGAAAAAGTCTTGAACTAGCACTTCACAAAAGAGGATGCCCCGATGGGCATTAAAAAATGAAAAGGGACTCAACCTCATTAATAACTAGGGAAATCCAAATAAAAGTCAAACTGCTATCACATTAGCACATTTAAAAATGACTGACCAAGAATTGACAAGTAGGAGGAACAACACAAATGTACTTTTGTAGGGAGTGTAAACTGGTACAACCACTTTGAAGAACTTGATAATTACCTATCAAGTTAAAGGTACACATACACTAGGAGCCAGCAGTTCCACTTCTTGATATATTTCCCAGAGAAACTCATGCACATGTGCTGGTTTGGACTGAATTGTGTCCCCTCAAAATTCATATGCTGAAGCCCTAACCTCCAGGTGACTATACTGGAGATTCGGCATTTAAAGAAGTAATTAAGGTTAAATGAGGTCATAAGGGTGGGGCACTACTCCAACAGGACCAGTGTCCTTATAAGAGGAAGAGATATCAGGAGTGCATGCACAGAGTAAAGGCCATGTGAGACAACCCATTGAGTGAACTCTCACCAGAAACCAACTCTGCCTACACCTTGACCTTGGACTTCCTGCCTCCGGAACTGTGAGAAAATAAATTTCTGTTGTTTGAGCCACCCAAACTGACTATAATACAGGTGCACAGAGATCTGACTATAAGTATGTTCAGAACAGTACTTTTTATTTTTCTAGCACCCAAACCAGAAACAATCCAAATTACCATAAGCACTAAAACAGATAAGTAAATTTTAGTACTCTATTCATACAATGAAAATAAAAGAAGACAGCTACACAAAACAACATGGATGAATCTTACCATAATATTAAGTAAAAGAATCAAGATACAAAACAAAACACAGTTTAATTCCTTTTACATGATGTTCGAAAATAGGTAAATCTAAACTACAAAATTCAGGAATTCATACAAATTTAGAAAAATTATGTTAAAAAAGAAAGAAAATTATTATTACAAAAGTGAGAAGAATTTTTGCATAAGGAGGAGTTTGTGAACCCATCTCATGACCTAGGAAATGATTATAAGTAATTATTCACTCAATTACATATTCATGTATGATACCTTTCTCGCTACATGAGTCATATTTCATAATTTTTAATGTTTAAAGTATTTAAAAATTATAGTATATCATAAACGAAGTATAAGTAAGCCCAACAATATACTGATTTTTCCTAAGAAGACTGGGTCGATATTTTTCGTATACTTTGTCTTTCTCTTCATATATTTTGTCTTTCTTTTTTGTGGATGTCCCTGATTACCAATGCCATAAATCAGCCTGATGAATAACCCAGTACTAGAAGCCAGCATTTTTCCAGACCTTGGAGACAGAGCAGTGAACAAACCATGTGAGGTCCTCACTCTCAAGGAACCAACAGTCTGATTTAACCTCCCGAAATCCAAAAATGTCATCATAATCCATTTAATACCACCGATTCCACAGGACTGCTATAAGAATTCAATGCCTAGCCTAATGCCTGACATCCAGCAACTGTTAAATAAGTTAGTTCCATTGCACATTCCCAAGAAGGAATGGCAGGTCTCATGTTTCTGGTTCCATCATGGAAAAAACTGCATATTTCTATGTATATCAAATTGTATTATTCATTCCCCTTATAGCTTTTATCAATTCAAGCTAAAAATAAAAACTTAAAACAGGGATCAACAAACTCGGGACCTAAGAGCCAAATCCAGCCCATCTCTTATTTATGTAAATAAAGTCTTATTAGAACACAACTACACTGATTCATTTACATATCATCTTTGGCTGTTTTCATGGGATAGTTGCAAAAGAAATGGTCTGGCCCACAAAGCCTAAATAGTTACTATCTGATCCTTTATCAAAAATGTTTGACAATCCCTGATACAGGATTTTGCCATTTCAGAAGACACACAATATCTATTTAAAGTCAAATGCTACACACACAGTTTTGTTATTATTACGCTACATTAACAGACAACTGAATGATATAAAATCTTAATTAAGAAGTTTCTACCTAGTGCACACAAGGAGAACAGTGTGCATAGAAATGGACTAGTACTCTAAGATCAATGTGAAATTCTATAGTATTTTCATATCTTCCATAATAGCTATATGTACTTTTCATCACATACCTTTACAATAATTTTCTTGTCAAAATCAGGGAAGTGAATTATTTTATTTAGCTTGGACACATACAATATCATTATGGTAGCTGCCATCTAAAGGAAAGAGAGGAAAAGAAACTTCAGCAAAATATCTGAACTGTTTGAGGTACAAACATATCATTAGAAAGAAAGAGATTCATCAAAAAGAAATATATCCAAAATCCATTTCCTAGGTTCCAAAAAAATAACCATTTCTTGAAAAAACATTAAAATTGTTTTTCTTGTTGTACTATGGATTCCATCAGAACTACGGGCAAAAAGTACATCAAATAAACTCTTGTATATATACACAATCTCAAGAGGCTCAAGGAACAGTGACAGAGGAGAAAAGGAACAATGTCCCCAAAACTGAGCAGAGTGACCACTGTCAGTGAAGCCACTCATTGATCCTGGACCACACTTCCCATGTACTAAGCATATGGTCACCCTCCCTCATAAAGTGAGGGTGGGGGTATTGGTAGGGGGTACAAACTCCACACATAAACGTATTTTTTATAAAGTCTAATATTTCACAGATGGCAAATTAAAACAGAAAAACAAATTTCAAAGGGGGTTAATTTTTATCTTCAATCTAGCCAGTATTGCAAAAATGTCTTATTTGAATCCTATTAATCTAGAGCATACCAGGTATATTTTCAATACTCTAGATTATTATAAAACTAAAATTTTAACATCATTTTCATATGCAAATTTTAGAACTTACTCAATTTTCTCCATATTATGATACAAAAATTTAAGGACTCCTTCAACATGATTATAATCCTAAACCTCGATCCCAAAGAGTTTACAAACTTAATATTTAGAATAGACTTATATAACTGGAACCCATCCTGAATTATAATTGTGGTTTACGATTTACTTTATAATTCTTAGAAAAATATATTACTTATTTAAAATATTCTATAATTTGAACTTATAAAATTAGGTCTGTTGACCTCTTCCTCCAAAAAATTACAAACCAAAATGGCTTTACCTTAATTGAGTACAAACTAGTGAATTTATTTGCATTAGGGATTACAAGGGACACATTATCACATATTCACTGATCTTTAATTTAAAGTGCTTTTTTCTACATATTTTCACATTGAAACTTATATACATTTTTGATCTAAGGAAATATATTGTTTCCTTGTTATTTATTCTTGCTAACATGTTACAATGAGTACCTTATTAGCAAAACATTTAACCACAATGTTTAATCATATAAATGAGTTTTTTGCATATTCATAATTAGACATTTAGTTAACAGATACAATTTCCATAATTTTAATTTTTTCTCCCTATAAATTAAAGCAAACCAGAACCAAAAAAAAAATCTCATGTGCCTATTACCAGTTGTCTACTGAAAATCACCAGCATATGACCAAAGGAAGAAACAAGCCACAGATTAATATTAATGGGAAATTTCAGAAACAGGCAAGTGGGTTAGTCTAAAAGCTTATCTTAGCTCAACCTCACACCTGAGAACAAAAATCACAAACCATTGGAAGCAAATATAAAGTTTTGTTTGGCCCTGAGAGAGTTTTATAAAAACTGGAATCCATTGCCAGCACTTACACATTGGGAGATCTGATGTAAAAATTCAAATTCTTTACTTCTTTTGAAAAAACTTCAGAGTTCTGATGATGAGGGCATAGTGGGCTCCACCTCATCTTCTCAACACTTTTTCCTCTCAGGCACAGTGGCTTAAAGTGAGTAGCAGGTACACACCTCCATGGGGTAACTATGCTCCCAGATCCACCACAGCCCCAACCGACTCCTTTGTTACCCACCAGGCTTTGCTTCTGGCCCCTTGCTTTAAAGTAATGAAATTCCATTAAGGAAATTAAAATGAGTAGTTGTTTCTCCTACAAATATAACTGTTCCTAAATTGTAGAATGAAATAAAGCATTTCAATATTTTTCATATTGTTTCACCAAGAGTATCATGACCCTCTGGTCCCCTGCCAGATGAATAAATGTATATACCACAGTCTTAAACAAAAGCACTTAAATTTCATCATGTATAGTGACAACTAATTAAGATTAAATTTTTTTACTTACCTGTCCAATTCCAAGAACAATTGGTGATGGGAAACTACAAAAAAACATAGAATAACAAATAATTTTAACTACTTTTAAAACTTGAAGACAGTCTATAAGTCTTAGACTTCTTTTTCAGTCTTATATGATGAAAATTTAGCATCAAATTTGTTCACTTTTCATTTGTTCATTTCTTTTTCATTATTTAAACTGATGGCTGCTAAACCTGGCAAACATCTATTGCCCCCTGAGGTGGACTGTCATTATATTAACAAACAACATTGTATACATAGAAAGCCAAAATAATCTGGAGATAAATTATTAGAATTAATATATAGCTTTAGTAAGATTACTGGATACAAGCTGAACATATGAAAACTAATTATATACCAGAAAGACACAAAGAAAATGAAAATTTTAAAGACATCATTTACAACAGCACCATAAAATACCAAATCACACTAACTGGATTTTAAAAAATTATTTTTATTTTTTTTAGTATGAAATGACATTGGGGTGGTGTATTTTTAAACAAAAGAATCCTTCTTATCATTTAGAAATACATATTGAAATGCCTACGATGAAATATTTTTAATTTTCTTCAAATTAATCTGGAAGAAAATGGTCAGGCTGAATGAAGAAGGGATATAAATGTAACAAAACTGTTGAAATTGGGTGACGGCTACACGGTGATTCATTATAGTGTTTGATTTTTTAAATAATATACCCACGTACAAATCTAATAAAAAGATTTCCAAGAAACACCTCTACAGAGAAAACTATAAATCAATATTTAAAAAATTCAAGAAGCACTAAATAAAGTTCATAGATTGGAAACTCAATACTGCAATGAAGCCCATTACCCTCAAACTTATTTATGACATCAATACACACTCTGTAAAAACACCAGCAGGTATTTTGTGGAAACTGACAAGATGATCCTAAAACTGAAAGAAAAGGCAAAGAGCAAAATTACCCAAGATAATCTTAAAGAACAAAGATAAATGTTGGATGTCAGGATTCATTATGAAGTTAAATAAGACAGTGTGTCATTTAGACAATGATAGTCCAATAAAATAATGGAAGAGAACAGAGATGGGGACAGATACACACATATATGGATACTTGATTCATGACAAAGATGACAGTGCAGAGCAATGAGGAAGAGATGGTCTTTCAACAAATGGCACTAGGTAATTAGGATACAGAATCCTGACCCCTACCTCACACCATACTTAAGGCAGTATACCACTTCACCCGGCTCACTTATTGCTCAATCCTTCACTGGGTCTCAGTCATTCCCTCAGGCTACTACAAAAGAGAGAAATAAAAAAAAACTAAGCCCGCCATGCAAGGGGGTGCCTTGCCATTGCTGGAGAACTGCCACCCTGTGAGGCGGGCTGTGCCCTTGCTGGAATAAAGAGCTAAGTCGCAAAAAACAAAACAAACAAAAAAAAAACTGAAAAATGAAACAAAAAAACCACTCAGCCATCAATCTACATGTCAGAAGGAAACACCTATTTCAGACAGGGTAAGAAGAGAATAAAGTATCAGCCTATCTTTAACTCCAGTGGATGGATGCTGGGTTGTGCCACCCAGATACCCGCTTTTGGACTGAAGCATTCATTCCCCAGTTGCCCAAGAACATCCTCGGCTGAAGAAAGCTGCCATGCCAATAGCACAGCCCCTTTCTGAGAGCAGCCTGCATTCCAACTGCTAGTCTATGCAGCGGTAGAAAAGCCAGGGCCCACCACCCCAATTCAGGATAACTCTGTAGAGCCATCCCAGCTCCATAAGCTCTGGGATCATACTTAATTGTGATTGCAGCATAGCCCAACTGCTCCCTCTGTCTAATCCTGCATCCCTCACTCCCCCACTGTAGAGGCTCAGAAGAGCGCTTCTCAATATACTTCCCCACATCTCAGAGTCTGCTTCTCAGAGAATACAACCTGGAACATCAAATGAAATAAGAAAACACTATAAACAGTAAAACAATAACAACAAAAGGTTATAGAAGATAGACAAAGAGCCAACCTAGAAGAAAATATAATATATAAAGAGAAGGAACTCTTCATAATTGCTTCTGGCTATAGAATGCCTTAATAAGATGATGTCAATAAAACAAACATAAAAATTGAGATAATAAAACAGTCAAGTGAGATGAAAAGGGAGCATACAGATCTAAGGAAACCGACTGAGGACCAAAACAATACATCTGCCACATGAATAAGTTAGAAAAAACATGGAACTAAATGGTCACTGCTGAAGACTGAATTGTCAGCACTGGAGGTAATGAGAGTGAATGGAGAGGAAAAAGACAAACTCAAAGATAAATAAATAAAGAAGACAAAAAAACACCACCATATAAGGCTAACTGCTATATCTTGTGTGAAGAACTCAATAAAAAGAGAAAATGATTCAAAGATAAAAGAAAAATTTGTTTTCTTGATATGAAGAAAATAAATAAACTGAAACTTCAGATCTAAAAGCACACTTGGTAGAGAAAAATCTGTTAAGAATGCTTACACAGTTAATATAGTGGCCATGAACTTTCAATAAAAATACTACCTGACAATGAAATCCACCAATCAGGAGTCAAATCGAAATAACGAATTCTGGGAAGAAGAAGGAAGATGGTAAAAGCAGGGTTCACCTCCTCCCAGGTCCACATCAAAATTACAATCAAATTATAAAATAATCAATGTGGAGAATCACCTGAAGTCCAACTGATCATAACAAGTACTTCCGATAATATAAAAGAGGAGCCACATTGAAGAACGTAGGAGGGGCAAAGTCATGTATTGGGCTGGACCCGCACCTGCAGGTAGTGGATCACTGGGACGAAGAGCAAGGCTGAAGAAGGGGGTCCTGGCATCATTTTGGGGCTTCTCAGCCCAGGGAATAAGAGTTCCCAATAACTCAGACTGTAAAAACCAGAAGGGATTCTGGCCATCTGGGTGAGACAGAGACTGAAATCCTAGATGCTCCTTTGAAGGACTCACGCACAGGCTCTCTGACCTGCGGACACTGAGCCAGGACACTGGCGAGGGTCAGAGGCTCTCACGGGATTCATACCGAGAAAGTCTGCATTACCTGGTGCCAGAACAAGGGCTGGAAGGGTAGCCACCATTGTGCTTTAGTCCTGCCGCCCTATCTGGCAATCTACAGACCTTGCCAGCTGGACTTTGCAGACCCCTCCCACAGAGCCAATAGGAAGCCTTGGCCTAAGGAGATCAGCCCACCTCACTCAACCTGCAGATTGTCCTGGGCTTCTGTTGCTAGATGGATGCCACAGGGCCAAACATTCACAGCTGGCAGCCAGTGCTATGAGCATGCATTTCAGAGACAGTTTCAGGCAGATCACTGCTGCCAACACAAACTTGGGCAGATCTCAGGGATCCATGGGCCAGTCCCAGACAGCAGATAGTCTTGCAGTAATCTGGTACTCTTATTGGGAACGTAGGAACAGTTACTGAAGTTGCAGCAAGACTAAGGCTGTACTGACCTGAAGACCATTGTCTCCCTGAGACCTCACCTCACCCAATCTGCAAATTGCCCCAGGCGGTCCATTGACAGTGAATAGCCACTGCCCTGACCCTCCTCCCATGCTCTCCCAGTCCACACAGGCAACAAACTTTGACTAGCACAAGGAGGGCACTGCAGAGAAACTAGTTGTAGGCAGAACTCTGCTAGCTGCACGAGTTACAATATTGCTTCCTGGGAGCGCAGGAGTCAATGGAATTGTCCAAGACAGCAGCTGGTCTCACTGTGATCTTTGTCTATAGCGGGATCGTGCTGGCACAGATGTTGCAGGAAAACTGAGGCTTTATCGGCTGGATGGCCCTTGTCTCCCTGAGATCCCACTTCACCCAAGCCACAAAGCGTCTGCAGCCCATTGACAAGCAGTCTCCCATGCCCTGCTTGGCTCTGGGGTTGAGCAATCTGCACAGGCAATAGACCTTGGCTAGCACAGTGAGCGCATTTCGGGGAAAACGGTTGTGGGCAGACCACTGCTGCCTATACGAGCTGCAATATCTCTTGAGGGGATCGCAGGGGTCTGTGGGACTGCCCAGACAGCAGCTTGTCTCCATGTGATCTATGACTGACTACTGCAGGGATGTACAGAGATAGAAAGTGCAGAAAACAGGCTATTGGCCTGACGGCCCTTGACTCCCTGAGCCTCTACCCCATCCAATACACAAAGTGCCCGCTGCACATTGATAAACAGCTGCCCCTACCTCGGGGTGGCACATTCAGGCCCAAGGTGGGAAGCAGGTGGCCTTGCTAAAACTAGAAACTTGTACAGGGAGCTACAGAGACAGCACTGGCATGTAAACTGACATTGCAGTAGCAAGGGGAAATTTGCTCAACAGATTCATGAGATTCCCGGGTCCCTACACCACCCAACACACATATCACCCAGAGGCTTTTCCAGTTTCAGAGACTTGCAGGCAACTGACAGGCAGTGTCAAACCTGGAGGAGCACTGGTCCCCCTGCTAAACTGCCCTAGGTCAGGGACGGGGAATAACCGGACCACTGCCTATTGCATTGTCTCTTCCACTTACCCATAGATCCGGCATAGGCAACAACCATCTGCGGATGGCTTTGTAGCTCCCACAAGGTAGCCTTGAGCAATCAAAAGCAAGAGCTGCCCTTGGCCTATGGAGGAGTCCTCCCAAGGGGCCACAAAACCAAAGCATCTTGAGGATGGCACCAGGCCACAACAGAGCAACTCCTGATTAGTTCCATTAGTGATACACACAAACAGTGGTTGTAACAAGTACACAAGCCTGCTAGGGCAAATCTCACTCAGTGGGGTCGGCCCCCACTCAGCAACACTTACCCTGTGGGCGCAGTCAATTCTCACAGTTAGCCAGGGCATTAATCCCATCCACTGATGTACTAACAACAATAAAGTCTTGGAGACAACAAAAGATCACACGCAATCCACACAAAGATCACGTCTAGAGCACCCGGCATAGGCGAGCATGGAGAGTGCACCATTGGGCCACACAGGACACCTTCCACACTAGGCCATCTGGCCAAGGCTGAGAGACAAAACAAATATTTCTGACACATAGAAATAAACACAGAAAGACTAATAAAATGAGAAAACAAAGAAACATGCCACAAATGAAACAACAGGAGAAAACTCCAGAAAATAAGCTAAATGTAACAGAAGCAAGCAACCTACCAGAGACAGAGTTCAAAATAATGGTTATAAGTATGCTAAACGAACTTATGAAGAAAATGGATGAGCACAATGAGAACATCAACAGAGAGATAAACTGTAAGCATAAAAAAGGACATAGAATCCATAAAAAAGAACCAGACAGAAATGAAGAATACAATAACTGAAATGAAGGACACCTTAGAAGGATTCAACAGTAGATTGGATGAAGCAGAAGACCAACTCAGTGAATTAACTGGAAGACAAAGTAGCAGAATACACCCAATCAGAACAACAAAAAGAAAAAAAAATTTTTTTAAATGAGGTTAGTTTAAGAGAACTCTGAGACAACATGTAGCATAAAAATTTCCCAATCATAGGAGTATCCAAAGGAGTAGAGAGAGAACAAGGATTGAGAATCTATTTGAAGAAGTGATGACAGAAAACTTCCCTAACCTGGCAAAGGAATTACACAAACAAGTTCAGGAAGCACAAAGAGTCCCAAACAAGAGGAGTTCAAACAGACCTATACCAAGACACATCATAATTAAAATCCCAAAGACAAAGAGAGAATCTTAAAAGCAGCAAGAGAAAGGAAGCTAGTTACTTACAAGGGTACCCCCTTAAGAATCTGCTGATTTTTCAATGGAAACTTTGCAGGCCAGAAGGGACTGGCAAGAAATATTCAAAGTTATGAAAAACAAGAATCTACAACCACAAATACTCCACCCAGCAAGGCTTTCAATTAAAATGGAAGGTGAGAAAAAGAGCTTCCCAGACAGGGAAAAGCTTAAAAAATTCATCACCAACAAGCCAATATTACAAGATATGTTAAAAGGTCTTATAAAAAGAAGGGGGATAAAAAAGAAAATAGAACAAACAAATACGAATAATAAAGTGAGAGTAGCTATGTACCTATCAGTAATCACTTTATCTGTAAATGGATCAAATGCTCCAATCAAAAGACATAGGGTAGCCAAATGGATAAGAAAACAAGACCCATGCATATGCAGTCTAAAAGAGACCCACTTCAGATCAAATGACACAGACTGAAAGTAAAAGGATAGAAAAAGATATTTCGCACAAATGGAAATGAAAGAAAAGGCCAAGGTAGCAATACTTATATCAGATAAAATAGACTTTAAAACAAAGGCAATAATAAGAGACAAAGAAAGGCATTACATAATGCTAAACGGATCGATAAATCAAGAGGACATAACCCTAGTAAACATATACACACCCAACACAGGAGCACCTACATATATAAAGCAATTATTGACTGACATAAAAGGAGAGATCAACAGTAATACATTTGTAGTAGGAGACTTTAACACCCCATTGACAACAATGGACAGATCTTCCAGGAAAAAAAATCAACCCAGAAACAATGAGTCTAAAAGACACACTAGTCCAGATGGATTTAATAGATCTTTACAGAGCATTTTACCCCAAAGCAGCAAAATATGCATTCTTCTCAAGTGTACATGGAACATTTTCCAGGACAGACCACGTTAGGACACAAAACAAATCTCAATAAATTTAAGAAGAATGAAATCATATCAACCGTCTTCTTCGATCACAATGGTATGAAACTAGAAATCAATTACAAGAAAAAAAAAGGAAAATACACACAGATGGAGGCTAAATAACATGCTACTAAACAATAAATGGGTTATCAATAAGATCAAGGAAGAAATCAAAAAGATACCTAGAGACAAATGAACATGAAAACACAACAACTCAAAAGTCTATGGGACACAGCAAAAGCAATCCTAAGAAGGAAATTCCTAGCAATACAAGCCTACCTCAAGAAATTAGAAAACATGAACAATAGACTAGTGGTTACCAGAGGGTAGGGGGG
>NW_024349125.1:209116-380717 GCF_902729225.1 Pteropus medius | reverse complement strand
AAACTCAATGGGGAAAGGCTAAAAGCATTTTCCTTAAGATCAGGAACAAGACAAGGATGTCCACTTTCACCACTCCTCTTCAACATTGTATTGGAAGTCTCAGCCACAGAATTAAGACAAGAAAGAGAAATAAAAGATATCCAAATTGGAAAGGAAGAAGTAAAACTCTCATTATTTGCCGATGACATGATACTATACATAGAGAACCCTAAAGATTCCACCAAAAAAACTGTTAGAACTGATCAAT
This sequence comes from Pteropus medius, assembly GCF_902729225.1. Classification (NCBI taxonomy): domain Eukaryota; kingdom Metazoa; phylum Chordata; class Mammalia; order Chiroptera; family Pteropodidae; genus Pteropus; species Pteropus medius. The sequence continues at coordinate 380,470 of NW_024349125.1, read as the reverse complement.
GAATTCAGTAAAGTAGCAGGATTAATATTCAGAAGTCAGTGGCATTTTTATACGCCAATGATGAACTTTCAGAAAGAGAGGTTAAGAAAACAGTCCCATTTACAACTGCATCGAAAACAATAAAGTACCTGGGAATCAAATTATCCAAGGAGGGAAAAGAACTGTTCTCGGAAAATTATAAGTCACTGAAAAAAATTGAAGAAGATACAAATAAATAGAAGTATATACCGTGCTCTTGGGTAGGAAGAATCAACATCATTAAAATGGCGATACTACCCAAAGCAATCTATAGATTCAATGCAATCCCTATCAAATTACCAATGGCATTTTTCAGAGAGCTAGAACAAATAATCCTAAAATTTATATAGAACCATAAAAGACCCCTAATAGCCATGGCAATCTTGAGAAAGAAGATTCAAACTGTACTACAAGGCTACAGTAATCAAAACACATGGTACTGGCATAAAAACATATACATTGATCAGTGGAACAGAACAGAGAGCCCAGAAATAAATCCACACCTACACGTTCATTTAATATATGACAAAGAAGCAAGAATATACAATGGGGTAAAGACAGTCTCTTCAAAAAATGGTATTGTGAAAACTGGACAGATACATGCAAAAAAATGAAACTGGACCATCCTCTTACACCTTATACAAGAATAGAGTCAAAATGGATTAAAGACTTAAATGCAGACTCGAAACCATAAAACTTCTAAAAGAAAACATAGGCAGTAAACCCTCTGATATTGTTAACAGTAATTTCTTTTCAGATATATCTCCTCAGTCAAGGGAAACAAAAAAAATAAATGGGACTACATAAAACTAAAAAGTTTTTGCACAGCAAAGGTAACCATCAACAAAATAAAAGACAACCGACTGGGAGAAGATATTCGCTAATGATACATCTGATAAGGGGTTAATATCCAAAATATATAAAGAACTCATACAACTCAACAATAAAAACAAACAATCCAATTAAAAAATAAGCATAAGACCTGAACAGACACTTCGCCAAAGAGGAAATACAGATGGCCAATAGATATGTGAAGAGATGCTCAAGGTCACTAATCATCAAAGAAGTACAAAGTAAAACCGCAATGAGATATCACCTGACACCTGTCAGAATGGTTATCATCAATAAATCAAAGAACAACAAACATTGGCAAGGATGTAGAGAAAAAGGAATCCTCATACGTTGTTGGTGGGATTGCAATTGGTACAGCCACTATGGAAAACAGTCTGGAGGTTTCTCAAAAAATTAAAAATGGATATACATTTGACCTAGCAATTGCACTTCTGGGTTTACCCAAAGAAAAACAAACCCATAATTTGTAAAGACCTATGCATCCCAATATTCATGGCAGCGCAATTTACAATAGCCAAGATATGGAAGCAACCTAAACATCCATCAACAGACAACTGGATAAAGAGGTTATAGTTCACATATACAATGGAATATTACTCAGCCATAAAAAAAAAATGAAACCCTGCCATTTGCAACGACATGGATGGACCTGGAGGTTATTATGCTGGATGAAATAAGTCAGACAGAGAAAAATAAATACCATAGAATTTCGCTTATATGCAGAATCTAAGGAACAAAAATAACAAACTAATCAAAAACAGACTCACAAATATAGAGGTCAATCCGGTGATAGACAGAGAGGAGGGGTTGAGGAGCTGGGAGAAAGGGGTGAAGGGTTAAAGTACAAATTAGTAGTTGATAGATGGGCACGGGGATGGGGAGCACAGCATAGGGAATGCAGTTAGCATTAATATAATGGCTAGGTGGAGAGCCAGAGGAGAAAGAGCAATTAGGGGGATCGTTTTATAAACTATATAAATGTCTAACCAATGTACTGTATGCTTCAAACTAAAAATAAAATTTAAAAAAATATTAATAAATTATGGAATGTAGACATTGTAGTAAAGGGCTACTACTGATTACATCTAACTATAAAACAAATTCAAACGACTGTGAGATAATTACAGAACAGGATGCTACATTATAAAAGAAGACATGGAGAGGAGGGAAGACAGGAAGAAGTATGCAAAAATCCTCATCTTTCATAGCAGAGGTCATATATACCATCAAAAATTGAAACATATCTATAAAATCAACATAATTAACTTCTTGATGTTTTTCAGGGCCTCTTAAATTTAGAGGGATCTTTTAATAAATAATAAACTTTAGTTAAGAAATATATATTTGAAAATCAACGATTCTTTTAATTGAACTTTAATTTCTCTTTTCTCCATTCAATTCAGTTAAAACTAAATTTCATATGTACATGCAACTTGCAATCTCCACCCTACATGACCCTTCAAATGCAGCCAGCATGACTATTGGTGGACTAACCCCTGATATGATGCAATATGAAGTCCAGAGGTCAGCTTTGAAGTGGTGTTGTTTGAAATGTTTGATTTGAATGTAATCAAGCCCTTAGATCAACTTTCGGTTGGGAAATAGAGGAAAATAAGTTCAGCAAGACTTCAGAAAGTAAGTCAGACAATCCATAAAATACGACATTTTACAATACACCTGGCCAAGACTCTTCCCCAATATCATGGGGAATGGGTGGAATGGGGGGCTTTTCCCAACTAGAAAGACATAACTCTATGTATTGCATGAAGCTTGACTTGATCTAGATTCAAATGTTTAAATCAACCATAAAAACATCTTGGGGACAATGGGGATGATTATAGATCTGGTATTAGATTATTTTAGGAAATTACTGTTAAATTTGTTAAAAGAAAAATGATACTACATAGGAGTATATCTGTATTTCAAGAGAAGCATGTTGAAGTATTTCAGAGTGAAGTGCCATGATGTTTGCAACTTACTTTCAATGGTTCTGGGGAAAAATTGCAAATAGCAAAATGTTAATTATTGCATCTCAGTGGTGTGTATATAGGTGTTCATTGTTCTTTGCTTTCTATCTTTCTGTATGCTTAAAACTTTTCATAATAAAAAGTGATGGGGGTATTCTCAAAAAAAATAATAATTAAATGAAAGCTCCCTTTCCCAACTCCTTTTTGGATTAAAGAAAACAATTTATAAATAAATGAGTAAATATGTAGCATCTATAGTATGGACACATTTAAAAAGTAATTCAATCTATGCATCTATGTCTCCAATCCATCCATATATCTAGATGTCTGAAATCATTGCCTAATGTCAATTATGTTAATTTTAAATTTCCGCCCTTATATATTTCTTTTGTTTGAATTCTTTATAATGATCATAATTGAATGACTTTTCTTTTTAAAAAATAGATATTTCAAGATATGGATTCTAGGTTGTAGGAATATAGATAATTATTGTTCTTCATGCATTCCTGTATTGAAATAAAATAACCCCCAAGTTTTTAACCAAATTCTTGTAGAAGTGAATGCAAAGAAGTGAGGACAATATGTGTACACAACTCTTTGAGGAGTCTGACTCTGAAAGGAACTAAAAAAGAAGGCCCATGTGGGATCCAGGGAAGGTTTTTGTTTGCTAATGGAGAGAGGTTGCTGATTTCAAAAAGAAGATGATTATTCGAGGAGGTGGGGGGAGCGGACGCCAAGAAGTGCGGGGCTGGCCCTTCCACAGAAACAACAATAAGTTCCCTCCATTTTAGCAGGAAGAACAGGGAGGAACATTCTTTGATGGTTTCTATTAATGAACTATCACAGAAGGAGGTGAAGGACAGGGGTGTGGGAGGGTTCACGATGAAGGAGAAAGCCTGAAAGAGTGAGTTATTTCTGGGACAAGAAGAGCCAGTTGAGGCTTGTGATCAACAATTTAAAGTCAAGCCAGCCAGCTCAGAATGGTTTTTCTTTCAGGACAGATGAACTGCTCAAGGACTGAAGGAAGGAGGCAGATGGTAGGTTGTGCCCAACAAGTGACAGCCAAGGTGGGAACCAGAAGGAAGTCATGCGGCTTCCAGAGCTGCTCTTCATGGAACTGGAGGGAAGAGCTGCCATAGCACATAGATGGTGACCATCCCTGCAGAGACTGGAGCACGGGCCCTGGGAGTGACCATGACAAGTGGGACAAGACCAGCTGCCATGGTTCAGCTCGTGGATCCTGAAGCCCCAAAGGCTGATGTCAGTCTAGGTTGACAGGAACACAGGCATCGCCACTAAATAAATCATAGGAGCCCAGGAGCCATCACAGAGAGGACTGAAAGTGCAGGGGAAGGCTGGAGTCTTCATGGAGCATGCACAGTGGGGAGCCACCAGACTGCTCCCCGCCCCCGCCCCCGGGGCCCCCAATCCCAGCACCCAGCCAGGGCCACAACTGGGGTGAGATCAGGATCCAGCTCCATTCCAGGTGACGAAGGGAGCAGCGTATTCAACAGAAAGCAGGTTCTCATCAAAATGAGAAAATTAACAATTGATTTTGTTTTTTTTGCGTGGACTTCCAGTTCCCACAACTGGAGATTCCAAATCAATAGCTTTTATAAAAATCTATCCAAGTGAGTCACATCACAAGGATAGGTTTGGAAACCACTGTGTTAAATCTCAAAGCCCTAAGATGTAGAAAGAAGTAGACACTCAGCAAATACCGAGCAAATATTTGTGAACTGAATACAACTAGTTCTATACTTTTTAAACATCATTTGTAAATGCTTGCATGTCATAGAGAATAGGTTTTAAATGGCAACAACAACAACAAAACAACTCAGGACCACCTGCACAACCATCATGAATCTGATTCCTAAGAACTATTATGACCAACTGGTCACAGATTCTTAGATAACCTTGCTTTTCCCTCTCACCCCAACACAGTTTGAAAGTTCACATCTTTCAACCTCTCTGTCCAACCAGGAAAATCTAGCATTATATTGAACTAAGACAAATAACTAAGACCATCCATCAAGTCTTGTACCCCAACCAGAAACAATCTGCTCAAAATGGAAGAGAAAAAACATCCGTTGAGCTACATTCCCATGACCCTAAAAATTAAGCAATTATCAAGGTCCTTCCTTCTAAGCGACAACACAACACTCTATCCTCAAACGGCTAATGCTTGGATCAGATTTCCATGGTTTACTGTTGTTATCAAATCACACCAACCCTCTTCCCCTCAAAACTGTATATTACTGAAATGTGAAACGTTTACTTATAACGGTTATTAAGGGTTTTTGCCTTGCTGAAACTAAAACTCGATTTCCTCCTTTAACCATGGAACACAAAATTTTAAAGGTGGAAAGGCTAGAGCATGGAATGTCTCAGATAATAATTCTTCCTGGTGGGACACTACCCTTCATCTGGTAAACACTACCCTTCATCTGGTAAACACTGCCCTGTGTTTACCACTCCCTGCCTCCCACAAGAAGACATGTGTTTTGGAGGCATTGAATGCCATGGCAGGAGAGCACACTGCTCACTCAAGTGCAGAAAGTGAAGAGTGAGGTTCAAACCACCCAACAAACTCCAGTCCATTCCCAAACAAGCCTATGAATAGCATTCTCTTGTTTTTTATCCTAGGCGATCCAGGTTTAGGCATATGGTTATTCCACTTTCTTTAAGGCAGGGTTTGCATTTCTCACGGATGCCAGCAAGCGTGCTGTACCACAATAGTAGAGACCTTGAAAAGAATACTGACAGCCTGACTCACCAAAAAAGTATCCCAAATCTAGCCCTTCCCTCCATACCCCCATCCCAGTCCAAGCCATATCTTAGAATTATCTGGAATACTGCAATCACTTCCTAGCTCCTCTCCATGCTTCCAACACCATCCACCCATCAGCCAAGGAAATCTTCTTAATCACACAGATTATGTCATGTCGGCACATGCTAAAATCTTCCATCTGATTGCATTTAAACTAAAATTAAAACAATTTGTTTAGTTTGATGGTCTCCCTGCTTCCTCTTGGTCCCCCAATAACTGTCTCAACACAGCAGCCAGAGTGATTTCGATCATGTTACTCCTATGCTCTTCCCAGTGGCTCTCGTCCCTCAGAGCCTCCACACAGGCCCTACATAATCTACCAATCCATTACCTGAGACCCATATAGTAGCATTCCCACCCAAACTCCTTACTCTTCCATACCTGGAATGTTCTTCCCCCATCTCACTCACCTCACTTGTTTTGCTTCAAATGTCACCTCCTCAGCGAGGCTTCACTGATCACACTGAGATGGAATTCTCTCCCATGCCCACACTCCCTACCTCACTCCCTTTTCCTGTCTTACATTTTTCTTGTGAACACAGCCACATCTGCCATGATAAAAATTCTATCAGTTTACTTCTTACTCCACTAGAAAGCTTTATGTAAGCTCCAGGAGGATGGATGGATGCTCCATAACATTTGGTATTTTGATCTGCTTTATTCACTTCTGAATCCCAAGTGCCAAACATTGCCTGGCACATAACGGGTGTTTAATAAATATTATTGAAGGAATTAGAGATCTGATCCTGCCTTCCCTGTCTCTCCTACCTTCTCCCACTTGTTCATTCAGTTCTGGCCACAGTGACCGTGATCTCTCTGTTCCTTCAGCAGGCCAAGCTCATGCCCCCTTCAGAACATTCCCATCTGTCTGGAATGCTGTAGTGCCAACCACTCCACCCCAGCCGCTCTCATTTCATATCTAAAATTACTTTGATTATTCATGAACCCACTTGTTTATTTTTCTGTCTCCATCAATAACATGGAATCTTCAGAACAGGGGATTTGTGTTGTTCACAGCTGCTTCCCTGGTGCCTGTGACAGGGTTGGCACATAGTAAGCGCTCGATAAGTATGTTGTAGTTGTAAACAGCCAAGCTCATGTGAGTCTCCACTTTCTCAAGTATAAAATAAGAAGGCTGAAGATAATCTCTGAGGTCTCTTTGCACTCTTCATAAAATGCGGATTTCACAGTATAGTTTACAAAGAGCCCTCACTTATGACAGCTCCAGCAAAGCTCTGGGAGGTAATTAACAGGGTTATAATAATTCAGCTTTCGCATCTGAGAAAACTGCTGACTATGGGACTGGCCCACAGGCATAGCTATTAAGTGGTGGAGCTATGTCTAAATCCACAACGCTTTCAATGCTGCTACTACGACAGCAAAATTAAACAGGATTTTCTAGTCCTTACAAATAGGTTCAAGGAACCACAAATTTGCTGGCTTACTATAAACACGTCCAAAAAAGTACATCGTGTGAACGTCTCATTGTTTTCCCCAATTTTCCATGAACATGCTGGTAATGTGAGAATGAATGATCGCTCAAAACAAATGAACTCATCCGATTGTTGAACATGTAGATGTCTATAAAGAAATGTTCGCTTGTTTCAGCTCATCGGTGCACTGGAAAGCTTTGGGATGTAGCTCTACGGAAGCACAATTCCGTAGTGTCCTGCGGTAGTAAGTAGTGAAGTAAATAGTGGTGAGGCGTGCCCGCGATCACTGACAGGAGAATGACTTTGTTAGGTTGTAGTTGGGTTTTTAGACGCTGCGAAGGTTTCCGGCCTTGCGTAAACGTGGTCAAGGTGCAAAGCCCACGGCCACCCGCGCTGGCACTGCAACTCGAGGCTCTCGGTCCCCACCCGCCCTGACCCGGGCGCGGCCTTAGGGTAAGAAGGCATGGGCAACCCCGCCGCCCCCCACTGAGGGGACGTCGCGTGTCCAGCCAGCGTGGCGCGGGAACGAGAAGGTACCAGGTCAGGTCGCCGCGGAGCAGCCGGGCGCCCCGCGCCGATCCCGCCCGAACCCCTGGCGCCCGCCTCACCTATAGGTGGTCAGCAGCGCCTTGTTGACCAGCACGATGAGAAAGGAGCAGGTCCCGTAGAAGAGCGCGGACAGTAGCTGGGCCACTCCGGAGGGCAGCGGGGACGGGGCGGATGCGGGCTCGGCGCCCGCGTGGTCATCCTCGCAGGTCATGTCCCGCAGCCCCCGGCCCGCAGCCTGCCGCCCGCCTCCACTGCCCTCCGGCCGGCCCCGCCCCAGTTCCGTCCCCGCCCCCGGCCGCCGCGAGAGAGCGCGGCCAAAACAGGAAGGGCTTGGGCGCGAACACCACGTGCTCGCGCGCGCCCGGGGCCAGCGCCCCAAAGCTGCGCGCGCGGCGGGTGCCGCTCGGCAGGAGTTAGTCCTCAGGAATACACTGGGTCTAAGCACTCCTTACGGTGGAAAGGGAGATCAGAAACGAGATTGGAAGAAATAAAAACCCCTACCGTCTTCCAGACTGTTCTCTTGGGGAGAAACGCTTCGGTTAAGTCTTAGAGCTAGCTGGTTTTGGGTTTTTTTCCTACTTTTTAACATATAATTTACATACAACGAAATTCAAATTCTACGAGTCCACAGTGTAGTTTTGACTAATTCATACATCCATGTAACCATCCAAATCAAAACATTTCCAGCACTCCAAAAAGTGCCTTTTTTGCTCCACCTAAGTCAATCCCAACTCATTCTGGTTCTATGGTAGATTCGATTTGCCTTTTCTAGAATTTTACGTAAATTTCATATAAATTAGTATGTCCTCTTTTAATCTTTTGCGCTTCATTTGCATTTTTGCAACTTTCCCATGTTGTTTCTTATAATTGTTGAGTAGTAATACGATTTGTTTATCCATTCACCAATCGACGGGCATGTTGATTGTATCTAGTTTAAGGCTATTATAAAAACTGCTTCCACAAACATTCGTGTACAAATTCTTGTGTGAACCTGTATGTTTTCATTTCCCTTTGGTAAGTACCTAGGAGTGGAATGGCTGGGGTAAGGTGGGTGCAAAGTCTCAAGGTTCTCCTTGCCTCTGCGTGCTTTCTGGCAAGTCTTCTCCTGAGGACCCATTCCCTATCTACCCGGATAGCAACTAAGCATCAGTGTGTATTGTTCACGTTAATTCTAGGAGAGCCTCCCAGAACTGCCTACTCTGACCAGAGTTCACTTGCTTTAGCATTTTTTCAAGTAGGTGTCCCATATTTCCATTCTATATACTTAACTTTAAAAATCTGAAATCTTAGCTTTTTAGAAAAGCTAAGGATTTCAAGTTAAAGAGATGTTTGAGCCTAACAGAATATCCATGCTGTACAATTGTGTTTTTTTGTTTTTTTTTTTTATTGTAGGCACTGGTGAGAACTAAAGCAGAATTTTTGACAAAAAACTTAAGCACTAAAAAAGCCAGAAAGGAGGAGTCCACATTATTCAAAATAAGAAACACATGTAGGACAGCTTTAAAATAGAAAATGAATTCATATCCAAGTTGAACCAAAAATCTAAACTTAAAGTCATTTTGGTTAATTTCCTCAAAAAGATCAATTCGGCTTCCAGTGAGTCTCCAAATAAGTTTTGACTGCAAAACAGTAGTCACTTTTAATGACAGCCTTAATCATATTTGCATTTAATTTGCTTCTATGTACATACTTCCAAGACCTTAAGTCACTGTCAAAATCTCATCCTTACTGTTTAAATCACAACTCACAACTAAAGAGTTGCCTGTGCAATTCTTTAGCACAAAGCCTGGATGGGATGAACCTTGCCATTTAAAGTACAAGACTAAATATATACCAAAAATAACTAATGAAAAATTACACTGATTTGCTTGATCAGAAAAGTAAACAGGCTCTGAGTGGATTCTTGAAGAAGTGACCCCAGCTTTAACACATCCTGAATTTAAATAAAATGAAATCCCCCTGAGTAATGTAAGGCCTGCAATAGGCCTGGCACCAGTGTATTTTTAGCACTGTAATAATGAACCAGATGAAGAAGTGAAATGAATATGTATAATCAAAAAAAACCTCATTTTAAAGTAAGAAAAAGCATTTCACACTATGGTTCCAATTATGCTAAAAAGATACCTTGTTTGAGATTGGAATGAAATAAAAAATGTACTAAAATAATGATGGAAGAATGTAGGGCTATAGGTGACATTTCCTCTATCTTTTCTATATCATGGCTGTTATATTTTTGAATGGAAAACAAATTATAAAAGGTTCAGGAATGAACTTGTAATTTAAACTGTAAATTAAAATAAAATTTTATTCAAAGCATCTTTTAAAATTACAGCATGTTTATTCTTATGCTGTTAATTCTGCCAAACTACAACTTAGCCATATGAAGCATAAAACACTTCAAAAACTTGAATGTAAACCACATTTTCAAAACAAAAAGCAGTCTTAACACACCTCAATTTTAAATGCCAATGTATTTTGTCCAAGTACATAGCTTATACCGAAAAAGAACATTTTAAATATTTCTATAGTAAATAGTTGTAATAATTTCTTAAACTTTCAATTATACAAATAAAAAATGTTTGTGAATATAACTATTATAGTTGACAAAAGCTGACCAGAGAAACAAAAACTCTTATTTTTGAAGGCCTTAAATTTTATTATCTTTGAATTGGCAAGTATTTGTATTTTTTTAATTCTTACCACCCTTCCTTCTTCATGTAATTTCACCAAATTTTAAATTTCCCAAGACTGATGAGTGTTGCTTTTTATAGTTCATTAAGTAATATTTGAGAAGAAAAATTCTAGTGAAAATGTTGAACCTAAAACCAAAAAAATTCAATGCTATAGTCTTTCTTACTGTGCTTATAAGTGCTCCAAGTTAAAATTCTATATATCAGATTACAAACAAAATTCTTAGACCATTACAAATATAAATTTTCTTATTACAAAAAAATCCTTCAAAATTTACTGTACAGAGGATTACATTTGTAAAGTATGTCCTCATGATACACATTATTTGTTACTATCATCTTTCACACTTTCGCTCCTTTTCAGACATCTACATTCCTCCCCTTCACCATGGCTACATATGTGAAACTGTATACTGCAGCACACTGGGATTTGGGGAGAAAGAAGCCTACATTTTAGATAATGTTTAAACTACATCTGTACTACTTCAATTCAAAAAAGAAAATAAAGGCGCTGAAGAGCCCATGTTTCCCTCTTATTCTGAGGTTTACTCCAATTAAAATCCATAAAATCACCATGCTATGCATGTTATTTAGTTTCTGCTTAAAACAAAAGCTAAAATGAAGATAAAAGAGGTGAACTGCTCAGCTCCTGATTTTTATGTTCATGCTTCAGTATATAAAGTGGTGTTTAAAAACTTCATCTATTTGGGAAATGGTTTAAAACCACCACACAAGTTAACACACTTGCAGTTAAAACTATTCCAGAAGCCTAGTTATTTGAGTAGCTAATATTTTCTGCAGTGTTTAACTGATAGCTAAATTTAGTGAGCACAAAATAGCTTGGCATGTTATTCTGTAAAGCAAGGTGGCTTTATGCACTGAAAATATAAATAGGAGGCTTCCATTTGCTAATAATCCTAAACAAGCAATTAAAATTTAGTGTTTGCTAACGAAAGATCTAAAACAGTTCACTACAAAACAACCCTGTAGATGTCCCTTTTATTAATAAAAATCCAAGTGCCAAATCTCATTACAGGGCCCATAATATTAAAAAACAATTACCAGGTTACTTAGACTTTGCAAGATTAATCACTCAATTTCAGCAAATGAGAAATAAGAAATGTGCAAAAGTTCCCAAGTTAACAAGCAAGGAATGACAAGTGCTTTTCAAATCTAAACAGCATAGTAAGTTATAAAGCCTCAGAAAGAGAATAAGACTGATTTTACTCCAATTCTGAAAATTCTGAACTATTATGCATCTCACCAAGATCCTCAAATATCTATTTTTCTTCTGAAGTCCATGACTTAGAACCTCTTCCGAAAGAGTCAGTTTTCCATTTCTCTAGTCTTGTTAGTCACACTATTTTGCAATTTAAAAATGTCTTATACACATATCTTATATTTTCTTGCTTGCTTCAGTGTTTACAGTATTACTAAACATACTAATATACATTGTTAAAAATGATCTTATAAATAATCTATTTCAACCTTCTTTGGCTACATGTTCCATTGTTTTTCATATGAGTGTCTTATTCAGAAAGTGCTTCCTGTGAGAACTGCTTCCAATGAATGCATTAAACTTGCAAAATCTAGCTTCCCACAATACGTAGTTTCCTACCCTGTACTAAACTCCCATATTTACAAAATATTTTAAACTTTACAACAATCCATTACCATATAAAAAAAAAGTGCAATTCTCTCTCACCCCGTATTCCGGGGCAATGACATTCTTCATAAATTTCTACAAAATAGCAGCCTATGAAAAGCAAATAAGGTGCTTAGCTTATGCCCAAGGATCTACTTTTGAAGTACGCTGGGCAGTACTTTTGTACAGTGGAAGAGTCAGTGTGCAGGCTACTGGCGGAGTGGCGCTCCTGTCAGGTTGGCGAGCTCTATGAGAGCGAGGGCTCCGTGCAGGCGTTCCCGCTGTTCCTGCAGCCGGCGCTGGGCACCGCTCTTCTCATCATCCTCCTCGTCAGACTGAAGGTATTCCAAAGGGTCCTGCTGCTCCTGATCCGCCTTCTGAACGAGCTTTCCTTTCAAAGTAGGGGTACGCTGCTCTCTTGTTTCCCAATACCTATGGGAAATGCATTGCATTAGTTATATGATATACATGACATTCTCAAATGTTTACTTTGCTTTTTTAAAAAAGGTTCTTTACCACATATTAAATGTGTTTAAGTTTTAAAAGTTATAAAGTGATTTCACATATGTTTCCCATTACTAAAGAAACAATTCAACTTTGAGAAGTTGAGGGACTTGCTCAGATTTCCAAAATCAAAAACTGGCAGTTCTGGGTCTCATACTCAACTCTCTGATCATATGTATTTGCCATTAAACTATAGTTGACTTAAAGATCATATATGAAATGCACTGAAGTATAGAAACAGTAGAATAATCATTAGAAACCTATTTATCCTATCCACAGAGGGATGGTGACTTCTGACACTTAACTATGAGAAACTTTAAACCCACAATATATGACATACAGATTAATATCTATAACACGTAGAACTTATTCAAAAATTTAAAAGCACCACAATTACTCAACTGGTAATTCACAAAATGCAAATGTTACACCTTGTTGGTAACTAAAGAAATGCATATTTAAATGACATTAGCATTACATCCAAAAATGTCCAGACTTTTATATTAATGTTCACAGTAGCTTTATTTGTAATAGCCAAAAACAGCCCAATGCCTATCACTAGATGAATGAATAAACAAGTTGAGGTGTAGCCATACAATGGATTACTACTCAGCAATAAAAAGGAGTGAACTATTGATACACTAAACAACATAGATAAATCTCAAAAAACTTATGTTGACTGAAAGAAGCCAGACAAACAGGAGTATAAAATTTTGTATAAAATTCTAGAAAATGCAAACTAGTTTATAGTTACAGAAAGCAGATCAGTGTTGTTTGGGGAAGAGGAGGGCAGGAAGGGGTGGGAGTGATGGATTCTAAGGGGACCTAATGGATATATTCACTGTCTTGATAGTGCTAATTTCACAGATGTATACACATGTCCAAATGTATCAAACTGTATGCTTTAAATATGTACAATTTATTGTATGGCAATTATACCTCAGTAAAGCTGTTTTTAAAATTACATACAAAAAAAATACAACTTCTGGATTTCAAGAAATCAAGACTACTCGAACTGGGAAAGTTTTGGCAATATTCAGGTTTAAAAAAAGAAATGCAAATAGTTCAGTATTACTTGAAATGCAACTAGAAAAGAGAAACAGCAAAAGAGAAGTTTAGCTAAGTCAGCCAAGACCAAGTAATGAAGGGCTGGTGATGCCATAATAAAGGGCTTAGACTTCATATTGAGGATCACAGTAGCATTTTAGAAAGATCCCTCTGGCAGCAGCATGGAGAATGGATTGAAAGGGTTGAAGTGGCTGAATCTGAGAGTTTTAAGGAAGCAGAATCCATAAGTTGGTCACTGAGTCGATGGAAGAAAGAGAGGATAAAGACAAGGATGACCAAGAAGTTTCTGGCCTGGGTAAAATTAGAGATAATGGGACAGTGGAGGCCAGACAGGAAGGAGAGAGAGAAAAGAAGTGATGCAGTAAGCAAGACAAACATAATCCCTGCCCTTGTGGAGGTTATAGTCAAACAGAGAAGATAGAAACTGAATGAATAAATAAGTGTGTAATGAAGATTTTGAAAGGGAAAATACAGTGTGTTACAAAAGCATCTATTAAGTGACTCTAACCTTGTTTGTTTTGGGTGTTGGTGAACAGGTTAGGGAAGGACTTCCTGAAGTGATGTTAAACCTGAGTAAGAAATGAAAAATGAGCTAAGTGGCTAAAGAGGGAAACAAGCATTTTCCACAGAGGCAGCAGTGAGCACAAAAGCCCAGAAACCACAGGGTGAGTGGTGTTGAGAAACCAGGAGCCCAGATGGGCGGAGACAGTTGCATTGCAGGAGGGAGGCAGAGCACCAGCAGTACAATCAGGGGAGCTAGACTTTCTCTCAAGTGCAGAGGAAGCCAGTGAAGCTAGGGAGTGGCACCATCAGCTGCTGCTGGTTTATATATGATATGACTCCTTAAATCAAACTAGTTTTAGAGAAATTTCTTTATACTGCCTCCCTTGTTGCCCTTAAGAAAAACTAAAATAGATGCTTTTAAGGATTTTAGAAGAACATCGCTCTCCATCTCTTACTCTTTCTATATATATAGATGGATGAGTGGATGGATGGATGGGTGGGTAGATATATATATTATGAGTATGTATATATTATATATTATACTATAATATATAACATATACTATATATTGTATATAATTAATGTGTAATATATACTCACATTATATGAATATATTATATATATAATATATAGTATATAGTATATATTATATATATTACATAGCATATATTATATTCGTATAATAATCAGCACAGATCTAATTCTAACAGAAAATGAAGAGATGTTGCACTAACAACAAATGAAATACAATACGTATAAAACATTCTTTTAAAATGAGGGACTCTTGCTTTTAAAATAAATTGTGGTCCGGGCACTCAGTACTAATTACTATCATATAGTAGTTCTCTATCACACACAGAACCTAATAACACCCCTAATGATTCAGTGGTTTAAGGAAATAAAAGCACCATTTCAAGTTATTATATAAAATGTGTATAAAATCAACTTATTTAAAATGAGAGAGATTCTAGGAAACATGGTAGAGTAAGAGATATCCTCAGATCTCTCCCCTTGAAACAATAAGCTGAACATCTAAAACTCAATAAAAAACACTCAAACGGCACACTAGCATTTCTGAGTGTGGGATCTGCACATGAGAGCTACCACAGGTCGGAACCCCGGTCGTCAGGCGGTGGATTTGGAGGAATAAAGAGGCTACCTCTCGAAGCTGCCAGAGCTCCCTATTGGAGGAGGGGGAGGGGAGAAGGAGTGGCGCATTCCCTGAACAGCCCTGCCTGGGAAAGCTGTGAGCTCCCCCCCTGCCCCTCCCCCTGAGGCGGCAGAGCCCAGTCACAACGGCAGAAGGCAAGGAAACAGGACGGCACACAACCCCCAACCCAGAGGGCTCCTCTACCCATACCCTCCAAGACCGATCACCCCGGAACCCTAGGGGAATCTGAGCAAATGCTGCCGAGACTATCGCTGACACTGACAGTGACTGAAACTGAGGGTAGACAGCATGATTAAGTTACGTCTGACAAAGGATCATTCAAGAATACTATTAAAAAGTATATAATAACAGATTTAATAACCTAGAAAAACTGGACCGGTACTTAGAAAAATACAATATTCCTAGATTGAATCAAGATCTGGAAAATCTAATCTGGAAAATAAGCAGTTTAGAAATTGAAACAATCATCAAAAACGTACCAAAAAGTAAAAGTCCAGGACCTGTGAATTCTACCAAACATTCAAAGAAGATTTCATACCTATTCTCCTCAAACTCTTCCAAAAAATCAAAGAGGAAGCAATACTTCTCAACTCATTTTATGAGGCCAATATTATTCTGATACCAAAACCTGGTAAAGATAACACAAAAAAAGAAAACTACAGACCCATATCTCTCATGCAAAAATCCTAAATGAGACATTAGCAAACTGAATACAGCAACATATTAAAAAGATTATACACCACGATCAAGTGGGCTTCATCCCAGGAGCAAAGGGATGGTTCAACATACGCAAATCGATTGATGTGATACACCACGTAAACAAATTAAAAAATAAGAATCATATGATCATATTAATAGATGCAGAAAAAGCCTTTGACAAAATACAGCATCCATTTATGGTCAAAACACTTAACAAAATTGGTATAGAAGGAAAGTACCTTAACATAATAAAGGCCATATATGACAATCCCTCAGCTAACATTATACTTAATGGTGAAAAACTAAAAACTTCTCTCTAAGATCAGGAACAAGGCAAGGCTGTCCACTATCACCACTGTAATTCAATATAATATTGGAGGTCCTAGCAAGTGCAATCGGACAAGAGAAAGATATAAAAGGCATCCAAATAGGAAACTAAGAAATCGAACTGTCACTATTTGCAGATGACATGATTCTCTATATAGAAAACCTATAAAGACTCCACAAGAACACTACTAGAAACAATAAGCAAATACAGTAAAGTTTCTGGATACAAATCTATTTTCAAAAATCCAAAGCATTCTTAAACTCTAATAATGATGTGTCAGAAAAAGAAGTAGAAAAAATAATTCCTTTTGCAATTGCACCAAAAAGAATAAAATACCGAGGAATAAATCTAATGAAACATGTGAAGGGCCTATATATAATGAAAACTACAAGACTCTATTAAAAGAAATCAAAGAAGATACAAAGAAATGGAAAGACATTCCGTGTTCTTGGATTGGAAGAATCAACATAGTTAAAATGACCATATTACCTAAAGCATTATACAGATTTAATGCAATCTCCATCAAAATCCCATCAGCATTTTTTAAAGAAATAGAACAAAATATCATCAGATTTGTATGAAAGCACAAAAGACCCTGAATTGCCAAAGCCATCCTGAGAAAAAAGAACAAGGCTGGAGGCATCATTCTGCCCGACTTCGAATTATACTACAAAGTGACAGTAATCAAAACGGCATGGTATTGGCAGAAAAACAGACACACAGACCAGTGGAATAGAATCGAGAGTCCAGAAGTAAACCCATATTTATATGGACAAATAATTTTCGACAAAAAAGCCAAAAACATACAGTGGAGAAAGGAAAGCCTCTTCAATAAATGGTGCTGGGAAAACTGGAAAGCCGCCTACAAAAAAATGCATCTAGACTGTTGTCTATCACAACACACCAAAATTAACTCAAAATGGATTAAGGACCTGAATATAAGACCTGAAACAATAAGATGCATAGAAGAAAACATAGGAACTAAACTCAAGGACCTTGGACTTAAATAGAGGATTCTATGAATTTGACCTCAAAAGCAAGGGAAGTAAAAGCTAAAATAAATGAATGGGACTACACCAAACTAAAAAGCTTCTGCTCAGCAAAAGAAACTGTCAACAAGGTAAAGAGACAACCATCTGAATGGGAAAATATATTTGCAAGCAACACCTCCGATAAGAGCCTAACATCCAAAATATACAAAGAACTCATACGACTCAATGACAACAAAAACACAAATGATCCGATCAAAAAATGGGCAGAGGACCTGAACAGACACTTCTCCCTAGAGGACATACAAATGGCCAACAAATATATGAAAAGATCTTCAACATCGCTAGCTATTAGGGAACTGCGTATCAAAACCACAATGAGATACCATCTCACACCTGTTAGAATAGCTATAATCAACGGGACAAGCAATAACAAATGTTGGAGAGGATGCAGAGAAATAGGAACCCTCATACATTGCTGGTGGGACTGCAAATTGGTACAGCCACTATGGAGTTTCCTCAAAAAACTAAGACTTGATCTACCATATGATCCAGCAATCCCTCGACTGGGTATTTACCCCAAAGACTTGAAAACCCATATCCGAAAAGATATTTGCACACAGATGTTCAGAGCAGCATTATTCACAGTGGCCAGGACATGGAAGCAACTGAAGTGTCCTACGATAGATGATTGGCTAAAGAAGCTGTGCTACATATATACAATGGAATATTACTCAGCCATAAGAAGAAATGAAATACTGCCATTTGCGACAACCTGGATGGACCTCGAGATAATCATGCTAAGTGAAATAAGCCAGACAGAAAAAGTTGAAAATCACATGATATCACTTATATGTGGGATATAAATCTAAAAGCAACAAATAAGCAGGACAAACAGAGACTCATGGACATGGACAATGAACTAATGGTTACCAGAGGGTAGGGAGTGGGGGAGGAGGGGGAAAGTAGATGGGATAAAGGGGGTCAAATATATGGTAGCTGAAGGAAACTGGACTTTGGGTGGCAATCACACAATAGAATATGTAGATGTCAAATGATAAGGTACATTTGAAAATTATATAATTATATTAACCAATGTTACCCCAATAAACTTAATTAAAAAAAATAATAAAAAAATAAAATGAGAGAACTGTCCTAGTCCCTAGCCTCAGTCTTCACTCTGGTAGATTTTCTGCAGGAGACTCCAAAGAAAGCCTTACTTTGCCAACCACTCAGCGGCAGCCTGGTTGTCCACAGCCTGGTGCTTACTGAGAGCATCGGTGGGCTCCTCCCGCTTCAGCCTGGCATAAGGGTGCTTTGGACAGTGGCGGTTTGCATGGGTGAATCTGCTAAGGCAGCCTTCAAAACACAGAGGGAAACATTCATCAGAATCTGGACATCCAGCAGACATGGAAAACAGCTAGTAACCGAGAAAAGTAAATTAAGACGAGAAATTTAGACGATAATATGCTTCCTTCACTTTAATAGTTAAAAAGTTTAAAACTAAAGTAAATGCCTAATCTAAAGGCTATATTTACTTTATAGACTTTTCTACTGCCTACCACTGGATATAGTATATTTAAATGCCCTGTCAGATTTTCAGCCAAAAAATATACTTTATTCAAAACTCAATCTTTTCCCAGAAATTGAATATGGATTAAAATCAAGGAAGAAAGCTTATGATGTTTTATAAAACCCTGATCAAAAATCTCTCCTCTTAAAAAATTTAAGCAATAGATATTTTAACTGTTAACTCACAACTAGTTATTCCATAAACTTATCTCCTAATACCATACCATTTTCTGAACAAACAAAAGGTTTCTCTCCGGTGTGAAGACGCTGATGTGTTTTGAGCTGTCCACTCTGAACAAAGGCTTTTCCACAGTCTGGATAATCACACAGGTAGGGTCTCTCACCTAAGCAGAAAGATGTTATATATTATTTGATACAATGAAGTGAGAAGAAGGGGCAGGGGAAGAGAATCAACCTTTAGATAGATCATGACCCCAAACAACAATAAAACATGTCACAGCCTCTACAGAGCTGTAAGTGGAAATGCTAACAGTACTTCCATATTGAGCAGCTGTCCACTTGGACACACAATATTTTCTTTAGGCCTTGGGCTTTTAGGTATCCAGGTTCAAATCCCTGAAGCTATCATCTTCAGCTTATCCCATATTTTTTCTCCCCATAATCCAAATCACTAGCTCTTGCTGATTCTTTAAAATATCTTCCACTACTACTTCCTATTGCAACTTCCCCTGGTCAGACTAGCAGCCTTTCCCACCTAAAACAAATCCTAGCTGGCCTCTAGTCAATCCCTCTGCACATTACTTCCAAAGTAGCTGGCATAGAACTCTTGTTTTTGTCATACCAACTACCCCCTAAATCACTACCACATCCTACTATACTCCTTGGATAAATGAAAATTATCTGCTGACTTCTAAATGGCCCCTAAGATCTGTACTGTAGCTACTGGGTTAGGGGAGCAGCGTTAATCTTTACTTCACTCCTGAGATTCATTTTAGCCAGAAGGCAGTTCCACCTCTTGTTATACTGCATGAAAATCCTATCTTCTCTGCCCGTTCAAATCTCAGTCCTGTAGGCTCTCAGTGAAACTCCTCTACCTCCAAATAATTGAGCTCTATATCCTCTTACTTAGTATCCTATGTTGTTCATGTATCATGGGACTCCTCCCCTTAATACAAAAATGCATTGTACTCCATTTCAATTCCTATACTCAACACCATGCTAGGCTCAAGAAGTGCCCAAAAATATTGATCATAATTAAACTTATTTCTTGAAAAAATATTCTTTGATTAACAATTAAATACTGGTTCTTCCAATATGACTCAAAGAACAGTAACTAGTCCTCCCTAAAGTTCTCTCATTATTTAGAAATGTACTAAATGGTTATAATAGTTGGATACACATTAATATAACACAAAAGATAGGGGAGTCATTTAATATAGTAACAGAAAAGCTTTTAACAAAGCAGATATTATTAAAACTAAACTATACCATGGAGACATTGGGCTCATTTCCCTGGCATACAGCATAGTAGGCTGAGGCCTGCAAATATCAGGTGACGCACAATGGGTTAGTGGTAGATCAAGACTGGGACTCAGGGATCTTTTTATTATGCCACATGGTCTTGAAGCTTATCTACACTAGCAACATGTACTCTATGGCCTGCTCATCTCGATTTAGAATAGAAACATTTAAAGAGCTCAAGAGCTACATGTGCTACTATAATGGCCAGCATAGCTCTAGACTTCAGGTTATGAGAGGTTGTAGGCAGTGGTATTTGGGTTTTGCTGCCTCAGTTTCCTCATCTGTAACTTATTAGAATCATAGGCTCCTTCTTCTGAGGCCATCTCTGTGAAAGGAACAAGGATTCTCTCTATATTACTATTTTTCACTCTCTATATGGTATTTAAAATGCAAGTACAATTTCTCTACACCAATAAAGATGTATGATAGTCTTGACCTATTATACATTTAATTCTGAAAATTTATACTTCAGCTTAGATCTAATGGCTAGGTCAAACACTCTCAGGGCACACTGAGGACTCTAGAAATTCTATTTAAAAACTCAACAATTACTACTTTAGTATTTGACCTACAAATCAGTTTAAACAATTATACAGACAACTTATGGGTATATCAAGTAAAAAACAAGTAGAATAAAACTAAAGCCACAACATTCCTGTGCTAACTAGATTAATCACCATGATAACTAAGTCACATGGTACCACTGTTCAAAAAACCATCCCTCTCCACCCAAAAATAAACTGACTACACAGTGCCTATTTGGAAAAACTTTACAATAAGAAAATATAAGGCAACTAAAACAATTTATAAACCAAAACATCAAATCAGATTTCAAGTATTATTTTTGGCATTCTCTATAATTTGCTAAACTTACCTGTATGAGTCCTTTTGTGAGCCTGGAGAGACTTCTCCCTTGGGAACACTCTATTACAGATGTTACAACGGATTCTGCTGGACGAATGCTCTCCTTCATTTATTAAATCCCGGACAGTATCTGCTCTGGGTCTACCACGTCGAATTCCATCCTGTTAACAATTTGTGTAAACATTAATCTAATTTCTTGGCCTCCACACATTAAAGCAAAATGTGATAATTTTTAAAAAATCTTTGACATCACCAAAAATTATAATAGAGTAGGTCCTTCTAAGAACCCACACCTCCACAGATCACTGAAAAAATCAAGCTGTCAGAATCAGCTTGGTCACAACTCCAGAAAATTTCCAGCAACTCAGCAGTGAATCGAGAAAAAGGCAACCTAAAACAGTAGGAAAGTTTGCGTTTCTTTTTTTAACTTGCTCTTGCCCCTCCCACTCCTCCACAGTAGTCTTGAAAACAGCAGCTTTCATTCTCCATGACGGAACCTAATCCCAGGTTTCAGAGAGAGCAGAGCAGACCTTATAATGAAAAACTGTCTATTTTGACCTGTCTGGGGGCTTCCTGAAGGACTGAGGCAAGGTGCTTCTCTTTGTTTTGCTTAACTTAGAACTCTCGGGGTGGAAAAGCCCCTACACAGAGGGCTCTGCTCAAAACCCTTATAAGGCAAATGACAACTTGCTGCCACCTGGGGTGAAAATTCAATTGAAGCAAGCAAATATGCCAAAAGCCTGAGAGGAAAAGCTGGGGAGAGAGCTTCTTTGGGAAATTAGGGCATTGAAAAGTGCCCATGAATCCTAAAGATAGGAATTTAGAAAGCCAGACACGAGCCCAAAGCAGGAAGCATACTCAGAAAAGACCCAAAGACCCTATGCTTTCACCTCTGACTGATCTTAGGCTCAGCACATACATGCAGGAAGTGAAGGCTAAGGCAGAGGTGTAAACAGTCTGGCAGAGCACTGAAGGAGACCTATAGCACAGAGGTATTCTGTAAAAATTATAAGTTTTCTCCCCCTTTTTTTTGGCGGGGGGGAGCTCCAGGTATTCAAGGTGCTATCTCTCAAAATGTGAGCCCACCACAAGCTAAAGAAACCGACTTTAGAAAACAAACACAATAAAGAATAGTTTACAAAAATAGTCTAGAAAAGTCACCGAACTAGAACCCATAGCATGCAACAAAAAACAAACTCTGAGAAAAGAATCTGATTTCCAGTTTCCACATTATAGTATTCAAAACATTCAGATTTCAACAAAATATTACAAAACACGCAAAGAAACAAAAGTATGATCCATACAAAGGAAAAATTAATAGAAATAGACTATGAGGAAGCAGACACTGGAGTTACTAGACAGACTTTAAATAAACTGTCTTAAATATGCCAAAAGGGGTAATGGAAACCACGGACAAAGAAGAAAAGGAAACCAAGAGAACACTTTCAACAAATAAAGAATATCAATAAACAGAAATTATTTTTTAAAAAGTAGAAATTCTGGAGCTAAAAAGTACAATAACAAATGAAAATTTCATTAGAGTTTTAATGGAAGATTTGAACTGGCAGGAAAAAAGCATCAACAAATCTGAAGATAAGTTAACTGAAATTATCCAGTCTGAGGAACATAAAAAGAAAAAAATGAACAGAGCCTAAGACAACTGTAGAACATCAAGTGTTTTAGTCCGTTCAGGCTGCTGTAACAAAGCACCACAGACTCGGTAAGTTATAAACAACAGAAATTTATTTCTCACAGTTCTGGAGGCTGGAAAATCCAAGATCTAGGTGCCACCATGACCAGATAAGAGCCCTCCTTCCTGGTTCACAGCTAGTGCCTTCACACTATGTCCCCACGTGGTAGAAGGAGAAAGGATCTCTCTAGAATCTCTTTGATAAAGGCACTAATCCAACTCATGAGGGCTCCCATGACCTAAGCACCTTCTAACACCATCTTTGGAGTTCAGAGTCTCAACACACAAATTTTGGGAGGGGACACAAACATTCAGACCATAGCACCAAGTATACCAACATACACACAATTGGAAACCCAGAAGGCAAAAAAGATGCAGAAAGAATATTCGAAGAAATAATGGCTGCAAACCTCCCCAATGTGAGAAAACACACATCTAAACAGCCAAGAAGCTCAATGAACCTCAAGAATAAATACAAAGAGATACACACTGAGACAGTTATCAAACTATCGAAAGACAGAATCTCGAAAGCAGCAAGAAGCAGTTCATCACTCACAAGGAATCCACAAATAAGATTAACAGCTGATTTCCCAAGAGAAACTGTAGAAAGCCATAGGAGACATGTTTAAAGTGCAGAAAGGAAAAACAGAAGTCAACCAATAATCTTATATTCGACAAAATTATCCTTCAAAAATGAAGAAATTAAGACCTGCCCTTCAAGAAAACAAAAGGGAGCTCTTCAGGCAGAAATAAAAGGAAACTACAGAATAACTCAAAGCCATACAAAGAAATAAAGAACACCAGTAAAGGTACTTACGTAAGCCAGAATTATTGTATTTTGGCTTGTAATTCCTCTTTCCTATATAATTTAAAAGACATAGGCTAAATGTATAAAAAAAAATATAAATCTATATTAATGGGAACACAATATAAGAAAATGTAATTTGTGACATAACAAAAACGGGGGACGGAAAGAGCTATATAGGAAGAGTTTTTGTATATTATTGAAACTAAGGTTTATTAATTCAAAATAGATTGTCTTACATTTAAGAAGTTAATTGAAATTCCCAGGGTAATCAATAAAAAAAAAAAAGAGGAAACAAGAAAGGGATGAAAATGCTACACTACAAAATAATCAGTTAACACACAAAAGGTAGTAATAAAGGAATTGAGAAATAAAATAGGTATATGACATATAGAAAACGAATAAAATGGCTGAAGTAAATTTTTCTTTATAAGTAATTGCTTTAAATGTAAATATTAAATGCTCCAGTTAAAGGCAGAGATTGGCAGAATGGATTTAAAAAAAACATGATCTAACTCTATGCTATCTTTAAGAGACTCATTTTAGATTCAAAAACACAAATAAGTTAAAAATGACAGGATGGAAAAAGAGATAACAATTACAAACACAGGCATACCTAACAACAGAGCCCCCAAACTACATGAAGCAAAAGTGGCAGAACTGAAAGAGACAGTTCAAAATTGCTATAGACTTTCACTTTCAATTAATAGATAGAACAACTAGATAGAAGGTTGACAAAGATATGGAAGACCTGAACAACACTATAAATCAACTAAATCTAATAGACATATACAGAACATTCCACACAAAAACAGTAAAAATATACATTTTTCTCAAGTGCACATGGAACATTGCCCAAGATAAAGCATACATTAAGCCACAAAGCAAATATCAATAAATTTTAAAAGACTAAAATCATCCAAAGTATCTTCTCTGACACATATGGAATGAAATTATAAATCAATAACAGAAGGAAAACTAGAAAATTCACAAATATGGGTCAAAACGCCAATAGGTCAAATAAGAAATTACAAGAGACATTAGAAAATACTTTGACATGGATAAAAACAAAAACACAACATATCAAAATTTGTGGGACATGGTTCTTAGATTGGAAGGCTTAATAAAAGGCAGCAATGCTATCCAAAGTGATCTGCAGATTCAGTGCAATCTCTATTAAAATTCCAAAGGCCTTTTATGCAAAAATGGAAAAAAGCAATCCTTCACTCATATGGAATTGCAAGAGGCTCCAAATAGCCAAAATAATGTTTAAAAGGAACAAAGTAAGAGGACTCATACTTCCCTATTACACAGCTTACTACAAAGCAACAGCAATCAAGACAGTGTGATTCTGGCATAAAGAAAGACACATAGACCCATGAAACAGAACTGAGTCAAGAAATAAACCTATATCTATGGCCAACTGATTTTTAACAAGGGTGCCAAGTTTTCAACAAGGGTGCCAAGAACACTCAATGGGAACAAATAGTCTCTCCAACAAGTGGTTCTAAGGTAACTGAATTTCTGCATGTAAAAGAAGGAAGTTAGACTCCTACCTCACACAATATAATAAAAAAAAATTAACCCAAAATGCATCACACACCAAAATGTCAGAGCTAAAACTATAGAACTCTTAAAAGAAAACAGAGATAATTCTTCTTGACTTTGTATTTGGCAATGGATTCTCAGATACGGCACCAAAAGCATAAACAATAAAACAACAAATAATGGGAGATATCTGCAAACCATATGTGTGATAAGGTTCTAGTATCCAGGATATATAAAGAACTTTTACAATTCAACACCAAAAAGATAATCCAATTAAAATATGAGTAAAGGACTTGAATAGACATTTCTCCTTACTAGTTATACAAATGGCCAACAAGCCCATGAAAAGATGCTCAACATCATTAGTCATGAGGGAAATACAAATCAAAACCATAATGAGGCCAATTACACCTCAATAAATCTCGAAGAAAAAAAATATTTAAAAAGACCACAATGAAATACTACTTCAAACCAAGTTATATTTTTAAGAACAGTAAGATAAGTAGAAAATAAAAGTGCTTTTAGGTAATGATGTGGAAAAACTGGAACCTCATATGTTGCTGGTGGGAAAGTAAAGTGGTTTAATCACTGTGGAAGTTTGACAATGTGGTACAATGTACATATACATAGCCAATGGAATGCTGAGTCATAGAAATGATACATGCTACAAAGTAGATGAACCTCAAAAATGCTAAGTGAAATAAGCCAGACATAAAAGGTCACATATTGCCTCAGAGAGGGCACCAAGAAAAAAAAAAAGGCCACATATTATATGATTCCACGTAATGAAATATCCAGAACAGGTAAGTCCATAGAGACAGAAAACAGATTGGTGTCTTCCAGAGACTAACTGTAGAGAGGGGAATAGGGAGTGACTATTAATGGATACAGGGCTTTCTTTTAGGGTGATGAAAATGTTTTGGAACTTGAAATATGTGATGGTTGCATAACACTGTGAATTATTAAATGTCACTGAATTACACTTTAAAATGGTTAATTTTATGTTATGTGAATTTCAGCTCAATTTAAAAAAACTAAGGAAATCCAAATATACTACGGACTTCAGTTAATAATCATATACCAATTCAGTTCATTAATTGAAGCTAATGTACCATACAAATGTAAAATGTCAGAAATAGGGTAACTGGGTACATAGTTTAATGAGAACTCCCTGTACTATCTTAACATTTCTATACATCTAAAACTAATCTAAAATAAATACTTATTTGAAAAAAATATTTATTATTTCTCAGGTAAGTTAAATTTTTACATACGAATTACATGAAAAAAAAATCATAAAAGAATCATGTACAACTACATCCAAAAATGAAGATGCCTTTACTGCTTTTAATATAAAAACCTAAAGCCTTCCAAAAGCTTAAAAACATCAGCCTGAAAACTTGATAAACTATAGCAAAATTACCTTCAATCAATTTTCACTTTGAAATAAAAGATCAATCTTAAAATGGATGAGTTACCTTATAGGATAAATCATGTTTAAAATTTTCTTATATATTAAAATCTATTTCCATAATAGTCAAGAGGTGGAAGCAATCTAAATGTAGATCGACAAATGAATGCATAAAGAAAATGTGGTATGTACAATACAATGGAATATTCAGCCTTAAAAAAGAAGAAAATCTTGCCATATGTTACAACATGGATGAACCTTAAGGACATTATACTAAGTGAAATAAGCCAGTCACAAAAAGAAAAATACTATTTGATTCCACTTATATGAAGTATTTAAAGTAGTCAAACTCTTAGAAACAGAAAGTAGAATGGTGGTTGCCAAGGGGTGTGGAGAGGGAGAAAGGAGAGTTTAGTGGGTATTTTGTTTCAAGTTTGCAAGATGTAAAAGTTTCTAGCGATCTATTGCACAACAATGTGTATATAGCTAACAATGAAAAATGGTTAAGATGGTAAATTTTATGTTGTGTTTTTGGCCACAATTGAAAAATAAAAAGGAATGTATAAAGGCACTGTGGCAGATTATTGTAAAAATATTCTCTGCCCTTCTCTCACTGTGGGCCCCAATGAGGCCAATTTAGCCATATGACTTGCTTTGGCAAAAAAAAAAAAAAAAAAATATGAGTAGAAATTACACATGTGACTTCAGAGCAAAAGCTCTGAAAGGCCATCACATGGTTCTACCATTTCTCTTTTCTCTGTGCCTTGAGACCTACATGTCCCAGTCAGGGGATGTTCCTTCTGGGTCCCAGATGAACAGGACGAAGAGCGTATCTGCAGTCAACCCTCACAGGACATACATTAGCCATGTTTAGGCTGAGATTGAAACTTCAAGGTTGCATTCTGCAGTTTGTTTTAGGCTAAGCCTAGTGACTCAGGCATATTGTTAATAAACATTTATTGATGGGATAAAGATCTCACTAATTCTTTGTTGACACTGAGGCTGCCAAAAGATGTACATAATTGATGTCTTTTCCCAACCTTATAGAAGTTTCCATTATATCCCACTATATTTCCTTTAAGAAGTTTCAACTTACAATGAAGCTAGGAATAACAGGACCTTGACTTACTTAAGTCCAAATTAGCAAGTCAACTTGGCAATTAATGCTGGTTATCAAATACTTTCACCTTCACTTTCTTTAGTCCTTGGCTGCGACTCGCTAGATACATTTATACAGACTTTTCAGATAAAACTGTTTACCCAGCATCAACAAAGAGGGATCTAAGCAATTAGAGAATCCACTGCCATCATTTACTGAGCCACAATAATTGTATGGATTGTTGCTGGTTATAGTCATATCATGAATAATTGTTTTAAATATTGTTTTAAAAATGCTAAACAAATAAAAACAGCATCTATGATGCATAAAAATGGCTAGTGATTCTGTTAAGAAATAGAACATGAAATCAGGGTAAAAACCATAATGATACAACAGCTCTGCCGTGAAAAAATCCTTTTCCTAATATCTTTTTAAATACATAAAAACATTTTCTTGACTATTACAACATGAGATAACTGATTAGTTAATTAGTATCAAAATTTCAAAATTACCCATTATTATTTTCTATGTTTCTGGTAAAAAAAAAGAAATAAACAAGCATGTTTAATAGGAAGGGAGATATATAAAAAACGTTAACCATTTGGCTGCCTCCCAGCAACTCTAAAAGATCTTGTTTCAGCTACAAACCACACATTTATATTTTTCCAGATGAGAAATGAAGAGCTAAAAACTGCAACATCCTAGCCATATACAAGTAAGGCTTCACAAACTTCATTCTTTGAACTAAGAAAACTTGGCAAGGCAAATGATCATCTAATGCCCTAAAAATCAATGTATTAAGAGCATCTTTTAACCATACATATAAAAATAAGCAGTGCTACTTTAAAAAGACCATTTTCATTTTGGCCTTACCAATAAGAAAATGTTTCTAGGTACATTTTTACAATAGAGTGCTAATTCATCAGTAGTCGAGTATACCTGTAGCCTAAAAGAGAAGTCTTGTTGAGACTGCTTGATTTGCAAGAATAAGTTAACAAGAAATTCTAAGACATCCCATTACTATTATGTAGCAACTGCTACAAAATAAGCTAATAGAAAGATAAATGATTAAACTGCCAAAAATGTTTGCATACTTTAGTAAATTAATTTTTAAAATAGAATCTCAATACCTCCAGAAGGTAGATTAGTGATTTTTAAAGTCTATTCTAAAATATATCGTGATGAGTGTTTTGGGTTCTCAATGTCAATAACTAACTTTAAAATTGTTTAATAAAATTTGAGTTATTTCTCAAGCCATTTAGTATAATGTATACATTTACCTAGGCTTTAGAAAAAGTTATATACAAACTTGATATTCATGTGATGATTAAAAAAAACTACAAGTCCTTGATACATTTTTACAATAAGTAAAATTGAAATAAAGTGCTCAAACGCAACCTAGAAGAAAAATAGGTTGCAGAGGGAGGGGTGTGTACCTTGATGAGAAAATGAGAAAATGTAATTTATCATTTTTCTCTTTTCGAAGTTAGATTTAGATCCAAATTTCCTATGGCTCCCATATTTGCATCCTAACTCTACCCGCCATCTTGACCTATCTGCAAAACTTTCCAAGTCTTAATTTTTATTTATCTATTATGTTGTATGTACCCTGATAAAGTATCTCAATTGAGATAAATAGGTATAGTGTATACGTCATAAGGCTACTTGTACTAACTTAATATTAAAATATAATAAATCTCTAAAGTTAATTTACACATCATAAACAGGAGTAATACCATGTAGGGATTAAGAGCAAGGGCTCTGGAAGTTTCTAATCAGTTCTGCCATTTATCATATGATGTTAACTACACTTAATCTTGGGACTCTTCTCTGATGACTCCTTCTTTGTCAAGTAAACAAGGTAAAATAAGGAATTAAAAACACTCAACACAGAGCACGGCGATTTGCTGTGCCAGGCAGTAAATGGTAGCTACTATGTTAACATGTAATGTTTAATATGCTGGTTAATTACTATGTACTAATCAGCTATTTGTAAGGCTGTGTGCAGTCTAGATGGTTGAAGTGTGCAGGTGATAGGAAGGGGAAGTAGGATAGGCAGCTGGCAGGTCCTGAAGGGTGAATGGTTATCTGAGGCTGAGCAGAGAAGCCAAACCACACAGCAGGTCCCACAGTGGAGAAGTAACCTCATTAATGAAGTCTGAGTGGAGGGCACAAAGGCACAAAGTGGGCAGGCTTGGAATATCATATGGCAAAGGGAAATTAGACTTGCTCCCTTCTCTCTCAAAATTCTACAACCTAGAAGATAATGCTACATGTAATTATACCTCAAGAGTTCTAAGCAATCTTGCGATGAGGGACCAAAATAAAAGTAGATGATGTATATTCTCCCCACAGACAGGGGAGGCAGTGTTGGACAGGAACAAAACGAGAGCAAGCAGAAGCTGACGTCGGGTGTGCAGGACTCAGCTGTTAACACCTCCATTGGAAGCAGCAGCGACAAATAACCAATGAACACAAATGTTCTCAAACCCACAGCTGTCATTGCCTCTCACCTGCACTCTGAGAAGTGGGTAGAGGGGTGCATGTTACTGGCACCAGCCTGTTTGCAAACTTGTCTCCCATCTTTCCCAAAGGTCAACATGATTCACCCATGATGCATGTGGAGATAAAGAACCACTGACACCTTCCCGAAGCAAAACAAAGGGGACTGGGACTCCCTACTTTTAGTCTAGAGTGTACTGATCACAAATCAAACGTCCTTAAAGTTCCAGACTCTCCCCAATCCACCCTTCCCCACAAGATGGGGAAGCTAAGTGAGTGAAATTTTTGGAGCTGTATTTGGGTTGTTGCATTGATCAAAGGACAAGTTAGAATCAATTCATCTAAGAATTTATCAAACAGTAACAATACAAAAGACTGTGAGGAGGAAAAAAATTAAATATAAAACAGCCTTTTCACTTTTACATGTTCTTCATAACTTCTGGTATATTTTACCTCTGAAAAGAGGTGGGCAAAGTAGAAATAAAATTCAAACTTATGCATTGTGTGAGCAACTTTCATAAAGGTTTGTGTGAAGATAGTCTGTTTTAAGCCAAAAAGAACATACCTGCAGATTTCATTATCTACAACATTAATCTTGGACAATCCGAAATTAGATTCAGTTATAATAAATGAAAAGTTTTCTACAAGTATTTGTGCATGTATGCCTTTATGTTGTTCAACTATATTAATGTTTTTTTTTTTTTAAAAAAAAGGACTAAGCATGTAAATCTGTTAACACAGAAAAATATCTAGGATAATCATCCATCTTACTAATTAAGGGCTACCTAGAGATAACCAACAGTAATTGGTCCCTTCACAAACTCATTCAGCACTATTATGAGTATTTTTATTGCTTGTTCTTTCAAATTTTTACCGAAGTAGAGATTCAGAGTCCAAGTATGTCAAAGCACATAGTTTTACAACTTTATAGTTCTTTAATAACAATGCCATTAGTAACAAAGTGTATCAATTATCTCAGGGCTTAAACAATATGGAGTTTCAACATTTTTGCTACTGCATGTAAAATGATCAAACTTGTTTCGACTTATAAATACAGTATTTGCAAATACAGATGCACTTAGCCACTAGGTGACTACCTTGTTTTATCTTTGGCAAAGTGCTTATCTTATATAGCCACTTAACAAATAGCACCTTAATAGTAACCTTATATAGCACCATCCATTCATTACACATCTATTTAGTATTTATTTAGTATTTATAGTGTGTAATGTATTAAAGTCATATAGTCTAGTGGAGAGAAATGACCTGGCCCCTCCCGGAGTTTAGTCTATAGAGGTAAGTATATGTCGGCAGAGAGGTACCCAGAACACATGCTTCAGGCCTAGTAGCCATGGAAACTCGACTATAGTCCCAGCTTTTTCACTACCTAACTATGTGCCGTTGGGGAGGTCCTTTCACCAATTCCTTTA
Source organism: Pteropus medius (assembly GCF_902729225.1). Lineage (NCBI taxonomy): Eukaryota > Metazoa > Chordata > Mammalia > Chiroptera > Pteropodidae > Pteropus > Pteropus medius. Next base: position 348,820 of record NW_024349125.1, on the reverse strand, counting down.
AGCTTCAGTTGCCTGATCCAAAAAATGTAGGTTCGAATCAGGCAGTCACAACCATGTCAGCCCTAAACAGTCTGAGAGTGTGAGCAATTCGAGGTTGGCGACAACAGCGTCTCATTCTGCTGTGCTGTTCAGCACCTAGAAAAGTAGTACTCTGGATGAAATGAAAGGCAGCAAGGGCCCAACTTGCGCTGCGGGAGATTCCCCGCCATCCCTTCTCACTCTTCAGCTAACTCTTCAGGGCATCTTTAACGGGACGAAGGCCGGGGTATCTGCGATGGTGGAGAACAAACTGTGCAGCTCTCTCCCTTCCTGCAGCCAGAGCAGCTCAAGGAGATGGCCCCTTCCTCCCTCTCGGGCCAGAGAGGACTCAGCGGTCTGTCCAGGGGTTTGCAGGGAGAATTGACCCCCCTCCTTCGTGACCGCAGACTGAGCTCCGGTCCACTGCACCTGCTGGCTGGTCGCCTCGGGTCGGCCCGGCCTCCCCCGGCGGGCGTCACGTGGACGCCTGCCCGCCTCCCCCTGCGGGGCCCGGTTTTTGGCGCGCGGCAGTGACGTCAATGTCCTGTCACCCGCCACCGCCCCGCCGCGGCCCCGGCGACCTCGCGTTTTAAACTCGGCCCCGCCCCGCCAGCAGAGTCCGCGGGCGCTGCCGGCTCCCCGGCTGCGCCGTTAACCGCCAGGCTGCCCCGCGCCCCGCCCGCCCGCGCCGCTCACCTTGAGGTGGCCGCTGTCCGGGCTGCTCGCTTCCTCCTCGTCCTCACCCGCCGAGGCGGCGGGCGGGGGCGCGCCCCGGCCGCGAAGCCCCTGGTGCTGGGCGGCAGCGGCGGGCAAGGCTGCCGAGGCGGCGCCTCCCGCTGCCCCCGGGCTGAGCGTCACATTGTGCGCGTTCTCCCCCCAGCGCCACGGGTACACCATGAAGTCGCTGAAGCCCGGACTGGTGGGGATGAGCGGCGGTGGCGGCTCCGGCTCCCCTCCGCCACCGCACGTAGGCTTGATCGGGGTCGTCCTGATGACCGACACCAGCACCCGCTTCGGGGAGTCGTGGCAGAAGATGACCGGCGGCGGCTGCGGTGGGTTGTCCGCCATCGGCGCCTCCACGCCCCGGATCATCGCCCGGCCCCGATCCGCAGCTCCGGCGGCCACGGACCACACTCCCTGAGCCCGAGTCTAGCTCTTCGCTCCACTAGCCCGCGCTGCTCCGAGTCGCTGGCTCTCAGTCCCGCGGGCTCATGGCCGGCGGATGTTTCCCGAATCCTCCTGAGCGGCGGCCAGAGAAGGAGCAGAGCAGCTCGGCGGGCACTGGGCGTCCAGGGCTGGACCCCAACCTCGAGTCAAGCCCGCCCTTCGCTCTTTGTATTCCCCAAGGCAGGCTGCAGCGGCGGGAAGCAGCGGGCGGCCTGGCTTGCGGTGACAGGAAAGCAGGACTCACAGCCCTGAACCCCCGAAAATAACAACCTGCCGCCGGGGTCCCTACTCCGGTTTTTCCCGCGTTACATTTCGCGCCTGGGCGGAACCAATCACCGCAAGGCCCCTGCCGGATGGCCGCAGCGGCGAGTGACAGGTTGCGCGAGCCAATGGCCGGGCCTAGACTTCTTTCTAGCAGAACGGGGCGGGGCTGGGGCAGTGCGCGGGTCCTTTCTGCTGAGCCATTGGCCGCCGCTCTAGTATTTTTTTTTTTCCGCCTGGAGGGCCAACTGCGTTCGAAACTCCAGGAGAGCGCGCGACTTCAGCACTCGCCCAGACACACTGCAAGGAGCCCCGCCCCCGCCTTCCCTAGGCGCGGGTTGTCAGGGGCGGAGGAGCGTTGAGGGGCGAACAGGGGCGGGCGGCAAGAGAGTTGCTGATTGGACAGGCATCGGCGAGGGGGCGGGGCCGAGACGGTCGTTGGCCGGCCAGGGTGCGCGCCCACATGCCCCGCCCGTCGGCACTGTCTGCCTGTGGCTGTTGGGCTGCGGTTCCCGCGCGCCGAGACTTTAAAGGGCTGGGTCCCGGGCCACACCTCCGGCGCTTGGCTCCCGCCAGCGGCACTGAGGTTGAGGCTTTCCTGCTGCACGGGTTTCCAGTAGACACTCAAAGGTGCCCGATTTCTTAATAGGCTCTGTTGAAATTGCTGTGAATTGACTCTGTGACCCCTGACGTCCTCCCAGCAGAGGTGGGCATCAGCCAGGACCATCACCATCCCGGGCCTCGGTTTCCTACTGTGTAAAGTGGGGTAGTTAAGGAAGTGGTCTTCGAGGTACCGGTTTGCTGCTCGCGGCGCGGAGGGGACACGAACACAAACGTGTACACTCTCACATCCGGGACCCATGCTCCAAAGTCACCCCGAGGACCCCCGCATTCCCGCGACAGTTACCCCGCTGCCCCGGGGCCTCCCCTTCATCCCTGCGTCTGGACCCGCATGGAGCTCCGGGCTTCCCGCAGGGTTCCAGTCATTCCAGACTCCTCTCCTGGTCTTTGCTTCAGGGACCCAACCTCCCGCCATAGGGATCCTGCGAGTCTGAGCCTGTCAACCAGCCACTGAGGGCCAGTGTGGGGCTCTGAAACACCGCACCGCAAAGGATGAGGCAAAATGGAACGTCCAGCCTCTTATTCACTAGAATGGGAAAGAAGTGACTGTGCCTGTTTTGTTCTTGGCTGTATTGCCAGAGTCTAACCTGACTCATGGTAGGCCTTCAATAAATATTTGTTGAATGGATGGAATATCCAGTAGTTAAGGGTTAGAACTTGTAATTAGATTAGGACACACCAGCTAACACACACCCACACACACACACACACACAGAGCTATGCCTAAATTAATATAGCTACAATTGTTTAAAAACAGATTTACTTGATATGAATAACTAAGATACATTTTAAGTGATAAAAAGGAAACATGAAATAGTATGATTTCATTCATGTTTTTTTTAAAAAAGCTGAGACAATATACATTTTTGCTTTTAGATATACAGAATATATCAAGATACACAAACCGATACATCAGTTGACTACAAGGAGAGGAATTATGTGGCAGGTAAACAGAAGTGAAAAGATTTCAAAAGATACAACATATAACCTTGAATCTTTTGAACACTGAACCAAATGAAAGTATCTTCAATAAAATAGTATATAGCTACCATTTCCTGGAGGCCTATTAGGTATCTACTGATGTACATAATATGGATGGATGTTTCACTTACAATCTACTCAACAATTCTGTGAGATCATTCTCCATTTTACAGATGAGAAAACGAGGCTTAGCTAAAATCACATAACTCAATAAATCTTTTGGAAGAAGGGCTCTGAAAACTGCCTAGGATTATACCTCAGATCTGCTGAACAAAAGAGGCTAAAAACTGAGTCAAATTTCTCATATTCCAAAACTTTCAGGTTTTAGGGGTTAAATCCAATTTGATGTCTTAATAGTCGATTCGGAAAGCTGAAAGTTCACCTCTCATTTCTCTTAATTTAGTTAACATTCATTTTGTTTTTACAATTTAATACCAAATGATTGTGCCATACACTTCTGAATCTGTTGAAAGGGAAATGAAACCCAACTATTTTATACTTGAAAGAAAAAACAAAAAAGTAGGCACTCGAGTTATGAGTTGAGCAAGATTAAATAGATTAAGTGCCAGAGATAGTTAACTGTTTAACATTCATAACATGCCCCAGAGTGCACGATGAATCATTCAGAATCAGGACACTGACTTTCTGTTTCTAAAAATTATTCTTCGTCAACAGTAACCTGGCAACTCCACTCGCTCTCTGCCACAAGAGAGTAAAAGACATGCCAGGAATGTATGACGAGGGCACAGGGTGATTCCAAGAGCAAAGTTGAGGTCATGCAAGACCTACTTGTTTGGCTCCATTTTAATGAAACCAGAAAGCTGAATTGTGTGGATCATCATGTTCCTGGTGTCTTTGTTCTGCCCCAGACATGGTCAACAGCCTATAGCGTATACTAACTGAAGAATACTAAAACCATTCTCAGGACACTTACTATATAATTACTGTTAAAAATGTAAGACCCTTCTGAGAAAACCATATACCTCAAACTCTGTTTTTTAGATGTATTTTAAAATTTCAAGATAAAATCTGAAAAACAAAGCAAAACTTTTTCACTTGGAAAATAATATCAATAAGAGCATTTGAAGCTGCTTGGTTGCTACGAAATCTTTTATCCTAGTTAGCGTGGGAGACTGAGCATAACATAAATCTTTTTCAATGATTTGTCTCTACAGCTAAAAGTGCAGATAAAATAGCTTTGCAAATAGATGTAGATGAAATATGATAAAAATATCCGATCATTTGTTTTGAGATTAACAAGAAGATATTTTACCATAAAAATTCTGCAAAATATTTTCTCAATGTTCTACTTGGCAACAGACTCAAACCTGAGTTCCACAATGTCTCTTATAAATGACAGAAATCTAGGAGGAAATGGTTTCCCACATTATTTCAATGGAAGTTTTAAGCTCTGACAACGGGAAAGGTACATTTTTCATCCAAAAGAGCCTTCCCAAAAATATTTTCCAAGAACCTTGCCCTTGAGAGTTTCAAGTCAAGAGAATAAGAAACCATTTTTAGCATAAATTTGCCATATCTACTGTCACAAATGTCCAAACATCTCATAATGATCAATGATGTTGTTGCTACTTTTCTTAGAAATAGCTCTTTTGGTTTTAAATAGGAGATCTAACTTGGGTTACAAATAAAAGTAAGCCTGTCAGACCAGGTTAAAGAACAAAGAATTATTAAAAGGAAACAGGGGTGTCTAATGGACTCCAGAGTCAGGATTAGAACCTGGAACTGGTCATCAGACCCTCTGGGGATACATGCTTTCTAGCCTCAGCTCCTCTCTCTACAGATGTCTTCCATTCCACTAATCTCGAACTGTTTTATCTGATTCTGACCCAATTCTAATCAAGCCTCTATATTAAAAGACTTACCTTAAACCAAACTTCAAATTCTCAATAAGTTGACCTTCCCCTCTTTGAGACACTGCCAAAGCTATAAGAAGGTGTGATTCTCCCTTACCAATGTAAGCGATAAACTCAGCCCTGTCTTAGCAACAGGTGATATTTAGGAGCCATCACTCAGCAGGGCTAACGAAACACCACTATTTTGTGAGTTGCTTTTAGTAAATCGGGCAAGTAGAAATCAAGTAGATTGAGAGCACATAATAATTTATGTCCTAACAACTAGGAGAATGAAATTGCAACCTCCTATCCTCCATAGACAAAGTATGAACTTGGCCAGAATTTAATAAACAACTTACAAGTACTGATTTTACAGCTTCAGTTAGGTCAAGGGAGCAGCCAGTAAAAGGTAGTGTTTATGGAATAACAATGGAATTGCTTTGTTTTCCTAGAAGATCTGTGAGGTCATAATTTGAAAGAGGGGTGGGGGATAGTACTAATTGTATTATAATGTCTAATAAGTAATATACAGAACAGATCCCATTGATTGAGAAGTGACTTATAAATTATGAGTCAGCAAGAAAACACTTCTCTTCTTCCTCATGGGTTTACTGCCCTACTTCTGAAAGTTAAAATTTGTCCTTCGGAGATGGCATGATGAACATGATTATGCATTTGTATCTTTTATTTGGTAGTTAGCCTGGATACTCCAGAGAATAAGATATGTTCAACTCCTACTAGTGGACAGATATCAAGTAGATCTACATCTGCTCTAAACTGCTTCTTGAAACTTGAAGCACTGAAGTGGTCCCATCCCTAACTGTTCTATGGGACTTGGAGAACCACCAACTTTGTTCTCCAGGCTCCTTTCTGCGATGCACTATTCTAATCTTGCCTGAATAACTTATACTTGAGGACTTAAACTGCTAAGAGAGAAGTTATTTTCTCTCACATAAAATTGGATGTTATTAGTAAATGAAGACATCATGAGGGCTCCACAAAGCTATAAAAATTTCATTTCGAAATTTCCCTTTTTACAAATCTATAGACACAAAAAATAAATTAGTGGTTGCCCTGGGCTAAGGGTGGAAAAAAGAATTGACTGCTATGAGTAGAGGGGTCTTCTGGGGGTGAAGGAAAACCTCTATAATTGGATTGTAGTGGGGGGGTTCACAATTTTGTAAATTTGTGAAAGTGAATTGAACACAAAACAGGATAATTTTGTGATATGAATTCTATACTTCAATAAAGCTTTTAAACAAAACCCCAAATAGCACTTTTCAGTAAAAAAATACTTTTTTAAAATCCTCATATTTTTAAAGAAATTCTCATATGAACATGCATTCTAAGTGCTGCCTGGCCTTCAATCAGAGAAGAAATTAAGAAAAAAGTAATTCTAGAGCATTCTAGTTGAAGTGCCAAATTGACGACAACTGAAAATAGAATACACATTTATTATTAAATAAATAAATAAAATCATACCCACTTTTGCAACTGGTTGTGAAATATCTACTAATAAAGAAGATTGTCTTTAACGACATGATTATTTTTCATGCCTTGGAAAACAGCTAAAACCAATGAGATCTTTGAAGATACATCACCTGAATTCTGACTGTAATCGAGTTCAGAAGTCCTTTTATCTTCAGACATCACAGCTGTCTGGCTGAGCTCTTCGGCACCACAAACCCCTTCCTTCCTGTGTCTTGTGATCATAGTACATTTTTTTTCCTTTTTCTCTGGGACTTTGCATCTTGGTTCATTCTGTGCTCACTCCCCCTCTCACTTCCCTCAATTCATTCACTTTTCAGTTTTGTTTCTTGTCTCACAACTCTCATGAGACTTGATATTCAAATGTCAATGATGTTCCACCAGCAAAATTCAATGGCTTTCTTTAAATATGATTCCCATGCCAATCCCCAGAAATAAACTTTGTTGTCAGTTTAGTCTTTCCAGACCTTTTTAAATGCATTTATAGCATGTGCATACAAAAATGCAAGGTCCTTTTTGTAGCCTTTCTTAAAAAATATAGGTATTAAACTGTTACTTTCACTCTGTGACTTGATTTATCACTTAGAAAATTAAATCCTAGATATCTCTCTACGTTGTGCATTGAGCTTTGCCTCATTCTTTATGTTCACTGCCTAGTATTCCACAGTTTGTACAGTTTATTTGACAATATTATTCCATATTATTATTCTACTGATGGGCATTTAGATTGTTTAAATTTTTTCTAATAGTTTAAACAATAATGCAATGAGCATTCTTAGGTATCCCTCCTTGGGCGCATGGACACAACTGTTGCTGGCATGAAAAATTACTAAGTTGAAAGCTATAGAAAATTTTAACTCATAGATATAGCCAAATTGTCTTTCTAAAATGCGGTGACAATTTATATTCTTTCCAATAGTATAATAGAGGTTCTATTTCCTCACATTCACTTTTATCCTGAACATTATAAATATCTTTTACTGTTGCAAAACTGATGGCAAAAATCATTTTTTATTTCAATTTGCATTGCCTTGATTATGTTGCATTTAAGCACCCTTTTATATATTTGCTAGCTATTTGATTTTTTCTTCAGAAAAAAATCAGAAAAATCTCTGTCCATATCATTGGTACATTTTTCCACTGAATTGTTTTCTCAATGATTTGTATATACTGCATATTTATCTATTGTTAGTTATAAATGATGTAAATATTTTCTTCTGATTTGTTACTTTCTTTTTTTTTCTTTTTTTTTCTTTTTATGAAGTTTATTGGCATAACATTGGTTAATACAATTATATAATATTCAAGGGTACATTATCATTTCACATCTATATATTCTACTGTGTGATTACTACCCAAAGTTCAATTTCCTTCAGCTACCATATATTTGATCCCCTTTACCCACTTCACACTCCCCCAAAACCCCTCTATATTTGACCCCCTTTACCCTGCCTACCTCTTCCCTCCTCCTACAACCCTTACCCTCTGGTGACCACTAGTCTATTGTCCATGTCCCTGAGTCTCTGTTTATCCGGTTCATTTGCTGCTTTTAGGTTTATATACCACATAAGTGATACCATGTGATTTTCAACTTTTTCTGTCTGGCTTATTTCGCTTAGCTTGATTATCTCGAGGTCCATCCAGGTTGTCGCAAATGGCAGTATTTCATTTCTTCTTATGGCTGAGTAATATTCCATTGTATATATGTAGCACAGCTTCTTTAGCCAATCATCTGTCGTAGGACACTTCAGTTGCTTCCATGTCCTGGCCACTGTGAATAGTGCTGCTATGAGCATCGGTGTGCAAATATCTTTTCAGATATGGGTTTTCAAGTCTTTGGGGTAAATACCCAGTAGAGGGATCACTAGATCATATGGTAGATCAATTCTTAGTTTTTTGAGGAAACTCCATACTGTTTTCCATAGTGGCTGTACCCATTTACAGTCCCATCAGCAATATATGAGGGTATTTTTTTCTCTGCATCCTCTCCAACATTTGTTATTGCTTGTCCTGTTGATTATAGCTATTCTAACTGGTGTGAGATGGTATCTCATTGTGGTTTTGATTTGCAGTTCCCTAATATCCAGTGATGTTGAGCATCTTTTGTTGGCCATTTGTATGTCCTCTAGGGAGAAGTGTCTGTTCAGGTCTTCTGCCCATTTTTTGATTGAATCGTTTGTGTTTTTGTTGTCATTGAGTCATATGAGTTCTTTGTATATTTTGGATATTAGGCCCTTATCGGAGGTGTTGCTTGCAAATATATTTTCCTATTCAGATGATTGTCTCTTTACCTTATTGACGGTTTCTTTTGCTGAGCAGAAACTTTTTAGTTTGATGTAGTCCCATTCATTTATTTTAGCTTTTACTTCCCTTGCTTTTGACGTCGAATTCACAAAATCTGTCTATTCTTTGTTTATTGCGTCCTTTTTTGGAATTCTAATTTTATTCTGTTGGACTTAGTGCCACTCCTAGACCAGGGCACTTGAGTCTCTGCCCTGGGCCCCCAACTTTATAGACCTATGTTCTGGGTTTCCTATGGCCAAACTCCTTCCCAGAGAGTGAAGAGTCCGTGGGTGTGAATTCAGGCAAGGGTGAAGAGTCAGTCTCTACTGTCATCACTGTCTGGGTGTGTAAGTGCCCTCCTGTGGTACCCTGGCTGGTATCCAGTACCAGATTTTGAAATATGCTGATAGAAATGTCCTCCAGTGCAGGCTACAAACCCACAAAAGACATTTTGTAACAAGAGGACTACTATTTCATACAAATAAAATGGACTTGTACATTTTGGGCCCGTGTGCACCACATAAAAATGTAGTCTTACCCTCAGGGGAATACAGTAAAATTCTTTTTGTCTGACTTGAGAAACCAGATACAAATTACAGTCTAATAACAGTAGGGATAACCTGATAAACCTCAGCCTGTGATTGCCATGTTCATAGTAAGATAGGAACAGAAGGATCCAGAATTCTCACATGAGAGGGCTTTAGAGTGGCAGTCTTGGTGGGAAGGCAGTGCCAGGGGACTTGCCTTGATACTGTTGTTCATAGCAAACACGATATTTTTACTTAGAGCACATGTTACATACCAATACAAAGTAGCAAACATAAAATTTACATAAGATTAAAGCGGTTTCAATTATTTGTACAAATAGATTTTACTGTCATTACCACTAGAATTGGTGACACAGGTTGTGATTTGGGAGGCTAACCTATCCTCTAAGCACTCCTCAACACCCCACTGTCAGCAAGCATTAGGAAATGGGACAGTTTTATCCTTCTGCAGAGTCTTGACCGTGATCAAGTGACTATGAGGTAATAATATTGATTCTCTTACGCTCCACAAAAGACATAAGCTTCTATTATAGACCCACATGATGAATTATCGCTGATTTGGAATCAAGTTTAAAATGACATGTGGCTAAACACTGAATAATACTAATTTGGCTTATTAGAATAAAATCGAAAACAGATTTAAATGAAGCAGCTTAATGAGGGCAGCTGGTTAATAATGCTTTCAATAAGCACTTCAATCTTGTAAGAGGTTATTGAACTGACTCTTGGGTTGGCTGGCCTTTTTGTCACAGTGAGAATTTGTGGATTTGTTGGGTGCCCTAGTTGTAAGCTTCTGCCAAAGTTAATACATTGTGTATCTATTGAAACTTTCTGCTGTGGCACTTCATCTTAATTATTGTCATTCAATTAAGGTAAGTAAGCACAAATTCACTTTTAGGTTAAGTTCTATTCTTCTTCACTTCTTTGTGTCAGAGATTAACTTTGGAGAATGGTATCAGTACAGTTATCGCTGATTTTTTTTTAACTTTTTATTCAGAGCTTATTTTTTTTGACTTACAGAAACTAGTACAAAGAGTTTCCATATGCCCTTCAGTCAGCTTTCTCTAATACTGTCACCATAGCCAATGATCAAAACCAGGGAATTAACATTAGGGCAATACTGTTAACTAAGCTACAGTTCTTACTCAAATTTCACCAAAATTTTATTTAGAATCACACAGATCACAGGTTATCATTTGTCTTTACTTCCCTCCAGTCAGTAAAAGTTTTTCAGCGTTTCTTTGTCTTTCATAATGCTGACGCTTTTGAAGAGAATGTATTGATTACATTGTTGAACATCCCTCAGCTTAGATTTATGACTCATTTTTTTCACTTAGCATGTTTTAAAAGTTTATCCATGTTAAAATGTAAATCAGTTTTTTATTCCTTTTTATGGCTGATCAAAATTTCATTGCATGGACAAATACTACATGTTGTTTATTCATTTATCAACTCATGGACATTTGGATTGTTTCCACTTTTTGTCTATTATGAAAAGCGATGATGCGAACATTCACGTGAAATTTTTTACATGGGTGTATGTTTTTATTTCTCTTGAGTAATACCTAGGAGTAGAACTGCTGGGTCATATGGCAACTGTAGTTTTAACTTTTTGAAGAACTGCCAACTTGTTTTCCAAAGCAACCACACTATTTACACTCCCACAAGCAGTGTATGAAGGTTCTGATTTCTTCACATCCTCACCAACATTTGCTATTATTTTTTCTATTACAGCCATCCTTGTGGGTATGAGGCCCTTCATTTTTTAAAAGTTCTTTATATTATAGAATATTTGCCTTTTGTCTATGGTATATATGCTCTGAATATTTTCTCCCAGATTGTCAGTTGTTTTTTCACTTGATTCAAGAAATTTTTGTCACATAAATTTATTAGAAATTTCATCTTTACCTTAGTGACTTGAGGTGCTACCTTTGTCACATACTGTCTCTATAGATATTTGGGTCTAATTTTTACTTTATGTTCTATTCTACTGGTCCATTTGCCTATTCATTCACCAGTACCACACTGTTTTAATTATAGTGACTTCTATGTTTTAATTATAGTGACTTATATGTGTTAATACTGAGAAAAGCTAATCCCCACATAGTTTTTATTTTTCAGTGTTTTCTTGGTTATTCCTGCATGTTTGTTTTTTTATATGAACTTTAGTATCAACTTTTCTGACTCTATAAAATGGCTCATTGTTATTTTTAATGGGATTGCATTAAATTTACAAGTTAATTTAGTGATAATTTATGTCTTTATAATGTTCAGTCATGCCATCCAAGAACAGGGGATGTCTTTCTGCTATTTTCAAGTCTATTTTCATATCTTTCGGTAGTGTTTTAACATTTCCTCATATAGCCATTACATATTTTTATATTAATACTTTTTATTTTTCAATTACTCACACATTTTTTTGTTAAATTTAATCCTAAATACTTAATCTTGTTTATTGCCATAGGAAATGAGATTATCTCTAACATTATGTCTTCTGTTTATTGTTCGTGTATATAAAGGCTGTTGATTTTTGTATGTTAATGTTATGCCCTACTACTTCACTGAATTCTGTTATTGTTTAAATTAATTTCATCATTGATTTTTCTGGAGGTTTCCAGGTATACTATCATATCATCTGAAATATAGATTGTTTTACTTCTTTACCCATTCCGATACCTCTAATTGATTTCTCTTGTTTAATTGTACAGGTTAATACCTCTAGTACAATGTTGAATAGTAGTAGACAGTGCACATCCTTATCTTGTTTCCAATCATAGGAAAATTGCCTATAGTGTTTTTCCATTAAATAAGAAACTAGCTTCAGGAGTAAACATATATTTACATATATATATATTCTATTATGTTAATATATATATTATATATATTCTATTATGTTAAAAAACTATTATTTAATTCCTATCTTCTTGAGTGTTTTTGTGATGAAAACATGTTGATTTATTCAAAGGTTTTCTCAGCTCCTATGGTGATAACAATATTTTTCTTAGATTTATTAATATAGTATATGACATTAATTTATTTCCAAATATTAAGCCAGATTTGCATTTCTGGAATAAATCCCACTTGGTTATGGAATGTTATTTTCTTAATATGGTATTGAATTCTTTTTGCTAATATTTTGTTTAGAATTTTTGTATCAATATTCATGAATGATATTAGCCAATAGTTTTTTTTTCTTTATACTGTATGAAATTTAGAAATCAGTGTTACGCTTGCTTCTTAAAAGAAATTAGGAAGTTTCCTTCCTTTCTAATACTTGATACTAATGGTTTGGTAGAATTCCCTTGTGAAATCTTATGGGCCTCGTGCTTTCTCCTGGAGTACTTAATAATTTTCTGTTTGTTCTATGGAAATCAGTCTCTTTAACCTTTCTAACTCTAATGGGTTTGATATTGCTAATCTGAATTTCCCTAGGAAATTATCAATTTGCTCTAGGTTTTAAAATTTATTTACATAGAAGTCCACAAATAGTCTCATATGGTTTATAAATCTTTTTTTGCCTCAATGGTTATTTCTCCTCCTATTGATATTCATTTATAATGTGTTTGAAGAGAAATATAATATAATGGGTGAAGATATGAAAAGAGAATTTCTTCCTTTTTTTGGCATATTTCTTTTCTGGTGGAAATATTCAGATATAACTTACATAAATTTTTAAAAAGCAGTATGGACAAAACAATAAACCCCCAAAAAGACACACACACACACACACACACACACATACACACACACACACACATACACACACACAGAGGGGTGGTCTCTAACTGGTGTCTACTATATGGGGTTTATGGCTCAGTAATACTCCTTGATATAAATTAACATGTCAAGATACAATTTGAGTTAGCCAATTCTTTCAAAAATTACAATTGTGTCTGAGGCACATTTTGGAAATGATTGCACTATTAGTTAAATGAGTACATTTTAATTTGCATGCTGCCCTCCCCCATCCCAGGTGCTCAAAAGTTGATGACTGATTATCACTTTGACATAATTATAACACCTTACATTATCACGATGCAAAGCACTGCTACATATTTTATTTCTCCATCACAATATCTGTATTAAGTAGACATTTTTACAGCTGAAAAAAAAATCTCAAAGAGATTAAGTGGCTTTGTTCAGGCCATCTGGCTCACACAGGGTGGGGTTAGGACTGGCACCATTTCCACTCCTCTTCCCTTTATGCCTTTACGTAGTGCTCAGCACAGCCCGACTTCTATGCAGTGTTTTAATGGTATGCTCCATCACAATGTTTGCTAAATGATAATGTCAATAGCAGAGATGTTATATAGGCAAAACAATTTAGAGATTGTGCTTTTAAATGCTCACTCAGCCTTAAGAGGGTAATTATTCAATAACTTAAGAAACCCAGCCACTTTAAAAGATTTACAATAATGGCAGAAATGATCTTTGATGCTAAGCAAAAGAATCAAGTGTACTGTATTGCTTAGCATTTCTATTTAGCAGAAAGCAAGTTTTTAGACATTCCACTCTCATTCATTCAACAAATATTTGTTGAGTGCCAGGTATGTGCCAATCACTGTTCTTAGCATTAAGGATACCAAAAACAAAGTCTTTGTTCTCAGGTACTTCACACTCTAGTGGAGGGAGACAGATGACAAACAAATGAACATATACAGTGGAAAATGCATGGAGGAACAAGATAAAGTGGGAAATGGGACTTTAATTAGGTGATCAAATAAGTCTCCCCGATAAGGAGACATCTGAGCAGGATGTAAGAGAATTTAGGGAGTGGGCTATATTGGGGGAAACCTAGCTCCAAGCATAGGAAACAATAGGTAGGAAGGCCCTGGGGCAGGAGAGAAAGTTCTCTCTGTCATTCTTACAAGTGTAGAAGAGAAAGCATATTCTCATTCATAGAGGGCTGCCAGAGCTCAACATTTTTCTCAAAATTAGAGAATTAGTGTGAACAGTGTCTTGTATTTACATGATTGCTTTTATTAAAAAAAAAAAAGTTTTTCTAATAAATAGTAAAACTTGCTATGCCTTTGTTGCCTGGACAATGTCTTATATTTTAAAAAAGAAAATACTGACCATTTTATTTATTCCTCTATTTTTATCTTCATGGTCTCACTGTTTTTTTTAATTAATTGAATTTTTACCTAAAGAACGTACTCAAGCTACACACCATGAGGCGCTAGAAAAATTTAGTTAACCAGGGAAAAGGACCAGAAGAGATATCTTTTAACCTGATCACTTGTTGAGCTGAACTGCCTTTGTTGTTACAGAAACCACACTTCTTACTCAGGATGTTTATCTACGATTCTCTTATGTTTTTCTCTATGCTAGAGAAATATCCAGGATATTTGGTGTCTCTGTTACTCACCTCACAGCCTAATGATCTCCAAACTCCAAACCCCAAACTCAATGATTTAAAATAACAACCATGCTATTATCTTATGATTCTGTAGGTTGACTGAACTTTACTGGGCCGTTCTCCTGCCGGTCTTGCTCAGTGTGTCTCAGGCAGTTGCAGTCACAGGGTAGGTGGGTTTAAAGCCATCTTGAAGCTTGCCAGTAGTGCAGGAAAGACTGAGTCTTTCTCCTTCCCCATCAAGTCTTAGGGCTTCTCCTCTCCATGTGGCCTTTCCACATGGCTGTTTGGGCTTTCTCACAATATAGCAGCTAGATTCCAAGAAAAAGGAAATGGAAGCTTCCATTTCTCTTAAAGGTGAGGCCCAGAATTTGCACAGCCTCATTTCCACTTCATTCTATTAGTTAACAGAGTCACAGTCAGTCCAGATTCAATGAGGGAGGGGACTGAACATTTGCATGCATACCGGAAAGTGAAGTTCATTGTGAGTCACCTTCTCATCCATTCATAGTGTAACACATGTACCACTCTGGAGGAGGATTTGAACAGTAGGGGAGGATGTGCTTGGGGTGGGGAAGGGAGTATATGGGAAACCTCTGTACCTTCTGCTCAATTTTGCTGTGAATCTAAAATCTTTCTGAAAAATAAATTCTATTAAATATTTTTAAAATACCAAAAAAATGCCAGTTGTTAATAATAATTTGGGGGGGATGGGGAGGTAGAAGAGCAAATTATGAAGATTTTTCTATCACATATTTTGATGATCTTTGGTTTCATTTTAATTTTTAATATGTATAGACTTTTAATCAGAAAAAAATATGATATATATGAGAAAACAGAAGTAAGGGATGACCAACTCCTCTAGGATGAATAATGAAAGATAACAGTGGGGGAATCTACAAATGTGTTTTGCTGTTTCATGTCAGGCCTGACATAGCTGATGCTCTGTATTAGTTGGCAAAAGTCTTATTACTGCTTATTAATAGTCTCATTGAGCTGGCTGAGAAAAGGCCCATCCTCTCAGAAGCAATAGCTGCCCCTTTGTCAGTAACTGCTACCTGGAACTAAGAGAGACAGTGCCTTTGGGGAGCAAAGATCTCAGAGGGTGTGTAGAGATACTATAATATCATGATTTACTGTCTTACATCTCCAAAAGTACCTTTTATTGCCACCTCTGCAAAAATGAATCTGAGCCGTTTAATAATTTTTTTCTATTTTTTTCTTTTTTTTGCTAGCAGATGTTAAGCTCTGACAATAATGGCTGCTGGAAGGACACTGGAACAGAAAGTGTTTCTCTCTCAGTTCTGTGGTGGATTGTAGGATTGCAGCCAGGCCACTGCAGAGCATGTGTTTTCCTCCATTGCTAACTCCAAGTAGTTTCTCTACTGCCTGCTAGGCTTCTGGTGTTTCCATCTGTCAACATGGGCTGTGGCAGGATAGCCAGGAGCCCCAGAATGCATGAGCCTGTGTCCCAGTCAGGTGGCTGTTCCTGGCACCCTCTTCTCTGCCCCTTGTATGCACACACCAGGGCCCTTTGGGACTAGGTATCTAGTGGGCCAGTCATGTGAACTTGTTCCTTGCAGTGTCTAGAGTCTCCCCAGACCAAGCCATACGTAGAAGAATACTGGGTTCACGCAGAGCAAGATCTCCCCAGATTCTGGTTCCAGCAGTGTCAATAGCAGCACTGAACTCCCTTTGTGCATTCTTCCCATCCCCTAATCAGCCTTGATTTGCCTGAGCCCTGGAGAGCTACTCTTGCTTTCCTAGTGATTTTGGACCATCTCTGCCCTGACAACCCAGCAAACTTTTCCACCATCCAGTGGGGCTGTAAACACGCCTTCCTCAAGAAAGTCTGAAATCCCTTCTAACTTTGTTGTTCCTTGGGTACCTTCACTCATTTCTAAGGTACCTTTAGGATTCTTTTTCTATCTTTCTAGTTACTCTCCTGTCATAGTTTAATAATTCTCTAAATTAAGCTTCCCCTCTTTTACTGTGTGCTTCTGTCTTCTGATTGTACCCAAACTGATATATAAAACATTAGTGTACAATGGAATATTTTGTGGCCATCAAAATAATGACATAGATGTAGTTATTGACACAGAACTATGTCAATGACATCGTTAAGTGAAAAAGGTAAATATGTAAATTTATATGTGTGTTTACACGCACGAAGGAGACTATAAAGATGCTTAGAATGTGTGTTGGCAAGTGGTTATTTCTGGGTGGTGAGATTTCAGATAAGTTTTACTTTCTTTCTTTGTGCTTTTCATGGTTTTAACTTATTTCACTGAGTATGTATAATTTCACCCAAAGCAATAAAGTTAATTTCTCTCAACATTCAAAAAACTGGGACGCACTCTGGGTTTAAAAGATAAAAGTCTAAACTCTTTACCATGCCACACAAAGTAATTCAAGGTCTGACTCATCCCTACTGCTGTAGCCCTATATTTTGCCACTCTACACAGAAATTCTTTCTGATTTGAAGCTCCCAATCTCATATCTATGGGATCATGTAACTCTCCCTGGAATGGCTCGGTCATTCATCAAAGCTTCCCTCCTTTCTGGAGGCTTTCCTAATTCATTCCCCTTAACCTTGTATTAAGGTGTAAGTTCATCAAAGAACAATGGAAGAAGTGGTCTGAGCCCCTGCTGGTGCAGGATCTCTGTTCTTTGGGGGTCAAGCAATCTTCACTGTGTGCCTTGATCCCAGGCTGAGCACCTCAAATGTACCAGCTTCTAGATAACACTAAACATGTCAGTGACAAAAGACAATCAGTCTTCTAACAGATGACCCTGACAGATCCAATTGCTGGTTTGTATTTTCACTTTAGCTTAGCGCTGCTCAAATTTCACTGTGCATGGATATTCTTAGGGAAGTGCAGACACAAATATTGTAAAGTACAGATTCTGATTCAGTAGCTCTGGGGCGAGCCTGAGATTGTGCATTTCTCACAAGCTGCTGGGTGATGTGCAGCTGCTAGTCCTGGATCATTCTTAGAGAGTGAGGTGTTAGTTCCTTTTTAAATACATTTCTAAAATATAATCCAAGCAGAAGAGTAGCCCTATTTCAACATCTCAGTCAATTCAATCATAGTATGGATACAATATAGCTTTCACCTTGCAAAATGATATTTTGAGGGGGTGAGGGTCTAAGTATATAATTTCCTCTCACTAGCACCTCAGTAAGCATTCCTGCATATCATTTCTATTAGTGATATAATTATGGACTCCTTCTTAGCTCCCCTGTAGGGCTTAGGTGCACAGTCACATCCTCCACCTGCTTGCACAGCTCTTTAAGGAGAGAGACCACATCCTCCTCACATCCAAGCTGTTGGCTCAATGCTTAGCAGGAAAGCATAATGATTAGGGGTGCAGACTCAAGTCAGACTGCCCACATTCACGCTACTAGCTCTACCGCTTACTGAGGCACTCATTTCACTGTAAGATGTGGACAGCAGACACATCTGCCTCCTCAGGTTGTTGTAGGGATTAAATGAACAGATAGAAAATGCTTAGAATGAGGACTAGCACCTAGTAAGCACAGTATAAAATTTAGCTATGATTATCAGTGAATGTGTAGAATAATGAATCTTTCAGAAAAAAAGAAACAGTATCACATCTATTTGATCATACATGTATTAATTAATTTTCACACATTAATTTGTTCCATTTTTACTTTATTTTTAACACATGCAAAATTATTTGTCAAAATTATTAGCCTGATATAGGTACGCCTTTTGTACCATTGGACTGACGATGCAGAGCACATCAGTCCAATGGTACAAAAGGCATACCAATATCAGGCTAATCACCACCTGCAGGGAATTCTGTGTATTACCTGCCCAGCCCTCTATTTATATCTGCTGGTGCTCGAAAACTTATTTTCCAGTGTTCAGGGAGTTGACTCCAATCAGACTACAGCTTAGCCTGGTGATCTGGTCAGAGAAGTAAATATCCTTCACTATAGCAATTAGTTCAAGGTGTGCACATGACCCAAGACAGACCTGCAATTCAACTCTGGGACACCTGAGCCAGTGTTAACAGTAAAGTCCTCTTTCTTTCCCTACTGGGCTTACAACTGTAAGCCTTCAAACATGGCACTACTGGGAAAATCTATGGAGAGAAACTGGTGAAAGAGAAGCCAATACAGAAGAAAATAAAGCTTGGAAGGTGGGGCAGAAAGAGATCAGGTCTTAACATGGTTTATCCCCAATCTAGCTATGCCTGATTCATTATTGGACCTTTTTCTTGAGTCAACAAAGTCCTTTGTTTTACTTATTCCAGGTGGGTTTTCTGTTGCTCACAACTGGGAGGATCCAGAATAAATGTGGAACTAAATTCCAAATTATTTTATTCAGCCTTGATGATGACCAAGATCAAATTTTAATAAGAGGAACTTTGAAAGAATAAAAACTGTTCTATGGGCACAGTGCTCTGAGGATACAAAGCACTGTGCTACCCAGTCGCATCTCACCATCAGAAAAAACCTTGCTGATCCTGAGAATACAAATATTAATAGGCTGGGTACAAGTCCTTTCCAGATTTAAATATTCTATATCTGGTCATAAATGGATTTGGGCTTGCTAGAAGTTCTCCTATAGCATTTTGATTGTTAATGGTTTATGGTTCTGCAATTCTTAACTTTGAGACTATGTACTTGCTTTATTCATTTGCTGTGGGAACAATTTGAATTTACTTGTAACGACTAGACGGGGAACTTTAATTTCAGTGATCTTATTACAAGTGACTCAGCTGACATAAAGGACAGATGGGATACTCTTAGATGTAGGAAAAATAGTTTTGTTTATATATTATGCAAGTAAAAACAATTGTAAGAAATACAATTTTTAAAAATCTTTTTCAATTTATTTCTTCGGTTTTATCTTCCTATCAAACGTATGAGGAGCACAGAACCAATTATAATCATCCTAATTTTATAGAGGAGAAAAGTTAAGCAAGAGATGGCAGTAATCCAGTTGCAAAACAGAGTATACAGAATGCAGCTCTTTGGTGATTCACAAAAACTCACACCTTTTACAGCCTGACTGTCCCCTCCTCTTTGGCCCTCATCCAAGTGTTGCTCCCTATATATAACTAAAAGTAATAAAGCTATATGTTTTTTTAATTTTCAACTGATATGTGTATTTCAGTCAATCTGGAAGATTTTAGTGTATTTTATTATTCTTAATGGAATTCATACATTAAATAACTCAAGGTAATTTACATTTTGTATGTAAACTTGACTGCATTTCCAAAGGAGCCAATAAATAAATGGCTAAGGAAGGGCTGGTGGTATTATTCAGTACTCATGCCTCACTGCTTTTTTGGCATGCTTTATTATGAAACCTTTATGAATGTATGTGAATGGCTTTTGTTTTTTTCTGTTTGGTATTATAATTACTAAAGATAGTTTTTATACCTTGGATTATTAGAAAGATCAGGCTGTTAAACTGACCACATTAAACATAATGTTGCAAATAACTCATGCTAATGTGGTGAAGTTGCATTTTAAGAACGCGTTTATTGATGCAATTTCTCAGCAGAAATATGGCCAGGAAAAAATTGTGGGGCTGCTTAATAAGTTACCATCAGTAAGTTCTATGTTAATCAATAGCCGCATAAGAGCTAATACCAGTTAGAGGCTACTCATCTCTATTTCAGTGGTCCTAAAGGTGTTCTTAAACCTGAAGCAACCAGGATTGGTTGACTTACAACTTTAGGCAGTTATGATTTGGAAAGTAGGATGGAGTGCTCACAGGGCATGTCTTAAGAATGTGCTGTGGTTGGCTATGTCGGAAAGGATAGGAAGAAAACAGGGAAGGGGAATGTTTCCCGAACTCCGGTAAGAAAATGACAGGCACTTCTCCCAAGTGGTAATGGTTCCTTGGTGTTGTGACTTGGTGATGGCAGCTCAAAGATGCCAGAGACAAATTTGGCTTGAAGTAGTGCTTCTCAATGTATGGTCTCTTGTGCCTGTGGTGATTCAGGTGCATGAAGAGTCTTTGAAAATTTCATTCACTTCATAATAATGTAGTCTTATTATGACTCTACCTAGTGTAAGGCCTGATTCAAAATGATGATGATATTAGTAATGTTGATAATGACATATTGAGGATTCATTTGGTGCCAGGCATGGTGCTGAACACTTCAGATGCATTATCTGACCCAGTCCTCACAATAATCCTCTGAAGTAGGTACCATTATTTTCTTCATTTTACAGAAGAGAAAACTGGGACAAGATAATAAGGAATGTGCCCAAGGTTACAAAGTTAATCAGTGGCTGAGCCAGGATTCAAATCATGGTCTAACTCCAAAACAAATGTTTCCTTAAAAATATCATGGCAAAATACACAAAATTTACTTTTTAAATTATTTTAATGTGTACAATTCAGTGGTATTTAATACATTTACATTTTGTGCAACCAACACGACTATATAGTTTAAGAAAATTTTTATCACCCTAAAAGGCAACCTCATGCCAGTTAAGCAGTCACTCCCCATCCCATTTCTCTTGGAACCCTGGCAACCACAAATTTGTTTCCTGTCTCTATAGATTTGCCTATTCTGGACATTTCATGTAAATGGCATTGTATAATATTTGCGTCTGGCTTCTTACACTTAGTAATGTTTTCAAGGTTCATCCATGTTGTAGCAGGTATCAGTAAGTACTTCATTCCTTTTTAGACCCAAATATCAATCCATTGTGCTACATTTTGTTTATGCATTCATCGGTTGATGTACATTTGGCTCTTGTGAGTAGTACTGCTATGAACATTCAGGTGCAAGTTTTTGTTTGAATACTTGCTCTTAATTCTTTTGAGTAAAGAATAAAGGCTTTTTATTTTATTTTAATTTTTATTTCTGCTGACTCCAAGGAGATGACCACATATCTTAAAATATTCAGACATTCAACAAATATTTGAGAATCTACTGTACAGCCACCTAGAATGCTAAGCACTGGGAATATAAATTGCAAAGAATAGGACAGACTTCATCCCTGTCATCCTCAGAAATGACAGAAAAAGGAATAAGTGAGTAAAATAAAACACAGAGCTGGTAGCAGTTAGAATTTAGGGTTCCTTTTCTATTTGCTATTAAAGTAAAGTAAAAGCTGGCAATGACATACGTGAGCAAGATGCTCTATGCAAGAACAAGTAGAACTAAGAGTCGCTTAAACAATAATGGTGTTTATCATCTTATGTAATAATAAGTCTGAGGTAGGGAGGTTCTTAAGTGGGGTAAATCAGTAGCTCAGGAACTAGGTTTCCTCCATCCTTCTGCTCTGCCATCCTTATTGTCACAATAAGGAATGGCAACTCTAGGCATCACGTTCTCCTCACATAATAAGGGCAAAAGAACAGAAGTGGGAAGATGGTAGATCTCTTCCCAATTCCTTTTTAGGTACAAGAAAAACGTCAGGAGAAATTTTTCAGAATACTTCCCCTCGGGTCTGTTATGCTAGATTTGCACCAGAAGCCTATTCTTACACCAATCATTGGCAAGGGAATGGAATTACATGGTTTAGGATTAATCAGCTTTGAGGATGGAAAGGCGCTCAGCTTCCTCTGGGGCATACAGTCACCTGATGCCCTAACAAAATACAGGTTCTGTGGAAACAGATTCTGAGCTCTAGGCCTCAATTGAATATCTCAAAACAAAAGCAAAATCCCAAACCTCAACATATCTAAGACTGAACTCATGATTCTCATTAAAGTGGTCTCTTCCAGTGCTCTTTGTAAATAGCACCACTATTCCATCTGTACCAGCCAGAAAAATTGGAGTCATCATACCCTCCTTTTTTTCCCCTACTCATCCATATCTAATGCATCACCAAGTCCTGTTCATAAAAGTTGCAAAATAGCTCTTGAATCTACTGCTCTCTTCACCTCCATTGCTCCATTCTAGTCCAAGTCACTATCATTAGCTATTCCCTGAAGCTCTGCAACAAGCTTTTGCTTGGTCTCCCTGCATCAATTTTGACCTCTTTTCAAGTCCTTCGCATTGCAGCCAAAGTAACATTTTTGAATACATGATTAGGCCTAAAATTTGTTTACACCGCTACTAGAATGAAGACCAAATCAGGCCCTCCCCCAACTCTTTGCAATCTAATTCACTGGTTTGCCTTGAACTTGTAAGTGGGCTGCGCTCCATCCCACCTCAAGACTTCAGCATTTGCCATTGCTCCTGGTCCATGTCAGATCTTAGCTCAACCGTGACTTCCTAGGGCAAGTTTCCTAATTAGGGTAGGTCTCTTTGCTCTCTCAGAGAAGTCCGTGCCTTTCCTTCAGGACAACTTTCTGTCCATATTCTGCAAGATCCAGGAAAACACAGAGCTAGTATCTCTTACAACATAATGCCTGGCACATACCAATGTATGTGCCTAACTGAATTTGTAAACTTCAAGGAAGAGTGGCCGATAATAAATGTGTATCCAGTCCCAGAAAGATCACAAGTAACGGCCGTGACCCACCAGCACAAGCCGACCTCCCTGGACCACAGGACTTATTGCCACTTCCAGTAGCTCCGCCCCTCGGGCTCCGCCCCTCCCTGTGAGTCGGGGGCGGGACATAGAGGTCGCGTGACGTGTCAGCAGCCGGCCGCTGATTGGGCTTTCAGCCGCGCTGCTAGGAAAAGGGGCGTGTCAACATGTTCTGATTGGCTGTCGGGCGGCGGCTGGGCGGTGGCGTTGCGGGGGCTGGCGCCGGGAGAGAGGGGACCAGGCAAGGCTGGAAGGGCAGCAACGGCGGGCGGAATGGGTCCTCGCCGCCGGCTTCGCTGAGACTCGCTCGCGTGGGCTGCCCGCGGCGGGCCAGCAGTGGCCGCGGCGGCATGAAGGGCGCTCTGGGAAGTCCCGTGGCCGCGGCCGCCGCAGGCGCCGCGATGCAGGAGAGTTTTGGCTGCGTCGTGGCCAACCGCTTCCACCAACTGCTGGACGACGAGTCGGACCCTTTCGACATCCTGCGCGAGGCCGAGCGCCGGCGCCAGCAGCAGCTGCAGCGCAAGAGGCGCGATGAGGCAGCAGCGGCGGCGGCGGCCGGGGTCGGCAACCGCGGCGGCAGGAGCCCAGCCGGGGCCTTGGGCCACAGACCCGGCGCTGGTGGTAGCCGGAGGGAGTCCCAGAAGGAACGAAAGGGTCTCCCGGCCCCTGGTGCACAGCAGCCGGACAGTCCTGGGGGCGGCCCGCAGCCATCTGGTACGGCGCCCAGCTGGGCACCTGGGCGCCCCCGGGTAGGCGTGGTGGGCGGGAGAAGGATGGGGTCACTGGGGTCACTCTTCCTCAGCCTCCCCACGACTCCCCCTATGAGACTGGAGTCTTTGGAACCAGTTCCAGAAAGGGGAGGGGGCCATGGGAGGAGTTGGGTTAAGTTGAGCATCCTTGTGGGAGAAGGAAGTAGGAAAGAGGACAGGGTGGGGGGGGGTTCACGCCTTTCTAGTCTTTCCCAGCCCTTTCTGGAGGAGTAGGTGTGCAGACTTGGAGTAAGGGTCTCAAAACCCTGGAACTGAACCTTTACAAGTTGGGCAAAGTTGAGGGATGTTGCTGGGGTGGTGTGTGGGGCAAAAACTGGGGTCGCTACTCCGGGTCTCTCTAGTCTAGAGCTAACTGGGACCGTCTCTGTTCTCCAGCCCAACCTCTGCAAGATTCAGGTCGGAGACAAAAAGAGAGGCGTGATGCTAGGGAAGCCCTTCTTAGGGAGGATGGGAGAGGTAGGGCGCACCTGGACGGTGGGGTGATGAGAGGTGGGGTGATGGCAAGAGCCCGGGGTGTGAGAAGAATCGCCCAGGTGAGGGGCTCAGGCCTCTGTGATGGAGGGAAGGCCTGGGTGACCACAGGGGCAGGCTGTGACGTCGGCCGTGTGCGGAATACGGCGGGGTGGACGCGGGGTCCCAGGCGCCTTCCAAGCTGTCTGTCTTCAACCCCATCCTCTTGCTGTAGCTAGCTTCCATCAAGCAGTCAGCCAGCATCATGTTTCAGTACAGCATGTGGTATTGATGGGTTGTGTAACTTGTCATTAACTCAGGCTGCTTTCTTTAATCTTTCCAACAAGGATTTTCAGTTTCCCACTTCCTGTTTAGCGAGACCGGCCAACGCAAAAGTTAGTGTGCTACTATATCTGTATTTATGGAGGGAGGGTGCTTAATAATAGTTCATTTCTCACCTGAACTGCATCAGTGGTAGAATCAGCAAGACTATACCTATGTTTCCTAAAATAAGACTTTAGTCTTAAAGCTTGCCTAAGAAGAGTGTTAGGAATAAGATATGTTGTGTAGTTCGACCACTGCAGCCAGTGTTTGGCAGTGTATTCATCTCAGCTTTACTGGCTATTTCCTTGCTTGATAAAAATTGGCAAGTTACAAAATAGTCGGGATATAAAGTACAGCGTAGGGAATATAGTCAATAATATGGTAATTACTATGGTGTCAAGGGAGTACTAGGCTTATGGGAGGTGGGATCACTTCATAAGTTATATAAATGTCCAATTACTATGCTATATACCTGAAACTAATATGATATTAAATGTCAAGTGTAATTGAAAAAAATTAAATTATTTTAAAAGGTTGTGCATCCCAGCCCTGGGAGAACAACTGATTTAAGTATTGGGGCTTTAACTCCTGCAACTAGGTAATGTTTACCTTTATCTGTGAAAAGATCAGCCTATCACTTGAGAATCAGAAAATCAAATTATTATAACACAGATGTTGGAGATTATTTAAAATGCTATCTCAAGATCCCTTGGTAGGGCAGTAAATTTATGAGCCTATTTAAACAGCGAGTGAGATATGATGTACATTTCGTCTTATGTTCTGTTTTTTTCTCTTAAATCTATTTAGATAAATATAAAAGAGTTGAGGAAGGCTAAGCGTTTCTTCTCCCTTTATTTTTTAACAAATGAAAATATGTATTTTTATCCTTTAGTGTGAAACTGAATTTAGTGCTGTTAATATTACTTTTCAACCTTTACAATTAAAGAATGTCATACATTGTTATAAAGATTTTAAACAACTTAGAAATGTATGAAGTAAAATGAAAATCCTTTATTTTTCATACTGTTAACATAAATGCACATAACTATTTTTTAAAATTTAAATAATATAAACTGGGTTGCAATCAGCTTCTTTCACTTAGCATTGTAATCTGATAAGTTTATAACTCTTTTTGTCAGTTGTTCATGATCCAGATGATCTGGCTTTTGAGATCTATATTAAAAACCCTTAGTTAATTTTGTTGTTAGAATGGATATTTTGTCATTCTAGTTCCTTTTCAAGTATGTGTTATTTCAGGAGCAAGCAGTATTAATTTCCGTTTATGTGGTTACTGGACTGAATTTATCTGTAATGGGTGTTAGCTACTCTCTCAAGGTTGTGTTGCCTTAATTGATGTGGACTCTTCTTTTCTAACACTCAGCATTTTTAATTTCCTTGAATATTGTGAGTGAGTGCCTAATGTAGACAAGACTCAAAGTCAATGAGCATATGTTAAACATAATGAAACATATGCTCATGGCTATATGTCAATGATAAGATTTTCATATGGAAACAGGTTTTTAATGTCTTTCACTATTTAACAATATACATTTAACCCTTAAATCCTTAAATAACGCACGTTTGCACTTCACAAGTCTACTTTATACGTGGAGTTTTCAGTTGACTCGACTTGAGAATCAGGTGTACATAGAACTTTGCTAATAAATTCGTTCATGAAGTCTTCAGAGGCTGTTTCCTCTTTACTTTTCCTAGGAAACCTCACTGTAAACTTTATTCTGTTCCTTCATAGGGGTGCAGTAAACAGACTGTGTGTGCCAGCATTTTGTTGGAAAGGGCTAATGTTTGTGTTATCTACTTGTAAATGCTGCTCCAGCACAGAAAAACAGTCCTGGTTCAGTTGAAAACTTGATCTCTTAATACTAAATTGTGAGAAAACAATTTTACCCCTAGTATCTTTGCTTTTTGGGTTTTGGAAGGAGAATGTAATGTTTGCAGGGTATTGATATTTATTCTAATAAGCAGTCAGTTATATTGAATGCTTTTTAATCTATACACAGAAACTTTGGAAGAAGCTATAAATGTATTGGTGAATTACAAATTTAACTGATACAATTTAAAAATAACCTTGAGGAAGAGAAGGTGGGATAATATAAATAATTCTGTAGTTGAGTGAAGATACTGTGATTTTTTTAAAATTACAGGCTATAAATAGGAAATTTGAATCTATTAAGATAAGTTTTTACATTGAGGGGAAAGTATTGAAAAGTATTATTACTATTGACATATTTGCTCTATTGTTACTATTGACATATTTGACTATGTCATGATCTACTATAGTTTTCAACTTGTTAGGTAATTAACTTTCATAATAACATTTTCTACCTTACATTTCAAATGTCTCTTCCAAGTCTAATCTCTATTAGAATATATGTGCCCTCCTATCTGGCATCGCATACCCCTGGGCAACTGGGCATGAGTGTCAGTCTCTGTTTTGTTTCTGCAGTAAAAGCATAATGCTCTGATTATGACATTTCCCCCATATCCTAAACATGTCATAAGCTCAGATTATGACTTCAGTACAGGATGTAAATCAGATTTAAGCATGTCTAGGTTATGGGACATTAACTAAAGGTTGAACTTAGTTCTTTTGTGCAACTTTTCACAATTGGAGAAAATACTTTATATTAACTAACAAGTAACAAATTGCACAGTTTTGTTATTGGTGTCCCAGGCACAATTTTTGCTTTAAAATGAGATCAGTAAGGGATTGGAACTATGTTAACATTTACACATGCTCAGTTTATAAAGTTTAGATAGAAAATATTAAGCGAGAAAAGAGAAAAATATGTATAAACGTATTCCTCAAGAGTCGTGTTTATCTTTCCAGAAGTAGAAATGGAAACCAACAACAACAAAAATAACTATTAATTCAAATACATTTAGTATTTTTATAGCCATACAACCAATGTGGAGGGTAATTTATGTAAAGAAAAATACTATAATAAAAATTGTACATAATGTTTGAGATGGAGACCTTTTAAATGTATACAAAGAAAAGATAAACATTTTTGGAAGATGATCTAAGAAGTGAACAAAGTTCTTCACAACATATTTACCAAGTATTAGCTGCCTTCAGACATAGACTCTGCTTAACATTTTTAAAGCATTAAAACTGTAGGGGAGTAAAGTAAGGTGAGAGGAGAGAGGAAGACTGGAGTGGCCCCGCCTTGGCCCAGATGGTGCTGGCTCCATAGATGTGAGATACCCCTTCAAGGGCTGACTGGCCCTTGGATGATTTGGCAATATCAATTTGGCCTCGTGTTTGACAAGTATGATCATAAATGCATAAATCCCATCAAAGAGCAGGAAAATCTGTTTCCAAGTGAAAAATAATAGAGGTAGAAGTTGTACTTAAAACAGCAGCTGATGACATTATCTTATCGTTGAGGTCTAAAAGTACAATCTAAAGTACAGGGTATTTATCCTTAAATTTTCTGAATGTAGCTTAGCTGCCCATGTTTTGATAAAGCTGCTTTTGTGAAATGTAGTCGATTTAACAATTACATATATCCATAGCTGTTACAGAGTCACTGTGAGATGCCTGTAATTATGGGTTAGTTAGTATAGTTTGTTTACCTTAATCACATTTTCTAGAGCATAAGAAAAAATATGATTCAATAGTAACTTAAAAGTTTTATTAAAAAGTAGCCGATGCTGAGTAGTAGTAGCATCATGGACTCTTTTCTGAACTTTTCCAAACGTCCTGAATTTTCCTACAACTTTGATTTCTAGAAAAGTGAAATTTAAACATGCTTGTTAATAATGTGCTGTTGCAGACCTTGTGTTCCAGCTCTCCCCTTTGATTTTTCACTGGCAGGCCAGAAACGACCTCCTAGAAGAGGGGAGCAGCAAGGATGGAATGATAGCCGGGGGACAGAGGTGACGCTGGATAGAGCAGAGCGGAGATCTTACAGAGACTACCAACCCTATGAGACTGAGAGGCAGGCGGAATTTACACCTGAGAAGTTGACAGATGAAAAGTATGTATTGCAGACAGACCTTGTCCAGGAGGATTGGGGAACCAGAAGGGTTATCAGAGAACTACTAGCCTTTGCAATCTTTTCATAGTATCAGTCCTGGGAATATTTTGCCAATTCAAGTAGCAAATCATATGACCTTAGGTGACAGATGAAGGATCTTCCATTTATCTCCCAGATGACCTTGGTTTAGGAAATGATTTTATGATGAAAAAAGAATTGTTATTGGTTACTATGAAAAGCGCTCTCGTAAAAAACTGCACAAGAGTATGTTAGACTGGTTAAATTTTCTTTTGAAGTTTAGGCTAGGGATATAATTATGTTTTTGATTTACCATTACTAATTTAGACTACTAATGAATTTAAACAAATTCCCTGCCCCCTGTTCAGGTCAATAGGCTATCATGATGAAATTTGAAGAAAAATGGATAATAACGTGTAACACTGATTTCTGGCTTCCAGCCTCCTCTAGAAGGTTCTCTGACCTGGAAGATGGTCTCGGGCTGGTACAGTCTGACACCACTACTGAGTGATGTGGCAGCATGCAGGCCATTGTGCCCACCTGTACACAGGTAGCAGTCCTTGCTCCCAAGGACAGGTGCTTGCTTCCTAAAGATTCTGTTTAATTATTAAACCTATACAGCACTGAGTTTAGATTAAACCAAAACAACTTGCGAATCACAGTCAAAGGAAAATAAAAGGTAAAACTAAGGATGATTATAGTAGTGTACAGTTCAATGTCAAGGGAGTCATTATTCCCAAAATCTTTCAACTTCTTGACTACTAATTCCATTTCGGATCCTGGCTACAAGTTTTCGCTGAAGAGCATGGCTTGGTAAAACTATATACTAGAGCCCATTAAAATAAACCAAAAAAAAAAGAAGAAGAAGAAGAAGTCTAGC
This sequence comes from Pteropus medius, assembly GCF_902729225.1. Taxonomy (NCBI): domain Eukaryota; kingdom Metazoa; phylum Chordata; class Mammalia; order Chiroptera; family Pteropodidae; genus Pteropus; species Pteropus medius. The sequence continues at coordinate 319,322 of NW_024349125.1, read as the reverse complement.
AGAGAATAGCTCAGTCTGAGAAGGTTGAGCAGGTGGTAACTTCTGCAGATCTCTTCTCTAGCAGGTACACATTCAGAACATTCAGATGGTGTATCTGCCACCATATTGGCGGGTAAAGGTTAGAAAACAGCCTAATTATGCCTTCTTTGGTGATTACTTCAAATCTGTTTTGTAAAGGTCACAGTTTACATGCTTATAAAATGCCTTCTGGATCAGAGCTGCTTATTTTAGGAAGCATTTGTGTATTTTTTTTTCTCACTTCAGGAATTTATTCTTGTGTCTTTCTCAGTGTATCACATTAGAAATATGTGGAAATAAGGTAATTATAGCTCAAAAGCACAAACCCATGTTTCTAGCTTTTTTTTTAGTAGCAAAACTATGAGTCTTTAGATAGGTCTTTACATGTTATCATGAAAAGATGCCTATTAATTATACATGTATGTAAGGGTAGGGGTAGGGTGGGATATGGAAAATATATGAAGGGATATTTTCTTTTTCCTCAAAATATATGAAGGGATATTTTCTTTTTCCTCAAAAATAATTTCAGATTTACAGAAAGTTGCAAGAATTATACATATACCCTCATCCCGATTCCCCAAATTTTAACATTTTACATTTGCTTTATCATACCTCTCCTTCCCTTTCTCCCTCTTTTTCTTCCCCTACACATTCTTTCTGTGTGTCTTAGCTATATTTCTCTCATACACACACACACACACACACACACACCCCTTCTTTCTTTGTCATTTGAGAGTAAGATGAAGGAATGTCCTTTTATCCCTAAATACTTTAAAAAATATATTTCCTGAAAATATGGTACAATTATGAAAATTATTAACATTGATACAATTCGATTGCATTCTCTAAATTATGTAATCTATAGACTACTCAAATTTTACCAAATGTCCAAGTAGTGTCCTCTTACCAAAAAAATAGTCTGGTTCCAGATCCATTCCAAGAATGTGCATTTCATTTAGTCTTCTTTCATTTGGAACAGCTCCTTAGTCTTCCTTTATCTTTTATGAAATTTGACATTTTTGAAGAGTTTGTGCCAGTTGTTCTGTGGTACAGCCCAGAATTTGAGCTCGTCTGATATTTTCTCATAAAACAAGCTTGTGCACTTTGGCAGGACTACCACAGAGGCGATGGCTCGTATCTTTCTCAGTGTATCACGTTAGAAACAGGTAGGAATTTTTACTTTCAACGGAGTTTGAAGTTTTGGATAAGTCGTGCTATCAGAAGACATATTTCTTAGTTTCTTAAAAAGCAGTGTTCTATTAATAAAGGTCCATAAGATCTTCGATAAAAATAATTAATAGTCACTTTAGACAACTTGGAAAATGTGTGAAATTATATATAAAAAAAAGTTTAAGCCACCTATCTTAACATCCGAGATGATTACTCTTAACACTTGACGTATTTTCCTTTTTTTTAATACATAGATATACTTAGATGTTAAGATGATAATGCATGTACACTGAGTGTATTCTTTTCCCTGAACATGGCAGAAGTTTTTTCCATGTCATTAACAATGTTTGGTAAGCATTTTTAATGGTCCTGTTATGATCTGCTGTTTGGATATGTTATAATGTAATCATTCCCTTAGTGTTGGACTTTTGTTCATCTTCCAGTTTTTGCTTTATAAATAATACCCAATGAGTAGCTTTTTGTATATGTAGGGACTTTCCTATATGGAGTTTTAGAAGTGGGAATCCCAGTTAGAGTCATAAATCAGTGGTTCTCAGCTGGGTGTTGTGGACACAAATCTGAGACTCAGTTGTCCTTCTGCACAAGGTCGGATGGGTAAATATAGTGTGAAAACATAATTCGAGTGAGGGGGCATTGATACATAGTGATTAATCACTATCCTAGTAACCTATCAATTTACTCTATTATTAATAACCTATAAAAGCCTTTCTTATAGCCCTTTCTCAGGACTTGAATATAATGAACTGTTTGATCTTTGCTTATTTGATAGTGAAAAATGGTATCACTTTGCATGTATGATACCTATACATGTTCATTGGACAGAATTATAGAATCTTGATAATCTTCATAGACTATCTTAATTCAGTCCTCTTGATTTATCGATAAGGAAACAAAGAGCCAGAATCTCGGTAATGTAGACTCTGGTCACAGCCAGCTGACATGATTTTTTATTCACCTAAAGTGGAACTCATGTTTTCATGTAGAAGTAACGTCGTAAATGGTGCTCAGAGTAACTGTCAGGGTGGCTCGCATTAGAGATCAGCCACATATGTCACTTGTTGCATGTGGTCTGGGAGTGCACCTGCTGTTTTTAATGCAGTAGGAATTTTTCTTTAGGCTCCAAATGATGAACTTAAGTGAACTCTTAGACTTTTAGGAAATTAGTTTGCCTCTCTCTGGATACATTTTGATTTGTTTCTTTGGCTCTTTTTGCAATTTACTGCTGGTCATTTAAAGTCAGTTCCATTCTGAAAGAATCAGATGTTTCAGTTTTTTCCCCTCCTCATAGGGAAGCATTTTTAAAAATCGTGGTAAAATATACATAATATTTACCATTTTAACCACTTTTAAATGTATAGTTCAGTGGCGTTCAGTCTATTCACATTGTTGTGCAACCATCACCACCATCATTTCCTAGAACCTTTTCCTCTTCCCCAGCTGTAAACACCAACTCCCCATTTCCATGTCCGTGAGCTTCATTCCCTTTACATGTAAAACAGGTACTCAATGTCTACTTATTAGGATTATTGTAAGAGAGTGGGTGACAGGCATGTAAAGCGGGATGCTTAGCTCAAATGTTATTTTCCTTTTGCTTGTGAGTACATCACAAAGCTTCCTAAGTGGAGTATGGAATTCCTCAATCTCACTAACCTATGAAAAAGAAGATATATTTTATGATAAGAGGATAATAATAAAGAAGCAATTGAGAATATATTTAATTGGGAGTAAGGTGGGAGTAAGCCTGTGGAGTAAAAAAATAATGGTTTAAGGGATTCAGATATACCAGAACACATAGCTATTTTTAGGGTCAGTATCATCACTATTATAGTTTAAATGAATTTGTTATTTTGTCTGTATCTGATTTAGATTTCCTGTAAATTTAGACCGGATTTTGACTGTTGCATTATTTGCCATTATGTTTTTGTGCTTCATTTTCTCTCAATTTTTAGGTAGACTTTTTTCCTTTCATGGCCCTTTCTAACTCCTGGTTAAGAATTGTTACTTTCCTTTTGTCATTGTGTTAACTCCACTTTAGGTGTAATATAGAATCAGATTTTACAACGATAATCTCTAAACATTTGATTTTGTTCAGGGGTAGGAAACAGAAAAGGCAACTTGGAAAATTTATTTAGGATGATGTTTCTTATAGAACATAAAGAGACTGGCATAAAGTTAATGATCGATACTTCTATATTTCGTTATCTTTTTGAGTAAGGAAAATTAGGAGTTTTGTATCTTTTACCCATGATTGTATAGTAGCTTTTTAATGTAACATTTTCAGCCATAAAAGTAGATTGGAACATACCTCTAGTTCTGGTATTTGAGCCACTAATGCCCCATTAGATTTCAGTAAGTAATTTATTGTGCCTTTAATGTTTTTAAAAACCTCGACAAATTAAAAAATAAATAATGTATCTTATTAAACTAGGGGTTAATGATAAAATGATGTGATCCTTTCCACAGGAGCTTTGAGTCTTGTGGAGGAGACGAAAGTCCTCATGAAAAGTAGTGGCGACCAGATATGAGGCAGAGACAGGTGTGAGAAGTAGGTGGGCAGTTAGGCTCTGGGTTTAGTGGGTGTCGCAGGGGAAGAAGGGAGGAGTGGAAAAAAGGCCTGGTTCTTGGCTTGGGCACTCTTGTGTTGTGAGTTAGGAACTGTAGAAGCAAGCGGTCAGTATTGCTCGTGTGTCTGCAGGGCTGAGGGATGTCCAGGAAGTAACTGGCTTTGTGGCCTGGAATCAGAGAGACCCCCAAGTGAGAGAGACAGGATGGCATGAATGAGGGCAGTGTAAGACAAGGACAGTATATGCGGGGAACTGAAAGTCGAGAATGCCAGTGCACTTATGGGCAAATGGGTGTCCAGGAGAACGAGGGAGGCAACTGTGGGCAGAGCACCAAGACGTGGTAGGTGAAAAAGGCAAGGTACAGAACTTTTTCCTTTGTGTGACTCCGGAAGTACCTGCCTCTGAGAAGTAGAAATACATGGCTAAGAAGCAAGGGTGTACCATGTGAATTTTATACCATGCGTGGGTATTACCTATTGCAAAAATAATTTTTAAGGACAGGCTAGGAAAGAGAAGCAAGAAAGGCCAGAGGAAAATATAGTGGTCAGCAGTGTCATATGGTGAATGGGGGATCAGATGACATAAAAATAAAAGTTGCTATTGGATTTGACAACGGAGGATTTTCAGTTGTCCTTGGAAGTTTATGTGGGGCAATAGAAGTCAGGTTGTTGTAGGTTAATCTTTTCAGTCCTAAATGTCATTGACTGGTTTTATTTTCGGGACAGGGAGATTTGGGAGGGGGCGTAATTTGAAGTTTAACCATTTTTCTTGTTGTACAAAACATTCCAAATTTAACTTAAATATTTAGTATTAGAACTGGAATAAACCCTAGAGTCTCTTTATCTAATAGTCTTCTCGTTTTATAAATGAGGAAGCAATATCTAGAGAGAGAAAGGGCTAGCCCTCTACAGATTAGTATAAGACCTGCCCAGGACCTGCTTCTTTTTGATGGCTCTCCCACTTAGCAGCCATATGACCTGGGGCAAGTTACCTACCTCCCCTGTGCCTCAGTTTCCTCATCTTGGGCAGTAGTTATATATTACACATTTGTTTGTGAGAATAAATGACTATGTGAAGTGCTCAGAACAATGCCAGTAAAAGTTAACTATTTATTCATTATTCAAGCCACCATTCTTTCTAATGTATTATAGCCATTATAATGTCTTCTAGAATTTTTTATCTCAAAAAAGCCTTATCTCTTTACTCTAATTCACTGCTTTTTATTATACCCATTTTTTCCTAGACCAGTCGATAGGTTTGATCGAGAAAGACCACTGAGAGGACGCGGAGGCCCAAGGTGGGGCCTGAGGAGCAGAGGCAGAGGTGGTCCTGGGAACAGAGCTTTTGATGGTTTTGACCAGAGAGGGAAACGGGAATTTGAGAGATACGGTGGGAATGATAAAATGTAAGTTTTTTGTAAATACTATTTTCACCGTAAGATCTTAGTCATACCTAGTATGAATCTGTTGTTTGTTAATATTTAGTTGACTTTATATAGTATGCTGTTATTCCTGAGGGAGCTGATCCTAGGACAGCTTTTATGATCAACTTTTCTGAGTTGGAGATCGACTGGAGACTAGCTTCCAGTTTAAGGGAATATTTTTTCTTTCTTTAGAGCAATCAGAACTGAAGACAGTGTGGGTGGATATGGAGTTCGCACCTGGGGATCAGGTAAAGATACCAGGTATGGTGCCAATATCTGCCTTCTGTGAACCTACAATTCAGTGGAAATCCCTGAATCTTTATTTGCCTTTGGTAAAAATTTTGTCCTCTGTGTTGTGCTTGCATTGTCTTTATACTGGTGTGCCCTTAAGTAGAGATCATGATTAGATTTGAAAACTGCTTTTAAAATTCTTTCATTTTATCTTATTTTAGCCAAACAAATTTGTGTATTTGCTGATGCCTCAAGCACATGACATTGTACATTTGCATATGCCTCAGAATGCTTTTTAAACTCCTAGGTATTCTATACTTTATTTTTTTGTTACCTTCCAAAGTTCTTGTGTACATTGCATCTTGATTTCTTGAAATCATTTGCAGATCAAAGCTCAGTGACAGGTTTCACCTAAGGTTCAAATTTGGCATTTCTCTGAGGCATCACGGTGTCTCAGACCTGTGGCAGTTTGCTCCTTAGAGAAGGTAATTGGTTCTGCTGTTTCTGTCATTTCACATCTGTAGGGACAGCACCTTCCTGTTGTCTGCAAAAGAATAGGTACACAACACTTCAGGGCAGTGCAGGGCGAGGAATGGGTCGCCTTAGGACATGCTGCAGGGCCGGCTTTCCACAGATTTGAATGCTTGAGGAGACCCAGACTTCCACTTTTCTTCTTTTTACAGAAACTTTTTTCTCTTAAATCATTATCCTTAAAGACAAATATGTACAATAATAGCAAATGTGATATTAGATTTACTACCGTGTACATCTGTGTTGTCCTTGAAAGGAAGAGAAAGTTGTTGAACGTTCTCAATCTGTAATTCCGTAGGATCTCAATTACAGATCTTTTCATTGTGTTTTATTTTGCTGTGATGATATATTTTTAAGAAGTAATACACACACCTTCTGAATCACCTGATTTACTACTTTATCTAATACTCCTACTCCATTTCAGTTTGCATTTGAACTTAAAATTATTTTGGCTCCAAGTCATTACTTACCCCTAATGGGTCAGTGTTGGCCTTGTAACATGAAGAGGTGACCACATGTTCTCCTTGTAGACTGGCGTCTCGTCTGAAGATGACAGGTGCCTCATGACACTCATTTTGGATTGGTTTGTGAGTTATAAGTCAGAGCTCTGAGGTAGTAGTAACTTGTAATTGAAAGATTTTTTTGTAGGTAAGACTTTAATTGCTTATTTAATAGAGACTTTGATTTCATGTACTACGTGAAAACCATGTAGTACAGTAGAGTTATGTGCTACTTTGTGTGTGTGTGTGCACGTGTGTGTGCCACTTTTGATGAATGAGAAAAGAGCAGAGATGAGCCTAACAGTAAGTGATACATCCATGTCTGGCGAGGCCAGATGCCGCATAATGCACAGTAGGGGTGAGGATTCTCTGTAGTTTGGTATTCCTGTTTGAAGACATTGGCAGCATAACTAGACTTGTGGACAAGCTGTTTTTAAAATAGTGTGACTAAGCAATTTCTGGTGTTACTGGTTTTCAGAACAGTGATTGCCTGTGCTGAAAATAGAATTTTCTCCATTGGCAGTAGTTTAAAAAATATAGTGTCAAATATTATTTTCTTGTTATCAGTTGGAATAGACAACCACGAATGTAGTTTTTGATAATCCTGCCTTCCAGCTTCTGTTGCGAAGAGCGAGACGGTTTTATGTAGTAATCAAGCAACATTTATTTGGTTAAGATCTGTTCACTGTCATAGATTTGGTTAAGTGTGAAGTCTGATTGAATTTGAACTGGAAAACAAAGACTTGAGGTGTTTCACATTGATTTGTGGAACATACTTGTGCAAACAGGCATTTTTTCGTGTTAGAATAACTAAAGTCAGAATGTAGATAGACTTGGGCCCTGGAACTATATCTTTCTTCTAATTAATCCAACGTTGGTAATTTACATCAAACAACATTAAAAAATCTGCCACAATAAATTATAGCTAATTTTGAAACTTCATTGTTTTGTAGTTTTTGTCATATGGTTCTATAAGAGCCACAAGTACAATGTTAGTTTTATGTTTAGTCATAAAATAATTTAGGTCAATACAGGATGGAGATCTGTGATTTTTCTTTAAAATCAGTTGCTCAATAGACTAGTGGTTACCAGAGTGTAGGGGGAGGGGAGATGTAGATAGGGTAAAAGGAGTCAAATATGTGGTGACAGAAAGAAATCTAACTATAGGCAGTGAACACACAATACAATATATGCCTTATTGTTGAATTTTATACCTGAAACTTACTAGATTTCATTAACTAATGTGACCATAATAAAAATTAATTAATTTAAAAAAAAGAAAAGAAAATCAATTGCTCAAGTTTAAGAAATTCTTGTTTTCACATAGTCTCTTTGTTTTGTGTTCTGCTTTTTTTACCTTTATCTTTGTAACCCTTTTATGAATTTTAATTGTTGAAAGATATGAACAGTTAGTACACCTATGTTTTTTATCCCTTTGGTTGTTATGTGGCCAAGGAAATAAAGAGAAAGTTGGTGTAATTCAGTGCTGCAGCTGCTGCTGGACTTTGGGGCTCCTGGATGCTAAAAACTCCGATGACCTTGCTGGGTTAGGCCAATGTGCCAGAAGCGGTCTTTGTGAAAGGGCTACCGCTGAGCAGAGCAGCAGCGATGTCTTTCCAAGCATGAGTGCGTTTGACTTAGGACCTTTTTTAAAAGTAAAAACTATTCTAATTTTGTGTTGAAAAACTGACTTGTTTTTTAAAGTTGATTACAATAGCTTTGAGTTGATAATAAAAAATTTTTAAAGTTTATTCTGTTATTACAGTTCAATTTATGTTTACTTTTTTGAAAAAAGCTGGGTTCTATTTGTAAAATGTAAGATATTTCTAATGGATATATAATAATATCCACTATATCGACTTTATATATCTATTACATACATACTCAATTATATCGACTAATTTTAGCATTTTTCTGAAAATGAAATTTATTTTACTGGGACTTTTTTTTAAAAGTAACGTTCAGATAGGATTAATGTTAATATAAAAAGGAAGAATTAAGATCATACATTAAAATTCTAATTGTTTTCATTGTGTTGTAATTTTCTAATCTGTAGATTGTATTTAGATATGCTCGTTTATAAATTAGTGTTTCAAAGCCTTTTTTTTTCTGGTATAGTTACCACCAGCTTGTTTGTAATCCTATACACTTATTTTTGTGGAACGTTTTTACTTTCTTACCATTTTCTAAAAGTTTGATATGGCATATTCTTATCTAAGTCATTTAACACCCTAGAGAATCCACAACATTCTCTAAGAGGTTGAGGATTTTTATGGCCCCCGTTAATATTGGGAATTTCCTAAGATAATAAGAGTTTTGAACAATTCTTCTGGTTCTTTACAATCTGTGTTTAATTTTAGGCCATTTATAGAAACTTCTGTTTCTCAAAGTATTTTTCACATTTGTGGAAATAATTGATATGATATGGATTAGCAAGAGCATTTTTTCGTTTTCATTTTGATGTGGGTTACCTGTATGTGTATAAAATTCCTTTGAAGGATATTAAGAAAAAGGACATTGAAATGTTCTTTTGTATCTTGAATATCTAAGAGCATTGATATGAACAAGTCTGTGTGACGAGAGTGGGTCTTACTGCTTTTCAGTGACGTGGAGCTGATGGTGCCGATGGAGGAGACTGCTGTGCTGGAGGAGCCACCAGGTTCCCTGGAGGAGGGGTCTCCAGCCAAGTAGGTGTTTCATTCATTTTCCACATTGGGGTGTTGGTCTTTTTCTTACCGATTTTTAAGAGCTCTTCACAGATCAGGAAGCCCAGCCTTTTGTCATATCACAGTGTTGATCTACTTAATGTATTAATGAATAATCAAACTAATTAGTAACTCAAATAATCTAATGAATCATTATTAATGATAATTAATGGGTTAAATTCAAGTCTTCTGTCCTATGCCCACCACCACTTTTCCATCAGCAGCCTGCTCTGCACTGTCAGGACCCCCTTCTCTCGTCTCTTTATTCTCTCCCAGTCTCTCCCTCTTTTCTTCATGCAGCCAAGGTCTCTGGTCTATCTCTAGCACTCCTGCCAACTCTTTAAACTCTCTTGCCCCTTAAATTTTTGTTGTATCTTGCTTACAGACTCTGCCTCCTAGATCACGATTAGCTACTATCTGCCTTCTCTCCGTCTGCATCCCCCGGCTGATCACTACAAGTCACAGCGGGGCTGGTGGGAACCCCTATAAATGCTTGATCACCAGCATTGTGAGATGAGCCCTCAACACCACCCAGCAATCCCCATTTCTTGGGTTTACTCTTTCTCTACCCCGCTATATGACTGATTTAATCCTTCTTGTTTTCTCAAAGCCCTGACACTGCCTCCTACTTGTCCACACCACCTCTTTCATTTTCTAGATGTAACTTTGCCCCCGATATCACAGGGAAATTAGGAGCCATCAGATGGGAAACTTCATCACCTTCTCACTCCCAAAAGTGCAAACCTGCAGGTGTAGACCTGCATGCTTCCTAGCCTCCATCCCTTGTAGTAAAGTGAAGGTACCATCTCTCCTCCCACTTCTTCAGGATTTGGATCTTGGATACTGTTTCCTGTTGACTTCACAGAAACCTCACATCATCACTTAGCCCCTTCCTTTTTAGGTATACTCGCCTCCTTCTTTCCAACTCCGGTCTTTCAATCAACATTCTAAATATGCTCAATTTCTCCTATTTTAAATCTGCTTTTGCCCCTCTTTCTTAATTAGCTACCTTTTTCAGAGTCATGTACTCTTTCTTCATGTCCTCCCCTCTCTCTTAATCCTCACTTCACATCTGGCTCTGTCCTTGTTGCCCTTCTGAAAAAGTCACCACATTGTCTCAGGCCTAATAGGTGTTTCGGTCTGTGTTGTTTTTGACCTCTCAGAGCATCTGACTTTATCGATTTCTTCTTAAGCTTACCCTACCTTTGGTTTCTGTGTTTCCTGCCCTCTTCTGGCTTTCCTTCTGCTTCTCAGCTCCATTTTTGCACACTCATCTTTGTCTTTCTTGTCTTTTAAAATATTGAGTTATTCAGGGCTTTGCCTCAGGCTTTCTTTTCTTTCTTCAGCATCTCTTTATAGCAGCGGTCCCAACCTTTTTGGCACCAGAGACTGGTGCTCCTTTGAGAATCTAATGCCTGATGATCTGAGGTGGAGCCAAGGTGGTGATGCTAGCACTGGGGAGCAGCTGGAAATGCAGATGAAGCTTCACTGGCTTACCCACCGCTCACTTCCTGCTGTGTGGCCTGGTTCCTAACAGGCCACGGACTGATACCAGTTCTCAGCCCGGCGAGTGGAGACCCCCGTTTTATGGGATCTCATGCACCACGAAGCTTGAATTGCCATTTATATGCCAACTCCAGAATATATGCCTCTGACTCCAAACTTCAGCATGGCCTGTGTACCAACCTGCCTGCTAGACACCTCCCTTTCGACATCTCAAATGCTCTTCCTGCACAGCTTATCCAGGACTGAGGTCCACACACCTCCGGTCCTCATTAAGTGTTTCTATGTTGTGGAACAACATTGCCATTCATCCATTTACACAAACTAGAAACGTAGGAATCATCCTTGAAACTTCCTTCTTCTTGACCTCCTCCCTCCCCGAAGTCCAATCAGTCACCCTGCCTGGGTTATTTGTATCTTCTAATATCCACCACCTCAACTTACCACCGTCATCACAGGTGGTATTCGATCAGTCACCTTAGCTCCTGAGAGGGCTCCCTGCATTCTAACCTTCCACCGACTGTCGCCATACCAGAAGTGACTTTCACACTGGCAGTCTGATATTCATGCTTCATGCCTTGGATTAGACCCCTGCTGGCTTCCTGTCCTTTTTCTGTTCCTCGTCCTGGCTTGCATGGTCCTGTAGGTCCTGCATCATTTGGCCCCAGAGCTCCTGTGCGTTCTCTGGGTTCACAAGTTGGCCCTTATTTTATGTTTCCAAATACCTTTCTCCTGCCCTTCCCCTACACCTGCCACTAAACTTTTGCAAGTACCATTTCCTTTTTCTCTGTACCTCTCCTCCAAGCCCCCTTCCATCTTTCACCTATTTAACTTTCATTTATCTTTCAGCTGCCAAGAGGCAGGGTGTCTGGTGGTAAGAGCATGGACTCCAAGCCAGTATACTGGGTTCAGATCCCAGCTCTGTCACTTACTAGTTTGGGCAAGTTTTTTAATCTCTGTGCCTCGATTTTCCTCATCTGTAAAATGGGAATAGTAATGAGATCTACGTCAGAGAGTTGTTATTAGGAGACAGGGGATGTGTTTATGTGGTAGAGTGGGGCTTGGCATGTATTAAGTGCTCTATAAATATCTGCTATCATTATTGTTATTTATTGCAAGAGTAAAATGCTACAATGATTGTTAAAGCTGTTAATTTACCAGTCATTCAAAACAACTAAAAAAAATACATTTAATTAAAGAAATAAATTAACAGTTAGTATGACAGTGAGTTAACTAAATAGGTTAACAGCGTATACGAATGTTGAGAAAAAGAGTTAACTCTTAGGAAAAATTATATCCTTTTTGAGCCAATAAACCATTTGTACAAATTCAGGTAACTTAAGGCAGAATAATAGAGAATAAATTATAGCATTACTCTAATCTGTAGAGTTGATCAAGGTACTCTAGCACTGATAGTAGTAGACAAAATAATTCTTTCAATTAATCAATTACTCTGAAAGACAAAATAATACTTAATGGTTGGTGACAGTCTCATTGTCTGCAATATCCTAGTCGAGCCGGCCAGCAAATCTTTGTCTTCCTTTTCTGCCAACCATGAGCATTTAGTTAGAATAGCAGGAGCTACACCGTAGAGCAGCTGCACGGGCAGTTGAATGGCAGATTGTGCTGCGAAATTTTTTGTTTCTGCACTACCTTATTAAGTGTTAAAATTATTAGTAAAATTTTTAATAGTTAGAATTTTTTGTTAATTTCAAAATTAAGCTTGTATGTGAGAAATAATACATTTGAGAATGATGATGCTTATTCAGCCAAAATGTATTTTCAGAACCTCTCTTGGTTTAGTACTTCTTGATAGATGAATTTAATGTACAAGCTTTATAATTTTGGATTTTATACTTACGTCTGTAACCCTTTTTTAAAAAAAAGTAATATGTATTTATTTGATCAATTTTGAGTTGATTTTAGTATATGGTGTGAGGTATGGATAGAAGTCCCCCCTTTTTTTTCATATGCATATCCAGTTATTCCAGCATATTGAACATCATTGTTGAAAATCAGTTGCCCATGTATATATCGGCCTATTTCTGTACTCTCTGTTTTGTTCATTGGTCTGTGATATATTAATGTCACACCATCTTGATTACCCTTAAGTCACTTCTTAACCTATGTGTTTTCTCTTTCCCTGGCAATTTATTTGTTGAAGAAAATAGGTCATATGTCAAGAGTTTTCCTAGAGTCAGAATTTTACTGATTGTATTCCTGTGGGCAGTAGTATGCTGGCTAATATTTAACATCTGGTTCTCTGGGATGACAAAGCCCACATCTATTGCACTTGCTGGTTTCTGTGGTGTAAATGTTCTCACCACGGCTGATTTAAAACTACCAAAATGACATCACTGAATACAGAGTTGGGAAGAGATGTGCGATAGTACACCATTGTGTAGTATTTCTACTATACACATACAGTGGGTATAAATAACCCCAGAAGCACAGATAAAGGTAAAATGTAGTGAAATAATTAGAGAACAGTGACTTGTGAATATTTATTACTTTTTTAAAAAGTATAGTTAATTATAAATTTATATAATTTAATTTTTAACTGACTGTGTTAACAACTGGCTCATAAAATTCCTGAAATTTAACAATTGGCTCTATGACTTGGTGCAAACCAATTCCAGCACAGCATTGTTTATATAGTATTTGAATGTCTTTCCCTGCTCCCTATATTTTGTGTATTTCCTAAAAATTAATAGTGAGAGGCAGAGGTTTAATCAAGTTCAGGTTTGACTTTTTGACAAGGTTGTTCCATAGATTATGGAAGGTCACTGATTATCATTGCCTTTATTCATTAATTCATTAGGGCTGCAAATTGGTGATAGTCTAATTCTGTCATTCTTTCTTCATTTATTAGCTGGAATGATCCGTAAAGGAAAACTTAGCTAGAAATAGTTGATTACACTGAGGTATAAGTTTGTTAAGGAAATGCAGGATAAAGGAAAGGTACTTGTTACATAAAAGATTGCAGGTACCTTTTATTTATCTATTTTCAGAATAATGAGTTGGTTCCCTAGCATGTCATTATGAACTTAGAGATCTAAACATATTCGATGTGTTTCAATACACTGAGTTTTTATTCTTACGGGTGCTTAAGCTGACTCATTTTTTGACTAGAGGGAGCCTCTTCAAGTTAATTCTTGATCCTTTTGACATTCAATGGTCTTTGATGGCTTCCTTGTTTCCGGTAAGACATGTTGTTCCAGACTCATTATCTATACTTTCTACCCCATACTTCATACCTCATACTGACTGATTTTTCAAGGAGCCATAGTCCTTAAATAGAATATGGTATTTAGAGATCATAGTCAGGGCACTAGAGGTGTTCACTACTATTAGGTTCTTAACTGTTTCTAGGACATTTAACTGGGCAGAGCTGGGAAGTAGACATACACACATTTTTAAGGTAAAATATATTATGAGTTCATTCAATATTTCCATTTGAAATTTATGACTAGAATATTTTAAGCTACATTTTCTTACATTTGTTTCTTTTTCTTTTGTGCTGAAAATCCCAATTGTCAGTAACATCATACTATTACTCATTTGTGACACCCACAGTATTCAATAATTTGATTACTAAAAAGTTATATATAGAGAAATGAGTCAATTCATATTTTCAAGGTACTTTAAATAGTTTCTTCTGTTATATCACCAACTTGATAATTAATTTGCCTAATTTTGCTTTCAAATATTAGAGATTAAGATTTAATTTAAACCCGTTTTATAATTATATAAAATATTTATGTTTCCAAAGTACAATCTTATAAAACATATTTCCCAACCAGCTTCTATCCCAGTTTTTTCCCTAGTTTACATTACAGTTATAAAAAAACATTACAATTATATAATATAAATTATATTTAGATGTCTGTCTATGTCTTAGGTGAATAATAACATACATTCCACTTTGCTTTTTTCTTCAATATATCCAGGAAGTTCTACATAGCAATGCATAGAGAGATTCCTCATTCTTTTTAAAACTGCTTAATATTCATGTTTAATATCTGATTTTTCCACCGTATTTCTCTGAGATGAGTTTGGGTCATTTTTAGCATTTTGCTGTTACAAGTTTTAATGTCTTTTCATATTTTTACCAATATTAGTTTGAGATATGTTTGACTATTAGGCTTTTCCAGCATTTTATTATGAAAAATTTCAAAAACAGCAATGTTTAAAGAATTCTACAGTAAATACCTATACCCACCAGCTAAACTGATATAAAATTTATATATTGTGAAGTGGATAAAAATAAGTATACAGTCATTGTTTTGACAAATGCATATACTCGTGGGACCCAAACTCTGTCCAGATACAGAATGTTATCATCGTCCCAGAAAGTTCTCTCATACTTCTTCGGAGGCAGCCAGTGCTTTGATGTCTTTTCTGCCATCAGCTTGGTATTTTAAAGTCCTTTTACAAATGTGACTATTTTGGATCCTCTATGATTAGATTTCTCACCTGATTTTGCTTATATATTTTATATCATCAATCTGTAGTCTAGAACCTTAAATTAACATTAGCTCTTCAGTGAAGGTATTATAGATTTGATTCCCTTCCTGCTCCCCACTTAATGATTTTTTTCTTTTAAACCTTATTGAGATATAATTTCTATACTATACAATTCAGCTGTTTAAAACGATACAATTCAGTGGTTTTCGATATATTACATTATTGATTTTTTTAAATGGTGGTAAAATATACATAACATAAAACTTGCCATTTTAACCATTTTCAATTGTACAGTTTAGTGACATTAATTGCATTCACATTGTGTGCAACCGTCACCACCATCTGTCTCTGGAAGTTTTTCATTGTTGCAAATGGAAACTCCGTACCCATGAAATAATAACTTCCCGTTCCCTTCTCCCCTCAGTCCCTGGTAACCCTTATTCTACTTTGTCTCTATGAATTTGCCTATTTTAGGTACCTCACATATGTGGAATATAATACTTGTCATATTGTGTCTGGCTTGTTTCACTTAGTATGTTTTCAGGTTCATCCATGTCATAGGATGTATTAGTACTTCATTTCTTTTTTGTATATTCTTTTTTTTAGTGGTAAAATACATATAACATAATTGAAAGTGTGCAATTGACATATAGTACATTCAGTGTTATATCACCATTATCATTATCTAATTCCAGAACATTTTCGTTACCCGTACCCATTTAGCAGTCACTTCCTATCTTCTCTCTCCCAGTCCATGGCTACCACTAATTTGTTTTCTGTCTCTATGAATTTGCCTTTTCTGGATATTTCATATAAATGGTATCACACATTAGCTTTTTGTACCTGACTTATTTCACTTAACATAATGTTTCCAAAGTTTATTCATGTTGTAATATGTATCAGTACTTCATTTCTTCTTATAACCAAATAATGTTCTATAATATACATATACCAATTTTTTGTTTACCATTTATCAGCTGATGGACATTTAGGCTGTTTCTACTTTTTGGCTATTATAAGCAATGCTGCTATAAACAGCATTATCGAATATTTACGTGAGTCTTAGTTTAAATTTTTACATGGACATATGTTTTCATTTCTCATGGGTATATACCTAGGAGTGGCATTGCTAGGTCAGATGGTAGCTCTCTGTTTAAATTTTGAGGAACTGTCAGACTTTTCCATAATAGCCACATCTTATGTTCCCACCAACAGTGTATGAGGTTCCAATTTCTCCACATCCTCACCAAAAAGAACACTTTTTAAAATGTTCTTTTTGATTCTAACTATCCCAGTGAGTGTGGAGTGGTGTAAGTCATTGTGGTTTTGATTTGCATTTCCCATATGGCTAATGATGTTAAGCATCTTATTGGCTATTTATAGACCTTTTTTTTTTTTTTTTTGAAAAATGTCTGTTCAGAGCTTTGCCTATTTTTCAATTGGGTAATTTCTTTTTTATTGAGTGGTAAGGTTCCTTTATGTATTCTAGATGTAAGTCCCTTATCACATATATATTTGCTTATATTTTCTACCATTCTGTGGGCTGTCTTTCTACTTTCCTGATGGTATCCCTAGGAGTACAAAGTTTTCAGTTTCGGTGATATACATTTTATTTGTTTTCTTTGTTGCTTGTACTTTTGGTGTCATGTAAGACACTATCATTTAATCCGAAGTCATGAAGGTTTATACCTATGTTTTCTAGAGTTTTGTACTTTTAACTCTTATATTCATTCTTTCGCATGTGGATATGTAGTATTCTCAGCACCGTTTCTTGAAGAGACTGTTCTTTCTCCTGTCTTTGGAACGTAGTCCAAAAAAATTCAATCGATCATAAATGTGAGGGTTTATTTCTGGACTTTTCCATTGATCTACATATCTATCTTGTTTACTTTTTAAAATTTATGAATTTAAAGGGGATATTTACAAAAGTATGCATTTGTGGCCCATTGCTTTATAACCCCTGTTTATGGTTCCCTGTATTTGTTTTGGTCTCAATAGCTTCTCCCATTTTCTTTTGCAATTATCTAATTTATGTGTAATACCATCTGGGAAGGGAGAGGCTAGTGGTAAAGTGCAATGTGAATGTTATTGGGATAGTGATGTTCCTGCTTTTCAAAGACTGCTTGGACACAGACGGGAAGTATCTTCAGTTGACAGTAATGGCATAAAATGATGAAAATAAAATAAGGAAGCTTATGGCTCAAAAAGTTTTTATCTTAGATTACAGATGCAGTACCATGAAAGTATGTTAAACTAATGCTTATGACTTTTTCTTTGAGAAAATAGACATTTCAGACCCATCAAAAATTATTCTTTATGATTACATTTCATAGAGTTCCTGAGTTGGAGGTAGAAGAAGAAACTCAAGTTCAAGAGATGACCCTAGATGAGTGGAAAAATCTTCAAGAACAGACCAGACCAAAGCCTGAATTTAACATCCGGAAACCCGAGTCCACCGTCCCTTCCAAAGCAGTGGTGATACATGAGTCCAAATACAGAGATGATGTAAGCATGATGTTGTGTATCTGGAGTAATCTTCACCACCTTATGGGAAATGAAATAGGCCTTTCTACTTCTGTTTTGAAAATGAATGGAACATTAGTAGTTGGCATTCTAGTTTCTGCCTAAGAGTAATTGAGATGATATGTGCCAAATTTTACTGTATCTTTACTGTGAAATAATTGGATCTTGACTTCTTGACATTTAATACAAAGCAGTAATAGTGACAGTGAATTTTCTGCTTACCCCAGAACTGTACTCAGACTGTGCAAATACTGTGTATTAATTGCACTTCATTTTTGTTTCAAAAGAGATGTATGGAATGTTTTATGAATGGTGCCATTTCAAAGGATGACTACTCTGCATTTCCATGATTAAATTACCTTCAGCTCTAATTCTTAGTAAGAGCATTTAATTAGGAGGGGTTGATCATTTTAAACCGGTCAGGTGCTATGCTCTGTGATGCTTTTCTTGTACTACTGTAGCAAGCAGCTTTTATCCCTTTGCGTAACTGCTGCTGAAACTCAGGAGCCTGACGGGTCTGGCAGTATGAGCAGACGCCGCTATAGCAGCCTGCTGGCCAGTCAGGATTGCTCACAGCGCCTCTTTTGCGAGGGCCTTATGTTCAACTTTATTGGAGGCCTCAGCTTTTTAAAAAATATATCTGTCAGCATACATAGATAAGGATGGTCAGCAAGTCATTTAAGTAGTTTCTGTTTAAGTTACTCAAGCATTCTAATTTTAAAATTTATAATTTGCATCATTCAATCATAGCTGTTTATCTTGATACCATTTTCTGGGTCAGTGATGGTGATGAGCAAACTCTTCCTTTCTGCTGGATATTATTCATTGATTTTCTGTTTGAAACAGGAATTTTGTACTATGTAAATCTATGTTTTCATTTGCACTTTAGTTAGTTGTATTCTTTGAATCAATACTTTCATTAGAGGGTCATTTATAGTACAGGATCCCCTCCTACCCTCCTGTTTTGGTCAGTCCAAGCTCTTAGAAGTCTTACTAGTAACTTTTGAGCTGTCCCACAAGAAATGGCTTTTTGTACACAGGGGAGGCCAGAGCCTTATTCACTTGGAAATCTCTGGAGATGTTTTTTACTAGTCCATCAGTTAGCTGGGTTGCTTTTTTTCCTATCCACTTTCTTTGTTCTTTTTTGTTCCGGGGAATTGTAAATAAAGCCTTGCCTAAAACGAATGTGCTGTCAGGATGCAAAATGTAAAAATAGAAGCTGCTCTTCCTTAATCCACACTAGATTCATCCTTCCTGGCTCCAAAGAGAGGTCTCCTGGAATATTTGAAGCAACTGGGTTAGCTGAGTCATCGAGCTTTGTCTCAGTAAAGCACACATCTTTGGTCCTTGTTAATCTTAAAGCATTGAAGATTTTAGCCAGGAATTGTTCTTAAAGCAACATTAGCCAGACCTCGGGGTCACTAGTTTACTTTGTTCTAGGAACCCTAAGAGACAAGAGCAGTAGAATAATAACTTCTCATTTGCTTGGAGCTCTGTTGTTTGCAAAGTTCAGACCTAACAGAAGCCTATGAATAGAGCTGGGCTCTTACAGCACTTTGGCCTCTGACCGTTAGCTCACTCAGCATTCATTGCTCATTGTCCCTTCTTTCTTATTAGGAAGGCGTCACCTTTTCCCTGCTGTGGTGCTGATAGCCAATTTTCTCAACCAGGAGGCAGTGGTTTATTATTTTGCCTCTTAACTATATTTTCGTGTGTCTCTTTTTATCAGAGTGCCCTGAATTGTTCTTTCCTTCACTCTTTTAGCATTAAGAATCCATCCAACTAAGTCCTCTGCTTTATTTTAATCTGAAACTTTGAAGGAGACATGAATGTTAAACATGAAACCTGTAATGAACATATGGCCAAAGAGGGTTGATGCGCTCGGGGAAGTTTGATTTCATTTCCTGAACAAGTTGTAGAAACGTTTAACCTGACAGCACTTTGGAGATTCTCATCCAAGATCATTGGCATTTTTTCTGTAGAGTTGTACTTAAAAGTGAGATTTTTTTTATCCATTATTAAGAATTGAAGACAAATCAAATTTGGAGATTTATTTAATTTATCTAGAGACAGAACTTTTTTGACCTCTTACAATAAAATGTACTTTCTCAAAAAATTTTAACTAAAGCAGCTCTTAAAAAGCACCAGAGTTCTTTGTGTGGCATTGGTAGCAACCCTCAGGTAACCATACTCCGCTGTTTTACCATTTTTATATATAGTCAGAATTGTTTATTGCAGACCATCCAGTTTTTAACATGGTATTTGTGCGGTCAGTACCCATATTGAAAGGAGTTTCTCCATCAAGTTCTATTCTAGGGAGGGTATATATCCTTACTTATCAAAGTAACATTGTGAACAAATAAAACAAAAGGCAGACATTAAAAACTTTGTAATCAGTGAAATACAGTCACATGTAAAACATTTATCTCAATTTCTGTTAGTCATGTCAAATCTTAGGTCTTAACCTGCTAAACTGATAGAAATTTGGCCTCGCTTGAAGTAATAATAAGGTCAAAGATGTTCGGATTAAGACCGAGTAGGAGAACATGTGGTTCTGAAATGTGCAGCAGCTCCTTGTGCTGGAACTAAAGTAGCATCGTCTCTTCCTCTGCTTAGCCCCGCAGTTCAGTGCCAGCAACACATCAGAAGGGGCCACTTTCTGGCCATGACGCCATCTTAGCTCCCTTGCAGCATATCGCTCGGACACTGAGTTGAATGAGTGTCCATGGAGATGGGTGTGTATGTGTAATGCTGTAACTGTGTTTCAGATGGTAAAGGATGACTATGAGGATGATGCCCACGTATTTCGGAAAGCAGCCAATGACATCACATCCCAGCTGGAGATTAATTTTGGTAACCTCCCTCGTCCTGGGCGTGGAGCCAGAGGTGGCACACGGGGAGGCCGGGGAAGGATCAGAAGGACAGAGAACTATGGACCGAGAGCAGAAGTGGTGGTAAGTGTTTGGATTTTAAATCTTGGTTTTCTGAAGGATACGACAAGATGAGGATGCCCTAGGTCTACAGTCTAATTTTGGAGGGTCATCAGGTTCTGTCACGGGTTCCTCCACTATCTAGTGTTGGTCTGATGTTGGGATGTTTGGAATGGTTACGTCAGCATCATGGACATTAGTTGGAAACAGAGTATTCTGTAGCCCTGACCTCCAGGATCTCCAGGGAGGTCCACTATCTGGCCTGAAGGTTTACTCAGAACTGGAGAAAAACTCACTCATCTGCATCAGACAAGATCCCCAGGCTTAAGATCAAATCGGATCACCTGAAGTTGCTTACACACAATGGTCTGATTATATGCCCTGTGTACTTGTCACTTTCAGGACAGACAGAATTCTTTATGGATCACCTTCTCACCTCAGACCATTATTCCTGGCTCCTCAGCCAGCTCTGCCCTACCTCTGTAGACATGCTGCTTCTTACCCCAGGGGCCCTTGCCTGCCCACCTAGAACAACATCTCTAATCTGGGACTCCTCAGAGAAGGGTTCTTTGATCACATTTCCTTCCAGACCAGGTCAGAGTCCTTGAGCAAGGAATTTCATTTCTTCTCTTTGAAGCTTTATCGCCATTTGTAATTGTGTTCTCATTAGTGTGATTATTAATTGAGCTGCTATGTCTGCAGTGGACAATAGCAGCCACATCTGCTTTTGCTTATTGTTGGTTTCCCCAGGGCCTAGTACAGTGTGTGTAATAGGTGCTTCATAAATGTTTTATGAACAAATATATGAATACCTATTTAGTGGGAGTTGAGCACAAGGCCCTGTGGCCAGTATGGGCCACCACAGAGTCCTTGTGATGATGGAGCAGGAGCAGTCCCTTCTCTGTGGCTGGTCTTAGAAATGTCCTTTTTGCTGCCTAATTCTCTTGCTCCCAGGAACAGCCCCTGGGAGGAGTGCCTACGGTTGGTCTGTCATACTAATTAAGGAACAAAAGCTCACCTGTGCTCTTCCAGCTTAGAACTGCCCTCAGGCCCCACCCTCCATCCCTAAACTCCCCTTCTCTGTCAGGTTGCAGTTTCAGAATCCATGTTCTCTTTGCTCATTCTCTGATGCTTACTTCTGGGAAAACCCGCTCTTCCAGAAAAACTTCCCTGATCACGATGTGTACTTTGCCACCAAATTGCTTTGGACGGGTGGGCCCCATTCCCAGAGCATCTGTTACTGAAGTTACTGCACTGTAACTTTCTCAGTATTTCTCCCCCTCACCCTCTGAGCTCCTCAAGGGTGAGAACTATAATC
This sequence comes from Pteropus medius, assembly GCF_902729225.1. Classification (NCBI taxonomy): domain Eukaryota; kingdom Metazoa; phylum Chordata; class Mammalia; order Chiroptera; family Pteropodidae; genus Pteropus; species Pteropus medius. Next base: position 297,418 of record NW_024349125.1, on the reverse strand, counting down.
ATCCTTATATCTTCATATAGTAAACATTCTGCCATGTACATTGAGCGAAGGAAGTGCCAGATACAAAAAGGGTCACTCAGTAAGGATTTGTGGGAAGAAAAGGGGGAGGCGGGTGCTGCCAGCCATTTTGCAGAGGATACAGGAGTGAGTCTGAGAGAGAACAGGCACCCTTCCGCATTGCAACTCAGAGGCAGCACCTCACCTCTGTGACCCTGCAACTCTCTTCCACTGGGAACTTATCTCTCCCTCAGTGTTTGGGTTACCCCGCCCCTAGGTGAGAGTGGGCACACAATGCTCTGCTCAAGTAGGAATGAGTGAATGACAGCTGGTTTCAAAACTTTTCTTTTTTAGACACAAGATGTTGCTCCAAACCCGGATGACCCCGAAGACTTTCCTGCTTTGGCTTGAGAGAGCCCTGTTTCCCTGGCAACTTAGAACAGCATTGGCATACCTATGAAGAGACTTTTCTTGCTATGGGGAAGAGAGTCAGACTCTAAGAACAATAGATGTTGCTTTTCCCCTGTGTAGTGTGAATTCATTGTACTTTTTTGACCTGGGGAGAGGGAGGCTTGGGGAGGTGCGATAGCGATTTCTCCAGTCTAGAGCTGCAGTTCCAGCCAGGGGTTAGTCTGGCACTTTCCCAATAAGGTGGAGAATGGGGATTATTTTTTTATTTAAGAATTTCCAAATGAAGTCCAGAAATAGTTTAAAATGTGTACATAGAGATTATAAAATAGAATCTATTGAGTCTACTTAGTAAGTTGTAAAGATATTGGAAGTCCATATCCTTTACTATTAAAGGAGATATATATACCTTGGACCATTAATTTAAAGCAGTCACAGCCTAGTTTTCAGAGACCAAGATATTAAAATACAATTGTATTTACTGTTTACTTGTAAATGTTATACTCTCCTGGGACTTTTTGAGTTTTGTTTTTCATTTAACTGATAATTTTAAATAGCTAATGTGTGGCCATGGATTAACACTCTGTGACAGAATTAGGGAAAGTTTTGTTTTTTTTTAATAGTGATTTAAACTACCTCGTGGTTTCTGTGTGTATGTACACACATGCTTAGTATAAATGTGATATTTAGTCTTCGGGTGGTTTTTAGGATGAGTATTAAATCTATGATTTTTATAATCATGTTATTTAACCCACCAATCTAATGAAAAGGTCCAGGCGCCAGAGCGTTGCAACGTAACACCATATCCTTTTCTCCCTCGAAACTAAGTGTCAGAATTCAGCACCCATGTACAAAAACCCTCTCTTTTTGTCCTGGGCAAGACTTGTAAATAGCTAATATGTATTGAACACTCACATGCAGTTTTCCTCACTCAGTCCTTGCACCAGTTCGAGTTCCTATTTCTTGCCTTTGGTGAATGTTCGGGGTTTGGGGCTACAGCAGAGGTTCAGTAAATTCCCCAGTCCCACCCTAACCAGCAAGCTGAGACCTGTAGAGCCCACACTCTCAGCCGGGCTGCCTGTAAGGGTTAGTGCCCAGCATCGGGGCTGGGGCAGAGGTAGCTATAACAGCTGCTGAAAGCTGGGGTGATGTTCTCCCAACTTGAAGAAACTGTGGGTAACATTTGCCTGTTGTGACACAGTTAACATGCTTGTGTTAGAATTTGAACCTTGGCCCCAGGATCTGTGCTTTTTCCCGCTTCGCTACACTAAGATGGCTCTGAATTTGAACCCGAGTATAAATAAAGGTTGGTATTCCCTCCTAACTTTGTGTATAGAAAGCTGAATCGTTTTGATCACACCCAGGTCAAGACAGAATGTGGGAAAGGGCCCCAGTGAAAGTCACATATTTTGAAAACTCAGAGCTGAACCCCTAGTCATGTGACAGCCAGTTAAGGACTTTTCCTGTGGATGACAGCCTACTTTTGGTCTCTTGTTATTAATTTTGAAGTACTAAGGTATATTAATTGATTGTTTTATTCCCTCTCCCTGGAAAAGACATAGTGAATGGAGTTCCCTGATCTAAATTAAGAAGTCTTGTGAGGGTGAATGTCAGATTCAGCCATAATAAGCTGCTGGTGCAACATGAGGCTGTCATGTTAAGTCATTTTGCCTTGCCTTGGCTTTGAGGATTGGCAAAACTGATCCCTTTCGAGAATTAACACTTGAAAAGCCCATAGTGCTAGGTTTAATGTTGTTTGCAAACACTTTAGCCTTCCCAAACACACTGAAGATTTTTGTACCCTGGAGCAGTCTCGAGTCTTGGGATTGAAAATGGCTTTGGGGGCTGTGGTCGTTTCTGAGCTTGTAGAGGGCTTACTTTGTTTACCGGGGCTACCTCTCCCCTATGTGGCGAGGCAGTGGATGTCAGGTTGTTATCACATGGTCGTTGCAGTCCAGTGCCCCAGGAAGACAAAGCAGAAGCAAAAGGCAGGGGAAATCCCTAATGTGCTATAGGGAAAATATAGGAGGATTATGTCTGTGAACCTATACACAAGGCAAAGCCTTCCAGATCAAAGTTCCCTCGCCAGACTCCTTTGAGTGGCTTGTGTGTAGATGTGCTGTCATAAGGCAGGGCACGTTTCTGACTGGTAACTTAATACTAAGCAAATTAACCCCACAAAATTTGGGGGCTTCAAAGACTATCTTGAAAAGTGGAGGTCAAGTATGTTTGAATTCCAAGGGCAGGTGTGTCAGCCCCAAACCTGACTTGGATCCCTTCTCAACCAAGGAGCTCACTGCTTGATCATAGGCCACCAGGGCAGCAACTGAAGACAGATTGGGCTTGGGATGTCCCAAAGTCTGCAGTTGGGAGAGCCCCATGAATGGGGAGGTGTGACCCCTGACAGCTGTTACCCCTGCACATCTGACAAGGTCTGGGAAGAGGCAGGCTCGCTCCAGAAGCTGCTGCTGGCTGGGACAGACTTGAGAAAGCTAAAACCATGCACTGGTTGGTTTTAACATCTGGCCAGGACATCTTTAGCCTAATAAGCATTTAACACTTTCATCGCAAGGCAGACTCCTCAGAGCCAGAGAAGCCATAATAGGCACCCCCTTTTCTAGTGTTGGTCACTGATTCAGGTCCTTTTTCTTTGTTCACTATCCTAGTGCATGGGTATTTCAGAGGTGGAGGCATTGTTTTTCCTTTGAAACCACACCATGTGGTATTGGCAAGTCCTATGGAGCAGCTGGACCCAGAACTAGGAAAGGTCAGCCCTCGCACTAAAAACAGGAACTGCTCCCTTCTAAGCTATTCCAGCAAGAGCTACGCTGCCAGCAGTGCGCTGGTCTGCCCTCCCTCTCAACATAGCATCATCCGGCTGGATAAGTAGAGTTTCACTTTGAGAAAAGATCCCATTTTCCTTTTGCTCCTGTTTTTCCTCAGCTTCGGGAGTATCACGCTGTGTTGGGACAGCCCCCAGGGGCTGGCCCTTTCTCTAGATTTTCTCCATCGTTGGCCAGAAGGCGGGCCCTTGGGCAGCCAGCACTACTGCCCAGATGTGCCAAGTGTGTGAGCCTTTCCCTGGATCTCTGTCCCAGAGGGGCCTGTATTTATGTGGTAAAGAGAATGAGGGAGGGGAAAAGCGGGTACTTAACTCTATTGTAAAATACAACATGGAGAAAAGAAAAGTCAAGAAACTGATTTCCCCAGAAGCCTGTCCACTGTGACTGTGCCCACCACAGCCTCCTCTCCCTCTGAAAGGAGCCACTGTCCCATCTGATAGGAAGCACTGCCCCAGGGTTCACCAGGAACATCACAGCTTTGCCCTTTATCTGGATGTCTTTTAAGTCTGAGTTCCTTCTCTGTCCTTATTGCAGAACCTGGGTAACCTAAGGAAACAAGCATTCCTTGAGGGGCTGCCTTGTGCTGTTTTGTCTCACCACTTTACAGTCAGGGAACAGGGAAAGACATCCATCTTTCTTGCTTCCTAGTTGGGATTTGGGCAGGGAGGGGATGAGATGAGGCAGAAAGAAGATTCATTCCCCAGGCCAGTATTCTTTCTACACACTCCCAAAACTTCTAGTTAAATGACCAGTTCCTTGTGCAAAACCGCTAGTAGAGGTACAGGGCAAGGCCAAAGGACAAGTACCACAACAACCAAAGGAGTCACACTGAGTGTGTGCTGTGTGCTACTGCGCTCAGCCACTCCCTGGGGTAAGGTAGTAAGCCACGGCAACCCTGCAACCCCGTGACTGCTTGCAGTGGTAGCTTGAGTGAGTCTACCCCAAAGCATGATGGGATTAGCAGTTTTCTTAGCTTTATTATAGCTCCTGCACAGGTGGAGATGGCAAGTTTTGAGCGGCCACAGACATTATGTTCAAGGTTGCCAGCAAGGTACTGGTGGAGACAGGAATAGAAGCTTGGATCTCCTGGGGCCTTATGGAGCCTAAGGCCTAACAGTTCCTGGCACCTCCCCTAGGCCCTTTTCCTTGGCCACAAGCTTACCCATGACTCAGTAGGACTTGCCCTGATCAAACCATAGTGGCTCTTGAACCCAACCACAGCTCTGCTATGGGCAAAAGCAGGCTCCATGTGTGGGGAGAGCAGATCGAGCCAGTGGAGCAGAGAACCAGCTGCCTTCTAAGCATTGTTTCTTTGTAAAATTGTAGCGCAGTTTCTGAGAGCTGACTTAGGAGCACAAAATCATGTATAAGTTGGAAAGTACCTGTCATGTGAAAATGGAGTGGCATCGACTTGCATGTAAGTCCCTCAGGAGGCTCAGAATTTTCAAAAGTTCTCAAGCCAGTGAGGTAGGGAAAATTATTTCCTGGCAGACAGCCACCCTGCCAGAGGCACTGAGGGCATCTCCACCAGAGATATGCACTATCCAGCCCCAGGGAAGCTCACACACATCAATGTACCTGCACAACTGTGCTGGTGGCCCTGGTCTGTACTCCCCCACTCAGCCCCCCTCACCCCCACCCCACTTCCCCCCCCCGCCTGACATACTGGCAGCATCAGAGCAACAGAAAACTTTTAAAGTGAGGTGACAGCTAAATTCTCAGCAATGCAAAATGATCGGAACTTGAATGTTCTGGTGGTGAGGGAAAGTGAGTAGGAATAATCAGGGATCCTGGAGAGGTCTTCAGTAAGAGGGAAAGAAAGGTGCATAGAAAGGAAGCAGGAGAAATGGAGAGGCCGGGGGACCCAGTGAGGGCAGTCAGTGGTAACCTCTTACCCTGGCTCCATCCAGACCCAGGGAACTGTGGCCAGGGTAGGGTGGAAAGGCACTACTCAGGGATTTTCACCAAGGATCTCTAGAAAGACCTGGAAAACCTTGGGATGACTGTTGAATAGGCTCCTTTAGGAACCACCTCCAGGGTATGCCCTTCTGTGCAAACAGCACCTGTAGAGTTGGACAGTGCCCAGCCAGTGAGGCCATAGAGGGCCTGTTTATAAACTTCAAAAATTCTGCATGAACTTTTCTGGGGACTTTCAGAAGGACTTCTGCTTCCATCGGATAGCCACAGGGGCCCCTAACACAAGAAAGTTCAAGAAACACTGTCTATGGGGGTTTGGGGTTAAACCGCTACCACAGAGGTGCCTGCCTGGTCCCTTCCCAAACCCAGTCATCCCCCTCAGGTGACCTACAGGAAAGCCCCACTCTGGTCCTGGTCTGAAATCTCAACACCGAACGGAAGAACGAGGAAAAAAACTCTTGCTCATATGCTGAGGCATGGGCGTAGGCCTGAGGAAACAAGGCTTAAATTGCACCTTGAGAGAATTTCCGTCGGTGAACGCTGTGCTGTCCAGGAAAACCTCTGGAGGTCTAGTGCCTGCGGAGCCCGAGCCAGATTAAAAGCTGGTCTAGAAGGGTTACAGCCCGTGACAGCCAACCATCACTGGAAAAGGGAGGAGGTGGACAGAGTTGTGTTTACAACACCAAGATCTGTTTCAAGGAGTCTCTGGGGGTGGCAAGGACTAGTTTAACATGCTGTCTGAAGACCTCGAGGTGCGTGCGCTACACTTGGTTAACCACAAGGCAAATTTGGGGTCAGCCACAGCAGAATCACTCTGAATGAGTGGTCCACAGTGGCCACCAGCCATCTCCCCTCTGTCCTGCCCTGCTCAACAATGCTGAGTGGATACACTTAACTATTTCTTAAGGACGTGCCAATCACTGGCATGTCTATGGTGCTCTAGTTAGTGTATGGCCCAGCTGTCTCTTTCAGGGCCATGGAGAGGGCAGGCCTGGCAACCTCTCTGGGGCTGCTACATGGTAGGGGATAAGCCAGACAGGCAGGCAGTTCACTCACCCACCCAAGGCCCAACCTGAAGTCTCAGGGTCCCCCAGTCTCATGAATATTCATGAGCCCCAGTCCCAGGAGTGAGCTCCACTGCTGCCCCCTCTATTAAATGAAACCTTTTCCTCCGGCCCCTTCCTCTACCCACTGGAGTTTGGCCCGGAGCAGAACAAGGCAGGAGAACAATATTCACTTCAGCAGGGTCCGGTGAGCATCTGTTGCTGTTTTCATGACATGGCCCAGTAAACTGTACCAGGAACTCATCAGCAGTTTCCAACCTGAAGGTGGCTGAAAATGTGTGGGGGTGTCTGGATTATCCAATGGCTGGGAATGTGACTGGCATTTAGTAGATGGGGTGGGATGGGCGGGAGGGGGCAGGGGGAGGAAGGCAGTGCCCAACTGGCTGCATTCTCGGGAAAGTCCTACGCAAGGAAGAATTGTCCTGCCTGAAAAGTCACCTTGTTTTACATAGAGAAGCACATCCATGCTGAGAAGAAACCATTGTCTTTCTCCAAGTAAAACAAAGCACAAACCACACCACCCCCTCCACTCTTTCCCCCACAAAGCCTCTCCTCGCTTAAAGATGTATTTGGCCATTCTAAGAATGCAAGGGGCCAAGGCCAGTGCCCTGGTGGTAGCCAGCTGGACAGGAGGCCCCCTTACCTGGACATTTCTGTGTGGATGGAGCACCTGTCATCCAGAAGCATATCCAAACCATGCAGACTTGCTAGCAAAGAGATGAGACACAGTTAGAAACAAGGGAAGGCAGCCAGATGTGCCAGAGCGGGGGCGTGGAGGAGTCTCATTCCCACAAGGGCTGGGCCAGCATCCCCAGTGAGGGAGCAGGGGAAAATGGTGAGACTATAACATTAGGAACATATTGTGCCAACCACTTAAAAGACAAAATGCCCCAAGTCTGAATAATGGGGCAGCTAAAAGATGACTATACATAGCAGAGAGTAACACCGGGGCTATTAATTAACCTGCTCAGCAATGTCATAACAGCTGCTGAGAGGGAAGGTGAGTAGAGGGGAGGACTGTACATTGTCATAGTACTTTTGGACAGGATCGAGGCAACATTTTTACTTTTTAATTAAATAACATATATGGCTCTTAGTAATGTGCCAGGCACTTGTTCTAAGTAATTAACAAACATTAACTCATTTAATCCTCATATAACCCTATTAGATATTGTCATCCTGGCCCAAAGAACATAGCTGATAAGAGGCCAAGCAAAGGTTTGCTCCCAGACAGTCTGGGTCCGGAATCCGTGCTCTGAACAATTCTCCCAAGCTGCTTTTCGATGTGGTAGACATCAAAAACTCACATTTTGCATATCCTTGACCTAGAAATGCCTTCTGTAAAAATTTATCCTAAGGAAATAACCAGCATCACCCACGGAGAATTTACAGATGAGAATGTTCATGCAGTGTTATAACAGTAAAAAGCTGGAAAACCCCAGCTTTTGCCCGAAGCAGGCAAAAAATGTTTCTGAATTCCTCCTACCACGCTATCTTCCGATGCACCCACAACTGCACTTAAGACTCATAGAAGGAAAAGCAGTCAGTGGGCATTATGCTCCGGGCTGGCACTGGGACCCATGCTAAGGCACACTCATGTGCTTTGATCTCTTTTAATTCAAATACTACACACTTACTATTCTAATTTTACAGATGAACAAAGTGAGGGCCAAGAGGCAGATAAAGGATCCCCATGGTCACAGAATAAGTGGCAGAGCTTGTTTTAGAATGCACATCATTGATTGCTCTTTCTGTATCAACTATCTCAATAAACTCAGGGGCCTCAGGAAGGGGCCTTTGCTACTTAAGCATGCCCCAGCCCTGCATCTCAACAAACCAATATCAAGAGCCTGACCTTCAGAGCATGAAATTCTCCTTTCAAAAGTCAAAATATAATATGATCTCTTTAAAAACACATAAAATTATGCTGCAGGTACCAAAAATACTAAGGGACCATAATCTTTAAAAACACATGAAATTATACTGCAGGTACCAAAAATACTAAGGGACCATAATCTATCAAAAATCAGTCTTTACCTAATTATCTAGAGAAAATGATCTTAAACTGTATGAAAAAATTTATTGAAAGCTGTGTGCCAGATACTGTTTTAAGCACTTTGCATGTATTACCTCATTTAATCCTCATATTTACAGTGAAAGTAGGAATTCTTTTTATTCCCATTTTATTTAAATGGAGGAAGAAGGGTTTAGCAAATTGTCCATGTGGTAGATGGGCTCTGGACAGTGTGGTCGGCAATACAGGAAAGCAAATATCTACAGGAGGAGGCTCAGGGGCTCATCGCCCACACAGCCCTGGAAGGCACAGCTGCTCCTGGGAGAAAAAGACACCTGGTGAGTCCATCTAAAGCCTGGTAAGCCAGCCTCAGGGCCTTGTCACCAAGCCTGCCCTCTTCACAGCACTCATGTACTTTGAGCTGGTTGGCCCACGCCAACCATCCGAGCTCCAGTTGGTTACCAGGGGGTACGTGACCAAGCACTAGCCTCATGGTAAACCACGGAGGGGCAGGTAGTTGCTGCACTTTCAAACAGAGGGCAGAGCCTGCAATTCCCACTCTGGTGGTAGCGGTTTGGATAAGGGTAAAAAGGCAGGTCCCTTTGGTTCATGCTTTGAAAACTCATACCCCAGCGTGAATCAAAGCTAAGCTCCTCGGGGAACTGGACAGCACTACTCAAGAACAAGCTCCAATGTCTTAGACACAACCTCTGCGTGACGGCCTGGGCATTAATTAGGTCTTTAGGGTCCTGCCCTACAAGAGACCACCAAGAGGGAGAGCAGGTAAACAGCACTGCTGATGGCACCCTAGGCCAGATATATCAGGATGTGGGAGACTCAAGCATTGGTCCTGCCCTTCACCCAGCATTTGATGCCGACCTTGGCAAGTAAAACGAAGGGACTGCTGTCTCTGACCTGAGACTCCGAAGTCCTGATTGATGTGTGTTTTCAGAAAGTCAAACCTTTGCGTTGTTGGAGCTGGTTGGTGGTTGTGTATAGAATGATTTCATAACGGGCCCCTTTACTTGCTCACCATCTTATCCTGGGGAAGGTATTATGGACTGAACTGTATCCCCTCAGATTCTTAAAATGAAGTCTTAACCCACGACACCTCAGAATGTGACTATTCAGAGACATGGCCTTTAAAGAGGTGATTACGTTAAAATGAGGCCATTAGGTGGGCCCTCATCCAATCCGACTGGTGACATAGGAGATAAGGACAGACAAGGACACCAGGGATAGGAGTGCTCAGAGAAAAGGCCAATGAGAGAGGCTTCAGAAGAAACCAATCCTGCCGACAATGTCATCTGGGACTTCCAGCCTCCCGGACCGTGAGAAAATTAATTTAATTTCTGTTGTTTAAGACTCCCAGTCCATCGTATTGTGCTACCGCAGCCCTGGCAAACGAACACTGAAGGTTATCATCTGCTTTATATATTTTAATTACTGCCTCCCACAATTCAGAATGGTAAGGAATACAATAAACCAAAAGGTTATTTGGTTAATACTTTTAATTACATGATTATAATTACACAATTTCCACTACTCAATATTTTGTATAAAACCAGTTAACAATAACACAATTTCCAAATGCAACAATACGTATCAAACTACATAGATATGTAAAGTTTACAGGCCTTTATGAAGCTTTATCTTAAAAATACCTTCAGGAAAATAAACATTCATTCAACCAGTTCTTCCAGCTTTATAAAATATGATTAGAAATATACATTTTAATTTAAAAAATCAAGACAATGGTTGATCAAATAGTGATTAATCAGTTACATTTAAAAACTTTTAATAATCTGTACATGAGTGCAGGTTAGATAAAAGTCTGCAAATTACTAATATAAAACTGCAGTACTATAATCAAATGAACATATCTGCTGACATTTAATTCTACTGGGCAATTAAGGAGGTAATTTCCTACACAGTATAGGTGAATTGTCCAGTCTTTTAAACACATCTGTAGTATTTCCACCTGGCGACAGGGAGAATACTCAGATTTAGGAGAAATGGAGGAGCAGCAGCTAGCCTCACAAGGACAGTGTCAGTGGGAGATAACTATCAAAGAAGTAGGTTTTTATGGTTTTTGATGAGCACTGCTTTCCAAAGTACAATAATTACTATTTAAAATGAAGAGAAGCAGTTAAGCTACTTTTAGAATATCGAAGGAGTACATTGCTCATGTGTCATGAACAGTGATTCAAGCAAAAGAAAGGCTCCCGGAGCTCTTGGCACACCACCAGCCAGATGCCCGAGGGCCCACACAGCTCACCGAGTGGGGATCAGGCCCTCAAAGGAAACATCTTTGCCTCGTGAGAACACTGGGGCACTCCTCTAAAACTGGTCTGGGCCCAAGAAAAGAGGTAGAAATCACCCCTGAGAGGGGTAGGAGGGCAGGGAAGAAAGTGAGTGGTGAGAGGCTAAGGTGATCAAGTTTGGAACAGAATAATTCTGGAGACTAGAAGAGCAGCGGTGCCACTAGGAAGCAGCTACACTTGACAAGAAAGGCTACTTGTTTTAGTGAGGCAGTGCTCGGGGTCCGCCCTCTTCACTGACAGGTCGTAGAGATTCCTAGGTTTTCTTTAGCAATACGAAACAGAAGTCTGTCTACACATCTAGGTACCCAGTCTTGCAGATGCCCTTCCTTTGGACTGTCCTTGACTCTTGATGATTTGAGTCCCCAGAAAGCTTCAAGGGCATCTAAAAATATTCAATTCTAATTTTAAATCCAATGAAAACTATCGTGGTGTACTTTCAAATCTATTTAAGTTAAAGGAATCTCTCCATCTGACATGCCCTGTTTCATATTCCACAGCAACAAGGTCTTCTATAACAAGGACTCAAAATCAGAATCGCAGAAGATTCTGAGTGTGTTAAAGGTTCAGTTGGGGGAAAAAGAGTCCACTCTTATTCAGAGCAGGAAAGAAGTCTCCCTCAGCCTGACTCAGAGACTTCCTGATTCTAGATAGGCCCCCCATAGGTTTAATACTGTGCTATGTCCTTTGTGTTTTCTAAGAAATGACTCTTTATCAAATCACAGTTTCCTATGACTTATTTCAGTAACAAACCTGTTAAATACAAGGATTTTTAGAAAGAACTCCAGTGATCGCAATTCTAGCTGGAAACATGAACACATAACATTGCCAACACAAAAAGGCAATTCGTAAAATAAAAAAATACTGTGGTTAACACTGAAGCCCAAATTTTTCACTCTTGGCCAAGACACCAAATGGCTTATCTCTGGGAGGGGACAGCACATTTACTTGTTCTGACGTAATAAAAAGCCAAATCAAGAACAGTTCAGATGAAAATTTGATTTTCACAACCACCTGGGTTACTGATGCAAGAGATAGCCTTTAAAAGTATAAAGGGAAGAAGAATTGCCCTGAGAATTCAATGTTTTATGCCTGGGCAGTTTGAATATTTAATATTATCTCCCAGCACAACACAGCAAATGGAATGTTTCTCTTCCCACCCAAAGCTTATTGAAAAGCAGTCTTCCCAACAGGCAAGTCAGTCTTTGTGCCTGTGAAGAACATCCAGGGGTAGAAAACCAGTATTTTTCTGAGACCGTTCCCAGTGTGTGAAAGCTGGCAGTCCCATCCCCACACGCCTGACGGGGAAGAGCTGCTCATTTGGCCACAACAATGGCGTTGTCCATCTCCCGAGCCTCGAAGCTAGTCACCCTCACAATTACTCTGAGAGAGTAAATACTAAAGCGGAGCCTAGGTCTTCCAATTATTTTTGCATTAACAGACTTTGGTCTGTTTTTCCCAACCACTTCTAATTCCTCATAGTTCTGTGCAAAAGGCAGCTTTTTAAAAATGGAATTGCCTACTGACCTAATTCATTCATCTTGTAATGTGAAGACATTTTGCCTTTTAATAGTGTATCCCCCCATTCTCCAAACTAGAATAGGTCAACCTTGGTTAAAAATGACTAAAACCATTCACTTCTTATTATAGAAGTAACCAAGGTGATTTCAAAATATTTTGGGCCCCAATTTTTTTAATCAGCAAATAAACTCTGTTTTTGTGATTGCTTTATATCACACAGACAGACTCTGCTGTGTTTCTGCAGGGGGAGGGGAGAAGGCACTCTGCAAAGAGTTAATTCCCTAACCAAAGGCAACAGTGAGTGTCTTAGTCATAAAGAATTGAAATCCAGATGTGAACAACTATCACTGAAATCAAAAAATGTGTGAATGGCCTTAGGCTGAGCACATAACAAAAATGTCCACAATGCTACAGAGAAAGACCCTAATAAAGCAGTTAAGTTTTTTCAAAGCCACCATTACTTGGGGTCACTGTTTCCAAGGGGAAACACCAAAAGTGTAGGGGTTTTTTTTACGCATGGAAGGAAATATTATTTTAATTTGTATGACTGGGTAACCAAAAATGGGCAGCCTTGAAATTCTTCAGTTCCTAAGTGACATAAAATGGAATGACTTAAAACAATCTTCCAACTCTGAAGCCAATTTCTCCTCCTGAGTCTTCTAAAGCTACTCTTAATATTCACTTGCAAGTTTTAAGGTTACCAGCATAACTAACACTTTGTATCACGACATGCAACAGTCTTCAAATGTGGTTTTCACAGATTATTGTTAATAAAGCACTCTTTGGTGGAAGACAAGCAGCTTGGGTACTGAACAGAGTTAACATTACAACAGTATTACAAATATTAAAGTGAAGATGATTACACCAATAGTATCAAATTACAGGAAGTACCATTTCAGTAATGCCTGTTTTTATCTTTACAAATTTTGACACAGGGTGAACAGAAAATAAATAGGTAAAAAATCTCCATCAGCTCCTCCATTCCTCTGAAGGCCAGCAGCTAAAATGATTGCCATCACAAGGACACACATGCACCACACAGAGTAGTCAGCTCTCCTGATAACAGAGGGCTTTGATATTTACACCTGAGACTAAATTTACAACAGCTTTTTTGTGGTTCAACTTGAGACATTTCTACAAAAGGAGAGTTGGACCATCTTCGAGTCATCACTTGTACCCAAACTCATGTAGTTACTTAAACTCCAGTGGACAGTTTCTTCATTGAATGAACTTCTTAGGTGGAAAGCAGCTAAGGCTTTTGCAATTTTGTTTTGTTTCCCAATAAATTGTGCTAAGTCCTGTTGTAGTTTTCTGTTCCTAGAGTCTTCCTTCAGTTCTGGTCACGGGTTTTTACTTAACGCAAGACTGTTTTAGTCCTTGAAATGGACGGACTACAGGGGAAAAAAAAAAGGATTTTACCATGAAGGTCTTCAAGTGTCCCATATGTAGTTATCAAAGACAAGGAAGGCAACATAATAAAAAATACTGACATGCTAAAAAGTATACAATTTGTATAATTCTTTAATAACAGATACTTTGGAAAGGACAGTACAATATCAACCATAAAGACAAACAGGAGAGAAAAGCAGAGCAGAAAAAGGTTCAGTTCTGCAAAAAATAAAAAAACAAAAAACAAAAAAAAAGAAGGGAGAGCAGAAGCAGCAGAGCAATAAGAGTACCATAATGCCATTAAGGGCATTTGCTGCAAAGCATTCCTTTTCCTTCTTTCCCTCTGAGGAACCAGGCTGTGGGAAAAGCGGAAAGAATGAAAAGATAAAGAAGTGTTACTTGATTATTTCCAAAGCCAGAATTTGGTCACAGAAAAGCTCTGGCACCTCAAGCAGTTTCCAGTTTAGTAGAGCGCAAAAGGCACCCGCGCCTCGCTCCCCGCCTTCCCCACACGCGCTGCGCAGCGCGAGGGGACCACCTGCTGCCAACTCCTCACAGGGGACAGAAGCAGGACGCCCGAAGGACCCTTGTCTGTTTGTAAATAACTGCCCTGGACTGATCCTCACACCCTACTTCCCTTGTTTCCTTCCCTGATTTATTCCATATGCTTTCAACTAAATAGCAACTCTCAGAGAAAAACTAAAGCAAAAGAAAAGAGTGAGAAAAACCACTTTCCATTGGGAGGTGACCCTCGCTTGGATGATGACGGTGCTCTATCAGAGCAGCTCATCTAAATCCATCACGTTGTTTTCGCAGACCTCAAGAGAGTATTGAGTATAAAGGTCCAGGTCAGTTGACAAGAGGGAAAATATCTGGAATTTCAAAGGAAGATTAGTATTTCAAAAGGTCAGAGGCAACAAGCATTAAAAAAATTTAGATATATTCTGAGACTTCTACACCAATGTACTTTTGGTGACAATGGCAATAACAAAAAATTAAAGCCCAGAGGTGATGGAACAGACACTGAGATCTGAGACTCTAAGGAACAAGAAGCAATGACAAATATGATGATGGTGAGAATCATAAATGAGAAGACAGAAAAAAGTCCAAAAAAAAAAAAGGTCCTAAATGCAGCTATGCTCGACTGAAGGGCTTGTGAAGAGACTCATGGTTTCAGAGGCTGAGGAAAGAGCCCTCGCAATACGAATAATCAGGCACAAGATACCCCGAAACGATGAACATTAGGTAGGTCTAACAGGTGAAACAGAAAGTGATGGTTCCCAACGATTCAACTTGGAATAAAAAAGGCTCTTGTACATGACAGTTTTCTTAGAAAATGAATGAAGTTATAATTTAAAAAAAGAAAAGAGGAAGAAAGAAATGAAATACTGCTGCAAAGAAAGTACAAGCTGACAGAAACATGCACTTATGAGCTATGTATAGACAGGAAGTGAATGATATCAAATGAGGTAAGTGGCTGCAGGTTCTCAATGGGAAGCACGATGGTGGCATTTTCAAGGCTGACTCTAAAAGAGTTCTTCAGAGAGTTAATGCGAGAACACTGAAAAACAGGCCGACTCTTCACTGGATTTACTAATTTTTAAAAGAAAAAAAATGGGTATCGAGCTCTAATAGGAAGTGAGAGGCATAGAGGGCCATTAGTTTGCTTCTTCCAACTTGGGAAAGCGGGTGAGGAAGGTACCACACAGAACTTCCTTGGCACTGAGGGTCAGCTGCATCCTACCTACCACGAGATATACATCGCAGCCTGAACTGCTATGGCTGCTAGAGCAGAGCCTGTCACACAAGACTGAGGTTTAGATGTGGCTTCCATTCAATGGATACATGAGAGAAACATGATGGCGATTCTTCCCAACAAATGGCTTATTACAACACTCATATTTTTTCAGTCCCCAAATATTTGCTCTTTTAACATGTTTGTGAAAAAATTCTTCAAAGTTGTAGAGCTTCTCAGTAAACTGTCAAAAGAGCCGTATCAGTGGAAAGTAAGTTTAGGTGAGGTCTTCATCCCGGAAGCCTCTAAGAACAGAACAGAATGTGGAAACGAAAGGTCAAGTTCCTGTGGCACGATAGAGATAACAGTGATGATGTGTGAACAATATAAACCTGCAAAAGAAAAGGCCTTGCAAACAGGAGTAACAACCCACTGGCAACCCTGGTGCCTTGAAAGCATTTATGAATGTACACTGAAAGAGTGTACTTTTTTTGTATTGTTGTCTAAAGAAAAGAGTTCTGTTCAATACTTTTAAATTATCCAATAATCTTAGCTCATATTATTTTTTCCTTAATCAGATTATGCATAAATGTGTTAATTCCTTCCTCCCCCTCCAAAAATACTGTTCGATAAGATACAAGCTTCAGATTCCAGCTGGGCTGCCTTGACTCCCATCATTTCATAGAAGCAGGAAGTTGGACCTGTACACGATCTATTTGTCTTTTGTGAGCCATAGGTGGCCCACAAGGTGATGTGAACACAGGCCAAAGCCTTGAAAAAGGCGGAGGAGACCCCGTATGGAAGGGGATGGTTAAACGCACTATGAAACCCTGCTGACTCTCACTGGTTTACTTCCTTGCCCCTCCCAATCTCTTAAAGTCCATTTCAGAAATTTAAAAGAAGACTTTTTTGTTTTTCTGCACTATCCCCAACACCTGGAAACTGCTTTGGGCCGATTCAATATTTAGTTAAGCATATTCGGTCTGAACTGGATTTTAACCCCTCAGAGCATCCGGTCCAGGGACCTCAGGCAGATGCTCACTGCAATCAGGAACCACCTCTGCTGAGAAGCACAAGTTTAGATGACTAGACAAGGCCCAGATGGAAAAACTGTCGCACAGCCACGCCCCTCAGAGGAACAAGTTACGACTGGGCACACCCCGACCGGCTCCTGTAATCTATTAGAATCCCTGAAACCTGAAGAGCACAATCCAAAAAAGCAGAAAGCAGATTAAATGTGCAAGACACACTCGACTGTAATGAAAGCCTCACCAACTGTACCTAAAAGGAATATGTTCATTCAAAACATGTCTACCTATCACCAACAGCAGGCATTTTATTTGAAGTTTTAGTAGTTTAATTCACCTAAAAGTGTCAAAGTTAAAATATTCCCATTTTGCCTTATTTACTGTAGAAATGTTGAGGGGGTGGGGAAAGAAAATGATAAAAAGAAAAATCCCCACATGCCCTACCAATCAGAACTGTTATAATTTTTACGTGTAGCTCTTTTCATTTATTGCTTCATAAGCATTTATCCAGATCACTAAATTTTCTTTAAGAACATGACTCTGGATTCGTTTGGAATAATTTATCAATCTTTAGATCACTTCCTCTTTCTGTTATAAATAACATTCTGGTTTTCCATTATAATATACCTGAATCTTTGACTTTTTGGTTTTCTCTAACATTCTTCTCACATGGAATCAGTATGAGTATTTGATACCTTTCTAATAAAAATTTTTTCAATTTAAGAACATGAGTAAGTACTTATACTGGGGCACAATCGGAGTCTCATACATGTAAAAGTATGTAGTGAAATTGTATGAAAGAATCAGCAAAAAGGAAAAATGGCAGAACTGAAAAATTCCTTAAAAAAGCAAGATGCGCGGACCTCTCGGGGGTTTGTCACAGAGCTCCTCAGGACACAGGCTGCTGTGGGACTGCATCAGACTCACTCAGCACTGAAGATAGGCAGCTCAGGCCCAAACCTCAATGATATGAGGGTAGGAAAAATAAAAAGAAGCAAGGAAATTTGTGAAGGAGGTTTTAAAGTCTGGTTCAGGTTACCTTCAGGCTTCTTGTCGTCTATTATAAAAGATACGCTGTGCCATGAATGCGGTACCTTCTACAGGACTGCACGGGTTGCCACCTCCAGGCAAAGATACACAAATACAAAAAGGTGCCTGCCTTCCACTCCTGAGATGACAGTATGTGGGTTTTCTGCTCTTCCCTCAAAAGGGACGTTTTTAGAATATGTTAAAAATAAAATGTCTGCCTTCAGTTCATGACAAACATCCAAAGACAATAATGAGTAATGGATTTGGTCATAAACATGTCCATTTTCTTGTCAAAGCCTATATTAATGAACGAAGTGAAAGATGCTGGGCTCTAAGTGAAAGAATGAGCCCCGCTGGGTGTGTAGACTGTGGCCAAGAAGACAATCCCTCGGTAAAGAAGGATTGCAACTTCACTCAAGTTTGCATATTTCCACCGTCACACTTATTTGCAGCAAATTCTCCAACGATTATGATGTATGCAATATGTGATACACAGAAAGATCTCCTCCAAGTACTGACAGAGTGTTTCGGAAATTCTTAATTAAGAACTTTATATATTAATATACAACATTCTCAACTTTCTCATATTATAACTCAGAGACCATGAAATTGTCTCTGAAAAAAAAAAAGCCTATGTTAAAATGGTATAAATTTTCTTAGATGATGAACAAATCAAACACATTTGATTAATTTCCCATCATAGGAACTCTGCTTTTTCCTATCTTCATTTCTAGCTCCAGACGATTAAACTGGAAAACCAACACTTAGAACTTTTCAGAACAGTAGGATTCTTTTCTCACCTTTTAAAACTGCTTTTTCTTGAAGCAGATCTGGTGGTTCTTTTAGTAATGCCTGCACTGCCAGAAATGTTAGGTTCAGATGTTTTACAGCTCTGAACACTTGACTGAAGAATTACTCTGGAAACGGTTGGAAAAAAATAAGATTATATTCACTGAAACAATTTTCAAATACTTGACAGAAGAAAGCATTTTTGCACTTTAGTGCAAATTATTTTACTGTGAATTGATAGGATTGTCCATAAACACATTTGCCAAAAAACTGAAACACGTTTTTACACCAAAGTCTTTTGAAATGAAGCATCTCATTTCCCTATGAAGGTTATACACAAAGATAATCGGAGTACTTTGCTTTTGGAAAACAAATGACCTGGCATTTTTAGCAATTCCCCGCACCAAAGAAATCAATCAGTAAAACAAATCTTTTGTGTCCAAAAGTAAAAGTAGATTCTCAGAATTCTAGTCACGAAAACAAGAAGTCATTTAAAGCCCCCAAATTGTGAAGAATGTGAATATAAATATCTGTACGACACTCATTCCTCAGAGCCGAGGGTATGGGCAATAAACACTGAGTCAATAACAATTTTATATAACATTTCAAAATTTGAAAATATGTTCAAACAAAATTTGAGTTTTGTCGATTATAACTACTTACTAAATCACCAATTACCATTAACAAGAAAGTGAAACTGCTTAAATTCTGTGAAATTTGATTTAATTAAACTCTGAAAATCTCAAAGAACTAATGCTGATGGGAGTAAACTGCCCAGGAGGTAAATTCATGAACCAGAAAAAACACCCTGAGCTTAAGCCCACAAAGAATACCCGGTTCTTAAGTGGAAGGTGTTTTTAAACCCCTCATTCAATTGTCATAGGGAAAATAGCAAAAAACATCAAAAAGATCGCCTCAAAAGATTTTATATGCAATTCCTTTTTTCAAGAGATAATGGCCAGAACACTGAACTGTATGCACACACATTTATACATTCTCAATTTTCATTTATCTGTGAGAGAAAACAGACTTTAAAAAGCTTCCTCCTCTCATACCCAAACATAAAAGTGAGATAACCAATAATAACTCACTTGAACCCAACTCATAAGAGTAAAAAGAAACCATTGCGATAAACTAGGAGTCCTACCTATTATGCTTGCAATTACCACAGTGTTATAGTTAACAACCAAAGCCAGGTCCTTAAAATGAGGTACAGATTAGTAAATTCCTATAATCTCAGTATTACTCAAACCACAGCATATTCAACATTTAGTATAATGCTAACTTCTCATCACTAAAAAACCAGTGGGTTGTTACTATACTAGAGCAGATGTCGGGAGGCCAGTGGTTTTCAAGCTGTTTGGGGGAGAGCGTGGGAGGGCAAAGGGAGCTGCAGCTCTCCCACCTGTTTCACTTTATCCATGTACGTAATATTTCTGAAAGCCTTATGAAAACAGGCCTTCCATCTCACTGAGGGAAACTGATCCTAGTTAAATGAGCCAATGGTGACTCAGAATTTCTCATAAAGTTTTATCGTCCTAAATGTTGACTGTACTAACAAAATAGAAAAAATATATTCAGACACAGCTGTATGATCAAAGAAGACACCACAGCCCTGGCGTGTGAATTCTACCCCTGAAATAAAGTATTTATTTTCAAATTCTGATTATATAAAGTGAGAATGAGATATTTAGTAGTCCCTGGTAAAGATCCGAATCTAGAATTTTTCATAAAGTAAAACGACATAAAGTAAAATGATAACAAAAACCGCCAGAGAAGCTTCCACTGCCATTTCAGAAGCCCGGGCCCACCGCAGGGCTGCTACTATGTCCTGAAGCCTTTCCCCTGAAAGGCAAGGCTCAGGGTTTTCATCTCCAGTTCGACAAATAGAGAAAATGAGACTCCTGTTGGCTTTTTTTTGAACTATCATACCTATTTCAAATGAAGCCACTTATGGCCAAAAGTACAGACAACAACCACACTTGTAAAATCATTAATATGAGGAAAAACAAGAGCCAATACATTTCCTGCTTAGGAAATTTAAGTCCTTATTTCTTAAATTAGCTATTACCAACATGTTTAAATTCTATTCCAGATAAGAAATTACTACTAAATAAAATTTTAGACTGACAGGAAACATCTTTTTTAAAGTATGCTTAAGTATCTATAAAATTAGTGTACATAAAAATGTCTAGCAATATAATATTAATAGCTAATAATCTACGTGGAACTTTGAAAATAAGAGCATGATTGACATTTGGAATGCATTAATTACACCAATAAAGATTCAGGTCATCAGTTATTTGCATTAACAATAGAGCAGTTATTACATCTGTAGGTTATGCACCAATAAAGTGGCAAACACCCAGAAACTTAGTACCTGTGACATCTTACAAGCAACACCTGATAAGGTGGGATCAGCTGGCAACATGTGAAGCATTCGCTTTGCCATTGGGCAAGTGGGAAAGCACTACCTCCCGCCTTGCAAACCAGGCCAATCACATGGCTTTGCAGAGCAATACTGGGCATATGTATTTTCTCCTTTCCATCTTTCCTGGGCAGAATCTTCAATCCTACCTTTTATCTCTTGCCCATACTGCAATTCACCTTTTTCTCTGCAGCATCTCCTGAACCCCAGTATTTTCAAATACTGGACACATGTTATCTGCAACTTGAGACATACGGCAAAGCAAAAATTGAAAAGCCAGGTCTCTCACTTATCAAGTCACGAAATGCTTTGAACACAAATGTTTAATTTCAAGAAAAGAATCCATCAGTGTGACTACACTGGTTGTCAACCAGTGATACAAAACAAGCTTTCAAAATGATGGGACTGAGGCCCTTGCAACCTCCGGACTTGCCTTTCCCACTATGAGTTTGACACATAGTTGAGGTGTCATTATAGTTGAGTTCTCCAGGCAAGCCACATAACAGCCTATATTAGGTGATGCTACATCATCGGCCAACAGAGATGAATACCAACAACAGTGCCCATGAGTAATCGCCTCAAAAAACTACAAGGATTAAACTTCTTTACATCATTGTTACTGCTGAAAGGTTTTGTGCCCATAATTCCAAATGAATCAGTCAGGCTAACTTGAATACTCTGCTGTGGGTCTAATGCAATGGTACATGTCAGTAATAACAACAACAAAAAAGGTTATATCTCACATAGAATAGTAAAAAGAAGAGCCCGATGGAGTCCATTTAAAACTTACCCTGGGAAAAATAATACAATCATGAAGCACCTAAGTATTATTAGCAACTCCACCCTTTTAGAATTCGACCTATTTGAGATAACTTTGCTACTGGGAATAGTTTGAGAAGTATAAAGTTATGTAGCATGTGATGCCCTTCAGTCAGAATATGTAAAAACCTCAGTTTACCAAGAGAAGTAAAGGAAAAAAAAAACACCTAAAAGGATAATCATCATCAGAAATGCAGCATCTCTGCCTATGCGATAAGAAGTTTGTATTTAATATTTAAGGAAATGTCATAAATACAAACATGGTAAGCAGCTTTTCCTTAATTCTGAAAAGATGGCGTCTGCTAGATTTCACAATCTTTTCTAGCCATCTGAAGACACTCAGTGAAACCACAAAGCATTAAAGTTGGTTGCCATGGAATTTTACTTTGGAGGAGATCCTAGAAGAAACTTTTGTATTTCTCTATAAGTCCTAAGTCCAAGTTGGAACGAAAGAAGTTCTTGAAACATGAGCTAAAGAAAAAATTTCAGAGAAAAAAGAATGCAGGCTAGACATGAGAGGGTAGTGGTCAACCGCAGCCTCACCGGGTACACCCTCCTTTCTGTGCTCTTGGTCTTAACTCTGGATGTTCCCTGGTTAAGCTTCTTGCCATATTCTTCTGCAGAAAAGAAGTCTCTCCACTGTGAAGGTATTATTTAATGATGAAAGATATCAAGAGAACACAAATTCTGTCTATATTAACCTAATAAAGGCATTTGGTTACTTTTGGGAAAGAAGGAAAGCGGGAGGGAGTTCGGAGTGATGAGGTGAGGCAGAAATACAAATATGAGCAAAGGACTCCAGTCATCTCTGCTTTCCTATTTTTGTTTTACATCAAGTTTTGAAAATTGTACTTAACTGTAAGGGAGAAGGGAAACAAGTGGAGGAGAAAACCCTGCAAACTCAAAACAGAAGACTTATTAGGGAAGCAGCTGTCTGCTGGGAGCACACTGTGGACAATGGCAGAATCAGAGGTGAAACAGGATTCAGTGTTCACTAGACTTCCTGGCTACAAAGTCAAATCTTTACGAATAACAGAAAATCAGTGGGAAAATTATTTTTGCTAGATTGGAAAGGACATACTAAAGATATTTACTACAGAAAACTAGAGGAAAGCTGTACAGTCAAGTGATTGAAAGAAAACTAACCCAAACTAAGTATTTTTGATGGGGAAAAGCAGCTAGTTCCCTGACTTTTTAAACTGCTATTTCAAAAAATCTGTTAAGCTTAAGTACAACTTTAAAACAAAGTGTGTTGTTTTTAACATCCCTTGTATGAAAAGAATCGTGAAGTCCTCCCTCCCTGCCACCACCCCATTAACTGAGAAGTTTAAGGAAAATAACTATTGAAAAAGGCAAACCAAGGCAAATCAACAAAGCTAGGAGAGCTGACAGTGAGAAAAACATGCATCATGAGAAAAACACTGGACACCAGAGGTGAGCTCTAGTAGAGAAATGGAATGGGGCACTTACACAGCAGCTATTTGTCAAAGGGTCCTGATGGCTACTGTGTTCTTAAACCATCGAGACAGAATAGCAGGATGGGAAGAATGTAGTCACAAACAATCCACCAGATGACAACACTACACAGTGCAGAGGTCAGCACAGCTAGGGGACATCTGGAAAGGGGTGAAGGGGAAAGAACAGATGTTCAAATTTGGGAAGCCAAAATAATATAAAATAATAAATAAATAAAGCCACGTGTGAATTTTAAACACCCTGTGATGCAAAGGGATGAGAAACAAGGAGAAAGTTTTGTTATTTTATGTTGGGAGAAAAATGCCGTCTTCAGTATTTAACTGATTTGATATTTGATAACAAAAAATTAGACCTTAATCTCCAGTTGGATAACCGCCCCCATGTTAATTTAATTGTAAAATACTAAAATCAGAGTTGTTATCAGATTAAAATTCTTCAAAAAGCACAAGATATGCACACACATAAAACTAAACCAAACCAGGGAGAAAAAGGAGGCAAAGCCAACCAACCAAAAAACAAACAAACAAAAACAAACTCTAGACTGATCACTAATAACCAACCCCTAGGAGGCACAATTATAAATGGACACAGCACAGCAGAATTGATCTCGTTTCAATAGAGCCATAAACTGTATTCATCCATGAGTTTAGGCAAACTGCATATTTTGAAAACAAGGATTATAGAAGTATAGCCAACCCCAGGCAACACAAAATGAGGGAAATTTCCCTTATGTATTAATAAAATTAAGTTCTCACTCAACATCTTTGATGGTTCTGGGACTTTAAGCAATACACTGTAAGCTAGAACAAAACCAATCTGGCCATAGGCTAATTGATGTTAACAAGAGTTAATTTCCTATGGCATCTCATTAACGTTATAAGGAAATGATGTTATGTGAGGACTTGCTGGACTATGTATATTTCCTCAGTTATTTTCCTCATGCACCCAAACTCGTCTAGTTTCCAACTGTGAGAATGGAACCCTCCTTGTAGCTGGAAGAGCGGTAACTCCTTCCAACTACTACACTTCCAAATGGTCGCCCAGAAACGTCTGTGACCAAACACAAAGGCTCCAGTGAGCATCCGTTTTGTGCCAAGTATGGGGCTGATCAAGTCAGAAATGCTCGACCTGGCTTACGATGCCATCTTTATCATTGTCTTTGTCACCTTAATCACTGAACACTATGTGACAGGCACAGGCATCCTATATGGTGACAGGGGATTACACTAAAGGGTGGGCCTGAAATCAAATCTCATTTACTCCTCCACAAAACAAAACAAAAAACCCTACTATTATACGTTAAGATTACAGGGGCTTACTATTTACATAGAAAGTAATAAATGACCTAGGAACACTACAGAACTCTCTACACAATCGAATTTTCATTTGCTGTTATTTCTTTAATTGATCTTAAAGGCAGAAT
Organism: Pteropus medius; assembly: GCF_902729225.1. Classification (NCBI taxonomy): domain Eukaryota; kingdom Metazoa; phylum Chordata; class Mammalia; order Chiroptera; family Pteropodidae; genus Pteropus; species Pteropus medius. The sequence goes on along the minus strand of NW_024349125.1, from coordinate 273,217 downwards.
GGTCTGAATATCCAGGTGTCCACATTACAGGTTTTAATTTGTTCCTTTAGAAAAGCTCATGGCACGGAATTATTTTCTGAGGATGAAAAACATACCCATCTACACTGTACTGTTAAGGGAGATTGAAAGGATTTTCAAGGCCAATTATATTTTTACCTATTCCTATGAAAGACATACTTCCATTCTTCATGAAGCAGTTCATTTAACCATAAAAAACCTAGCAGAAATGATCGGTATGCAGAAAGATAGGCAGCATGGATGAAGTTATAAAATCTACTAAATCTTTCTGAGCACAGACAATATACTTGCCATCATTCCTGATGATCACACTTCGAGGTCATGGTGCTACACGATTTGCTGTCTTCATGGAAGTCCGGAACACACAGGCTTTCTGAGAAAATGACTATTACAATTTCTAACTACTCTAACTCTCTCAAAATAGTGACTGTAAACTAGAAAGCAATAATGGGAATGATATTTTATGTACTAGAACTTTCTCTTAAGAATCACCAGTACTTACATATTTTTCACTAACTTTCCTTATTACAAGTATTTTCATTTGGCTCTAAGTACCAATAGTGAAGAAAAATAACTTGCCTGTGGTGATAGGCAGACATTGAATTTACATTTCTCAATCCAAACTGCTGTTGATAACTTTCTCTCTCAGGAGACTTTTATTTCTAAAATAACAACAAAGACTTGAGAGAGAAAGAAAATCTCCAACTGACCTCCTTTTCTAGGGCCAATAAAGCTACAAATGAGAGCAAAAAAGATGATTGTAACAGCAAAGAGTTTGAAAAAAGAGGAGGGGGAATATGCTGGGACTAACCTAATCTCCCCCCGGGGTCTTTACACATAATTAAGAGCTTAGAAGAACTTAAGCATTTTGCCTTTTCCTTTAAAAGTGTGGCCTAAAAGTTTGTTAATTTTGTATATGGAAGAGGAACAGTTTAGGAATTATTCTATTATTTTTAGGATTACCATTACAATTAAAGGGGATCCTAAACTAGTGGGGTGTTTTTTGTAATATTTTTTTTTAACTTTCACCATTTTACTTGGTTTTAATTTATGCCAAGAGTGCTTCAGAAAGGCCTATGTCCTTCATTGCTTTTAGGGGGATGGAGGGGTGTAACCAAATAACTGAACAAATGATAGCACTGAGGCTGGTCTCTCCTCCCCAAGTCTTTGCTAGTTAATTTCATTCAACTATCATTGATCACATTCAATTTTCACCCAGGAACCTCACATACCAAGATGAATGTAATGGCATCTAGTGTCACCTTCTGGTTTCCCATAATATTTAGAATTTAAGTTTTCATTTATCGTTTACTTTTATATTACCGTGAACCAATCAGCTGTGAAAGAGACAATTATAACCTCAACTTTCCTAGAAAAGAACATCAAGTGATTTGAACTCTAGAAAACACATTCACAAGGTAGCACACTCAGTGACAAGGAAATCTCCTATATGTCTTATTTAACAAAAACTTTTGACTAGGCAGAATTCCCATCCCAACTCCCAACTTGACTTCTGAACAGAAGGCAATCAGCTATTGAGAAATAAACTTCAGATTAATAATGCTTCAGATTCTTAAAAACAAGTGAAAAAAGCTGAGCACAATGAAAAGCAACACACAAAACCATGAATTTTCTAGGGCTTACAATACAAAGTATGGTCCCTGGACCAGCAGCTTCTCTAACACCTGGAAGCTTGCTAGAAATGCATAATTTTAGACTGGACCCCAGATCCACTGACCATACTCTGCATTTTAACCACCTCCCCCAGGAGACTCAAACGCACAGTGAAGTTTGAGAAGCACTGATCTAGGGCACTGCCCTTTTCCTTCATCGTATCTAAAATGGCTTCAGAATAATTATCTGGAAAGGGTATAATGTTTCTAAATAAAAATAACCATTAAGGCTTTAAATAAGGACTTTCAATGAAATTAAAAACAAAATGGCACTTGGAATTAAACAAGTTATATAAAATGCACCAGCCTTAAAGCATTCTAGTTGACTGAAGCACCATTGCAAAGATAATCAATACTAACGCCTTTTATTCACGTGGTACTTTATATTGGGAAGCTCGATTCTTCTCTTTGGATCTTTTCTTTTGGAACCTCCCAAGGCAGCGGCCCATGCCTTATGTGTAATTCTACTTTAGAATTTAAGATTATGAGGAGATACCAGTGAAGAACCACTTTTAATTAAAAAAGGAAGCCTGTTCTCTGCTACCAATACTTATTAGGTCATTAGTTCCTTACTATATTGCAAGATACTTATCGAATAAAATGATTTATCTCCATCACTCATACACACACACACACACACACACACGCACGCACGCACGCACGCATGCACACACGCTGAAAATGTGGTTCCCCATAACGAAAAGGGAGGTTATTAGAAGGAAGGCATTTAATGTCATAAGTGGAAGCATCTACTAAACAATACCCTATAAAAAAAGTACAATGGCCAAGTTTTTTATTTTATATATATATATATATATATTTAAACAATCCTGGATGTTCCATGAGATTGAATCCAAACTACCACTTACTTAAAGCAAGTAGAAGTAGACATACACACACTCAGTAACTATAAAACTTTCTATTCCCACGTTAAATCTTCTAGAACTTGAAAATAATTCCTTGAACAAAAAGTTAATACAAAATATAGTTTAATCTAATGCACTGCTGCCCTAAAATAATATGACATTAAGCCACCATGTCATACTGATTAAAGCCTACCATATTAAAACAAATTACCTGTATTACGGTAGTGAGTTTAAATAAATTCACGATTTTTAATAATTATGGGAAAATCTGTTATTCTGTGGTTTACATCTGCTACTACTCTCATGAGGATCTCACATGGTGATTATCCATGGAGAAAAAGCATTCCTAATATTGTTTTCCTATCTATTCAGGCTAGTGAGGTCACAACAGAAAATGGAAATAACCAAAGGATAGCCAAGAGATTCTTAGACAACATCCCTAGATTTAAAATAATGTAGATAATCATTTCAAAGTGGCACAATGGGCACGCAACAATGGAGAAAAATGTACAGGAAAATATGCTCATGAAAGAACTCATACACATATTAAATAACATCAACCACACAAAGGAAACCAGACTCACGTGAGGGGAACAGCATTTGTTTTTGATTGTCTTCTGCTTTTCAGAGTCCGAAGTCTATCACCTTGTGTCACTCCACTGATTTCATCGTCATCACTGAACTGTATAAGTAAAAAAACACTGAGCTAATGATTTAAATTGCACTTATTAATGCAATAAAGCATAGCAGTTACATTTATCCATAGAGACACACACAAACATAGACTTCAACTTTCTGAACGCTAAAATATTTTGCTGCTTTCAAAATAAAGCTACAAGTCACATTTCAAGACAACCAAACACTGACTTTCACAAACACAGAAACCAATAACACTCTGGTTATAAAACATATTGACAGTGAAGAGGCACAATGACTTTTCAATATTGAAAACATTCTTTTTTAAATTTCACCATCTACTTACCACCACTGAATATAGTACAGCTACCCCCTAAACTCTGGGTTCTACAAAGTTCTTCATTTGAGAATGATTGGTTACCTACATCAGCTGTCATGAAATGGAAAAAGGTGTGTGTGTGTGTGTGTGTGTGTGTGTGTGTGAGAGTGGGGGTAGGGGGTGTCACTAAAGAGCTTACTCCACATACCTCTTTCTTCCACCAGTGCCTAGTGAGTAAAAAAATACTTCAGTTTTATGGGCACATAACCTTGTTTTAACTATTTCAAGTAAAAAGTTTCTAGAGAGGGCTATAAGTATAAAAAAAAGTGTGACGATAATCCCTCAAAATGTGCTTTATTATTTTTATCTACAATTTTCTCCATGCCCTAATTGGTTCTCAGCAGCATTTAAAGCAATAACAGCATGATGGGGATGGTTCGATTACCAGTTCAGGTTCTTGCTTGTCTTGATTCTCGACCCCATTGATTGAAATGTCATCAACAGCCATGAGGAGTTTTGAGACAGCTGCTCTGTGTTTTACATTCTCCGGACCCCTTAACTTTTGACGAAAATAATCACCTTCCAACCAGAGACTTGCTTGTTTCCTGTTAGAACATTTAAATAACATCAAAATAGACTTTGCCAGAAGGATACATATGAACAACTTTCTCTTCCTAGACTATCTACTGTTACTGGAGACTAAGAAAAATTCTACTTCTAACCATTTTCCAGAACCGGGTGTTTCCTGAGGAATTACCTACATCGCCATCTACTTACATCACCAAAAATTGTTGTTGAGGCCCAATCACTGAGCCAGGTCTACAAATTCTGATCCAAGCAATAGTCTCGGCTGCTGCCATTCTGTAATGCTTCATAATGTAGCAGGCTATCAGAGTGCCCGTTCGTCCAAGGCCCGCTAGAAAACGAAACAAACCAATCAGATCTGGTCTCATGTACTCCAGAATTTTGTTGGACGGGTACAATTTTTTTAAAAAGGCCTGGCATGATTTTGCTTCCCTCAACAGTGGTTATCAAGTTTGGATGCACACTGCAATCATCTGGCTCCAACCTCCCAAATTCTGATTTAATTAGTATGTGATGTAGCCTGGACGCAGAGATTTCTAAAATCCCCCAGATAATTCTATGTATAGCCAAGATTGAAAATCACTTAGCAAAGATTCTCAGGAAGTGCAGTGTTTTCTACTCTATGTGTTCTATTATTGGTACAGTCATGTTTCCAAAAGCACAGGCTTAAAATCTTCCAAATCGTTCTCCCTCATCCAACAGTTTTTCCTACTCTCGTACCCACTTTCATGGGGATTTCTTTTTTTTTTTTTTTACTCTATTCCTGCTATCCTCCTTTACTCTCATCTAGACAACTATCACTATTTCCTATGATTGTTAATTTTATGCATCAACCTGGCAGGTGTATTTGGGTGAGACTGGTGGATTTTTGAATAAACAGATAGATTATCCTTCATAATGTGGGTGAGCCTCGTTCAATCAGGTGACAATCTGAACAGAACAAAAAGACTGGCCTCTCGGATATAGAGGAAATTCTCTAGCAGATTACTTCCAGACTTCAATGGCATCATTGACTCTTCTGGGTCTCCTGCCTGCCAGCCCACACTGTAGATTTTGTACTCGTCAGCCTCCATATTCGTGTGAGCCAATTCCTTATAATAAATCTCCTTCCATGTATACTACACATCCTATTGGTTCTTGTTCTCTGGATACCCTAATACAGATTTTGGTACCCTGAAGTGGTGTGCTACTGTAACGGATAAAAATGCGTTAGTGGCTTTGTAACTGGAATTGTAAAGGCTACAAGTGTTTTAAGGCTCATGTAGAAAGAACCTAGATTGCCCTGAAAAGACTGCTAGCAGGAATATGGATGTTAATACTGATTTTGGTGCAGACACAGATGGAAATGAGGAAGATGTTATTGGAAACTAGAGGAAAGGCAATCCTTGTTCGAAAGTGGCAAAAAAACCTGGCTGAATTGTGTTCTCAAGTTTTGTGGAAAGCAAAACTTGTGGGTGATGACCTTGGATATTTGGCAAAGGAGATCTGTAAGCAAAGTATTGAAGGTGCAGCCTGGTTTCTCCTTACTGATTACAGTAAAATATGAGGGGACAGAGATAATGCAAGAAAAATTTTTTCACCAAAAAGGAACCAGAAACTGAACACTGAAAATTCTAGGTCTATCATATTGCAAAAAAAATGAGAAAGCGTGTTTTGAAGACAACATCAAAGGTGTGGTCGGACAAGCAATTTCATAAAGGTATTACACATGGATATAATCAGCAGAAGCCAGAAATACTGATGGGATTATACCAGCAGACAGTTTAGAATAAGGAGACAGCCACAGGATGAAATAAAGGACAGCTTTCAGATTTCTGAGCTATAGTACCGGGCATCAAAGCTACTTGGCTGCAAACATGTCTCATCCTTCAAGAAAAGGGAAGCATGACCCTGAGGGTAATACAAAGATCAATAGGACTGCCGCCACCACCATCATCACCACCAGTCCATGGGACAGGGCTGTCTACCACTAGGTTTCATAGGGTGGGGCTGCCTCTGTAGTTTCAGTGGACCAGGTGACCACAGTCGATGAGTTCAGAAGCTCAGCTGCCACCTGGGGCCAAGGAGATGAGACCGCCTCCCCAGCAGGCCAGAAGGACAGAGAATGGAGCCAGAGCATTATTCTCGAGCCTGAATATCTCATGGCATTTACTTTGCTAGGCTTTGGACTTGCTTGGGACCTGTCACCCATTTCTTCTTTCCAATTTCTCCCATTTGAAATGGAATGTCTATCTTATGTTTGTCCCACTACTGTATTTTGGAAGCACAAAACCTGTCTGCTTTCATAGGTTCACAGAGGGGAGGAATTTTGCTTCAGGATGAATTGTACCCGAAGTGTTACCCACATCTGATTTAAAGGATTTTTTTTTTTTTTGAAGTCTACAGCAACTGGTCTTCCTAGGTGGTCTCCCGTCCAAGTACTAACCAGGCCCGACTCAGCTTAGCTTCCAAGATTAGACAAGATCAGGCGTGTTCAGGCTGGCAAGGCTGTAGTTGATTCAGAGGATATTTAGATGAGACTTTGGAGTTGGAACTGATGCTGGAATGGTTTAAGACTCTGGGGGTTGTTGGGTGGGGTGAATGTATTTTACATGTGAGGACATGAATACTGGGTGACCAGAGAACAGAATGTTATGGACTGAATTATGTTCCGCCCCCGCCCCCCGCCTCAATCCATATGTTGAAGTCCTATCTCCCAAAATGATAGTCTCTGGAAAAGGACTTTATGGAGGTAATTACAGTTAAATAAGATCATGGCTAAATAAGATCATGGTGGGGGAGGCACTTAATCCTATAGGATTAGTGTTCTTATAAGAAGAAGAGACACCAGGAATGAGTATACACAGAAGACAAAGAGAAGGACATTGTCTGCAAGTCAGGAAGAGGCTTCACCAGAAACCAACCCTGCCAGCATCCTAATCTGGGATTTCTAGCCTCTAAAACTGTGAGAAATAAATTTGCTGTTTAAGCCACACAGTCTGTGGTATTCTGTTCTGGTACTCCGAGCAAATTAATACACTCCCTAATGAATCTCGTGTCTCACTGGATAATCCAATTTTCACACTGTCATCATTTTTCTTCCCAAAACAAAGATCTAATCATACTAAACCCTTTTCAGGTTTTTAACTGCTCATCAGTCAACTTCAAGGTTTCTCAACCTCAGCAGTATTGACACTTATGGCTGGATAATTCTTCTGAATCAACTATCTAACAAGAGGAGAAAAATTAAATAAATCCGACCACATTCATACAATGTATTATTACATTCATTCATTCATTCATTCAACATTCAGTAAGTGTCAGGCATTGTTCAAGTGGCTAAAAACATAGCAATTTGTTAGAATATAAACTTCACAAAGACAAGCTCTTGGAGTCTGCTCTACTCATTGGCATATCCTCGAATCTACCAAACAATAGGTACTGAATAGATATTTGATGAATAAATGAATGCATTTCAATGCGTTAAGCCTTTGTAGGGTTACCTATGAATACAATTTAACTTACTATGCTTTTCATGTGAAATTAGGGTTTTAAAAGCATTCTTTATATGTCAATCACACCTCAACAAAGTAGTTTTAAGAAAATAGCAACTTATTAAAAAAAAAGTATTCTTTAAAAACAAAGGCAGCTTCATGTCTCTTCGTATATAATCTAAATGAGTATGGCGTTTCGACACATATATACATACATGCCCACACATATATACATGTAAGTCAACCATTTTTTTAAAATCAACCCTAGAAACGTACCTTTACAATGTACTGCAATGGCACCCTCGGCATTTTCACAAATATCCAAAAATTCTTTGACGATGGCATCCGTAGGGGTGCTGCCATCCGCAAAGAAAAGATCATAGTGATCGAAACCAGCATTCGTAAAGTGTTTGGCATTATACATCCTTTTATTCAGACGAATAATGGTAGTAACGTTGTGATTCTTAAAATAAGGAATATAAGCTTCAGGAGAATGTTGGTGGTAACCTACATAAAGAAATTACCATATTTTGTAAAATGCAGAAGGAAAACAATGGATAACAATTTCACCTGTCTTTGTATGGAAACAGTGTCTAGCCTGGAAATTGAATACCAATTTGATTATAACTGTAAGAAAATAAATTTAAAAAGTGAAAATCCAGGCAGAATGGTATATTGAAATGATTGCACATACTTAATTAAGATGACCAAGCTTAGTTTAACTCTTAGGCCTGTTTCAAAAGAAAATACAGGATAGATACTTTCAATAATAAAATTATACTGGTCCCATATTTTTGCATACCACTTTCAAGTCTGGTTCTTGAATGAGGTCCACAGAAGGCAATAAAACGGTCGGGTATTATCCAATTTAAATCTCCATTTTCTGCTTTCTGCAAAGGGAAGACCAGCACAATTCATTTTCAGACTTACTCTCCTCTCGCTACACCCCTTCTCAATACTAAGTGTATGCAGAACTTCAAATCCACTTGCTTTAGCACAGAAGCTGTTTATAAATGACCATGAAACAGGACACTGAGATTTAGCCTGCTATGAATATTCCCAGAGAATAGTTAGTTAACTGTTCCTGGTCCCAATCACTTCTCTTAACAGTATTTCTTTGCTGGAGTAGTGAGCCTTTGGAAAATAGACCTAACTGCTGTTGTCTAAAATATACCTAAGTACTCTGGTTATTTTATCCAAGAAAATTTTCATATAGTTGCTGCTAATTAATACAAAAGCAAATGTTTCCGTTATGAGGGATCTGGAAACTTCCTTGTTTTCCTGAATGACTAAATGGCTTCCAAGACGAGCAATCTTGACTCATTAAACAAAGGAGAAAAAAATATCTATTTAGGCTCCTGGCTTCTTGATATTTATTTTTTATTTGTAGAGTCATCTTCCCATCATTTTGCTAGCTATTTATTTAATAAGATGGTCAATAACAAATTTTAACTAAACCACCAGGAAATTTGAAATTACAAGTATGCTGAGATGACAGTATGTTTCTAAAAAAAAAAGGGTCAATATGAACTGAAATTTAAAACACTTTTCTTCCTATTATTAAATCCTTTGGGTTGAGTTACCATAACAATTATTATAAGATAAATATAGTTCAAACTTAACAATAATAGAAATGGTTACACAAAGTAGGAGATACTTGATAGTGGAGAAGAGAATGAATGATAAAAATAAGATCAATTTACTTTGCAATTAGGGTATGTATATGTGTACCTAAGAACAAAAGTAAGAAATAAACCAAGAACACCTTGAACATCTACAGGCCAGGCAAGTAACCCAAAACCAATTTACTTGACTTAATTATCAGAGAGGAGAACTGGTGAGCCCATGTCCCCTTCTAAAAGGTCTATACAGGAATGAGGGCAAGTGTTGCCAGATGTTCCGATTTTTAGGTGAAACCAGAATTCTGGAGTTCTTAACAAGAAACCTGCAGTTAGACTCCAGTTACACACAGGCATCATAGATTATAAAATGCATCCTGAATTCAGAGAAGTTAAAATAGGAAAAAGTGGGCATCATGTAATCAATGATACACTAATCCAAAATTTCTAAATATACTGTGGAGACTAAACGAACCAGTCTGTGAGCTACCCATGGTCTGTAGCTACCTAAACAGTTCCCTGTGTCTCAATGCAATTTTATTGACAGTAAACAACATTTGTGGGTGACCTTGCTACTCCCAGCAAATACTGCAATTTCTGCATTAGTAAGAGAGAAGCTAATTAGTACTGATACTACTCCTTAGTAACACAGAGGCTTAAGTGCGCTAACACTGAAAAAACACCAAATGGTGTTTTTAATAGTTTTGCTTACATTAAGAAAGTATATTTTATTTTAAATGTTTAATTTTATAAGAACAAGCACCCCCAAAATGGTAATAATTAAGTTACAATCAGTAGTGTGAGATGGTAATTAAATACATATTATACTTTAGAAATATATTGCTATTATAGAAGAGTAAATAGCAATATATTTCTAAATATAGGGTGGGCCTTCATGAAACACAATTATTTTACATTTTTGGTACATCACAGTAATGACTAAACATAACTATAAACTCTACTTACCAATAAAATATTTTAAACTCTTATGCAAAGAGTTTAAAATAATTAGAAATTGACTGTGAAAGAATAGTTATGTGATACTGCTGCATAAAGTGCTGTCTGTGGAATCACTACATTATTAGTGACAATGTCTGCTCAAGATAACTATAGTAGGATAAAAAAGATAAGATCCCACAAGCAATCTTGGTCAAAAAAGACCTTTAGCATAAGCATCTTACTTCTTAGCTATTTGGAGAGTGAAATAAATGGTAGAATCAAATTATGTTGTTTTTTTAAAAAACCAAAACACTGCAATAAAAAGTGTCAAACACATCTGTGGTTTTGCCTGCCTGGACTCTCTCTCTCTTTTTTTTCTGAGTGATTTGATAGGGCTGACCCCAGCACTCCAGCTCCTGGGATGGCCAGAGTATTCTACACCCACGTACCCGTCATACTCAACCAGGAACATAGCTTGGTTGAGGGCTAGGGACATGATCTAAGGCAGGACAAGGAGAAGACTTTGTAGGTCTTCTTCTGGAGCTATGAATGCTCTTTTTTGCTGAGTATGCCAAACAGGCCAACCAAAGCTGCTGGTGGCCATCTTTGTCACTGCTGAGGGCTGGCCTGGGACAAAACCAGCTCAGCCCTATTTCTGAAGTACCTGAGCACCTGAATCTGACTGTGCATGAAGGCACACTTGCTCCTGGCCTTTTTATTCATGTAAATCAATAAATTATCCCTTTTTTATTTCAGCCATATGTGTTTACTTTCTGTAATTTGCAACCAGAAGTGTTTCGACTTCATATAAACAGTTATTATAAAAACATACTTTCCAGAAATAATTAGATGTATCATGACTATTTATTCATATCATCTGATCCTATGCTAAGGTTTTTACAAACATTATCTCATTTAAGCATTATATGAAAATCATCAATACTAAAAAAAAATTAAACTAAAATTAAAGAAAAAAGCCCAGGAGCACACTCATTCACTCTGGAAGGATGCATCGATAAAGGAATCCCCACTAAGAACTGGGACTGCAATAAGATGATAAAGACTTAACTCTATACACATCTAAACCATTCACAATTTTTAAAAACAAGAATATTACTACTGTAAGCAAAACGAATAGAAGTTGAAAACTTACTTCATAATGTTCATACTCGTCAAGGTTAAATGAGTTGAAATTAAGGAAGCCATACTGCATTGCCTAAAATCCAAAGGAAATCTTTTCAGAACAAAGACACAAATAAGGAAACAATTTCCTAGTAATAAATATCCAGAGGTAGCCCTCAAAAGCAGTAGTATATTTAGACAATGTTCCCATGAATCGTTTTCAAAGGTGGTGGGTGGGATATGTCTTTTAAAGGCTCCATTATCTGGAAAATCTGTTATAACGGTATTTATTCTAACGAGATATGATGCTTTATTTTCCTTCACAATCATCCTATTTGTGCAGAGCTAAATAATCAATTCTTCAAAGTTACCCTGCTAATTTATTAGATTAATACCACCTAGGCTTCAAATTTAATGCACAACCCAATGGTCCCTAAATGAATAATAAAGAGAAAAGTCAGTTTATCCCAAACAAATCCCACACATTTCACAAGTATCTTTACTTTCAAATTTGTCTAAACAGTCTTGGATTGAGAGATTAATGTTCTCTCTACTAAAGATGGCCCAGGGACCAACACTTAAAATTCAAAATTTTGAGGAAAAAACTTTCTTCTTTCAATAAGCAAAAAATACACAAATTTTTTGTTCTCTTCTGCAGTCTCACTCTGAGTTGTAGTGGGCAAAGCATGCTAAGTGAAATAAGCAGAGGATCTGTTTTCTGAGACGAGCACAAGCTTGGGGCCTCTGAGAAGTGTGCTGTGAGCCAGACAGTATATAAGTAAGAAGTCTTGATCAACAAGGTAATCTTGATTCAAAAAGGGTGACTTTGTAAACCCTGTTTTCAAATTTTCAAGTACTGAAATATGAATGAAAAAATATGAATGCTATAATACCAAAGTCCTCATTTTATGAAATATAGATATTTAAGTTCTAATTCCAAGACCAAATCCATGAATTTTATTTCCTTGAATTCAAAATACTCAATACATGTTATGATATTTGGACTAGAGATGTTCTAAACAGAATGATAGAATAAAATGCAGTTTATAGAAAATTTCTATTCTCCTTTGAATTTCATAGAGATCCTATTAGAAGCAGCACTAAAGTTAAGACAATTACATTTACAAATGTTTCAGGTATGCAATATTCTAAATCAGTCACAAATAAGAAATGTCTAAATTGAAAATCAGAAGCTGTTGACTCTTGAATAAAATTAAATATAGTGTAAAAAGAGCAATCTTTGACCTGTAGTTCCAGCTAATTAGACTTTATATTTATCTGATTAAAAAAACAAAAGAAAACAAAAGAAAACCACAAACACAAAAGCTAAGCCAAGAAATAACAATAGAAAGTTATACAATGTTATAGACCATTTCCCAGGCCCTCAAAGTTTTTCTGCTCTTTTTTTAAAGGTGTTGGGAGTGGAGAGAAGGGAGCCCCAGGGTCAGTATAGTATGTTTGTCTACATCAGCAGTTCCCGGGGTCCATTAGACAGGGATGATAACTGCAACCAGAAGGGATAATTTATACCTGTAGTCCCTTGTCTTCTGATGGCCTCCTCTGCCCATTACCTGCCCAAACTGAGGCCTGAGGCAGTTACCTCACAGCCTGCAGTGACTACCTCAGTCTGCGCCACACATCAGAGTCATGTGGACTCAAACTCAAAAGAATTAAATCCCATACACCTCAATGCTGAATACAGGATTTTAAAAGGGTATATTAATTAATCTCTGCATTTGTATACTAATTAGTTCTCTCATTTTAATCCATAAAATTTCTGTCAAAATTCTCAGAAAGCCATCATGTTTCATTATACGAGAAAGTAAACCTGGGTTCCTTTTGCCTCTGAAAACACATCACAAAAAAACTTGAGATGCTGGTAACGTCTTATTGATCCATGGGCTACTGATTTACAATTCTAGTTTCTTGTGTTGCCCTGACAGCCAAGAAATATACCCAAGGGAATGAGTGTTATAACCAGGGTCTGCTATGTCATACAACTCCAGGGGATGGATCCTGTTCATTTGGAATATGATGTGAAGGGTGTCCCTTGGAGTCAAAGACAGTGAGCAGCCTTGGTTATAAAACACAGGCATTATTTTAAAATAGCTCTGACGAAGCAGTAGTGACCTACTTAGTATTACATAAAACCTAATAAACAAATTAACGCACTATTCCAATTTTGCTGAATTAGAAATTGACTGCTTGAGGATACAAAAACGAAGTGTTTGCCAGTTATTGAGTTATAAAAATGTCTGCTATAAATAGGATTGGTGGGAACCAAATCCAAAAAGTACCTAAATCAAAGAGAACTTGGAAATCATTAATCAGTTTCCTTTCTGTTTTTCTATGAAATCACAACACACTTCAAAACCAATTCTAGATTTAGAACCTAATTACATAGGTTCTGATGGTCTCTGATTGTCCCCTGTTGTTCAAGTGGCTTTCCCCCCAACTCCCACAGAGAAGCACTCAGATCCCAAATAAATTGTTTTTGAGATTTTTATCATTCTAACATTAGTGGGGAAATGGGATACCTCTGACATCATGCAGATCTTAGAAGATCTCAGGGGGAGAAAGTGTAGTCTTCCTTGGACTGTACTTTAGTACTCCAACACATCAGTGGGCATATCCTGCAAGTCACTTACCTTCTTCACTGCGTGAAAACAGTCAAGAAGTGTAATGTAGAAACTGCAACTCCCATAGGCAGCATCTCTGAAATCACAAAATTATTGAAATACTTAGCTTAGTTAATTTAATTTTTCACAGTACACTTACCTCAAGACAAAGCTGGCTAGAATTTAAAATCAAACACATATTCAGAGCAAGTATCAAAAAAGAAAAAAAGAATTCCTGTTGTTTGGTTTTTAAATAAAAGATATGTCACTGTTACAAATTTTATTGCAGTTTCTACCTACTCCAGTAGATACTGTTTTATAGATACTATTTACGTGGATCAATGAAGACCACTTCCTAAATTTTAAATGATCTTCCTGGATTATTTTTGGCTTTGACGGCTGAACTTCTAGAGTTGCTTCTCCAGTTCAACTAATCAATAATATGGACCCCCTCCCCCGCAAAGGGCAAGGCTTTTGGATTTTTTTTTCATAATGGAAAATACCATATCAAACTGTTACAAGGAAAGACTGCTTTTTGATTCTGTATATACATATACTGTGTGTGTGTGTGTGTGTGTGTGTGTCTCCATCCAAGTACAAAAAAATATATATTATTTGAAATATTGAAATACTGGGTGCAAACTAAAAATCATTCTGCTCCCTCATTATGCTTTTACAATTTTTAACAATTTAACTGGATAACTTCTTTCTGATTCTTAAAGACCAATAAGACCACAAGAACTAAGGCGTCAACTACCTTTAGTAGAATCACTCTACACTTGGGAAGGTACTTAAGTTAGTCTGCAGGCAACCACGCCCCAACACTGCACAACACTTATCAGTAATTTCACTACACATCTCTTAATATCAGTTCAGATTTTTCCCAGAAAAATAAGACACACCTCCAACTCACACCTGCTTCTCCTTTTTGACTATCTTGAGCCATTACGAAGTAAAAATTTTTGGAATTAAGCAAGATAAAATTAATTATGATCATTCTAGACATGCCAAACAACTGTGCCTATCTGAATGGTACCTACTTGATCCCTAGGTGGAACAAAGTAGCTACTGGAGCAATCAACTGCCTGCCTTGGTTGGGTTTTCACATTGTAATAATATTTACCTGAAAAATTAAACTGTACATTTAAAATTTTTAAATCTTGCATAAACCTTAAGAATGTAGATAATTAGAGCAACACTAAACTAATGAGGGAAAGCCAGGGCATCCATCTCAGCTAAAACAGTTTTAGACGTTACTGTCTGAATTGGTTAGAATTACTAAGGTATGCCATATGTCAGCCTTGATGAGGATGCAAACAAGGTCTTACAACACGTCATTTTTCTTTTGCAAGCTTCTGAATTTAAAATTTTCTCTCCTACAAGCTGGGAAAGGTCTCTATTTTACCAATAGTTTATTGACAATATTCAGGAAGGGGAAAACAAAATGACCTGCAGCAGTGGTTCTCAGAATGGGGTCCCTGGGTCAGCAGCATTGGCATCACCCAGATAGTTAGAATGGCCAGTTCTCAGGCTCCACCCAAGCCCTGCTGGGTCAGAAGTTCTAGGGGTGGGGCAAGGGAATTTTTGTTCTAACAGGTCCTCTAGGTGATAGTGATGTATTTCAGTTTAAGAATCACTGACCTACAGAATCAACACAAACACTAGTTTTGTAGAAATAATTTTTTTCATGAAATAAGGAACATTTTTAGAAAGAAAAGCTAAGTTAAAAGAAAATGAAGTAGTTTAGTCTAAATCAAAACCAAAATTATCAGTAACAGTAGGGTGATCTCTCACATTCTTTCCCAATGTTTTTAACCATTATCTCCTCAGTTAGCTAGGATTATTATCTTCTTAAACTATTGATAATTCTTTTCCAATCAAGTTAAGGCATGTCGATCCAGTCTTTGTGAAAACTTAATACGTTTATTCCATACATATATTTTGAGAAGCCACTGTGGGCGAAGCCCTGCTCTAATCAGTGATGATTCAACAAGCTTTGAACTGGTCTTGGCTACAGTTCTGCCTTATAGTCACACTATCTGAATAGACAACAAGAATCTTACTTCATTCACTCATGTTTATTTCATTAACACCTCCTTCCTCCTACCCAAGCAATCAGGCTTCTTCAAAACAGCAGAGTAGCAGCTATGAATCTGGATGTAAGCCTTTGGGGGAAGGGAGTCTTGGCACTATGGTCATTTAACAAACTTAGAAAACTGGATGAGAATCGATGAAGGAGTATCACTTTGAAACTGCAAAACGATGTCAAATACTAGTTTTTAAAAATAATTTTTCAGAGAAGATTATATTCATAATCAAAAACTGCAAAGTACCCATCAAAAGGACAATGGGCGAATAATTATGGCACATTCATAGAATGGAATGCTACCAAAAAAAAAGAATGAACTACTGATACCTGCCACAATATGGAGAAATCTCATAGTGTTTGAAAAAGCTAGATCCCAGCTCTTCAAAATGCATACTGTATGATTCCATTTATATGAAGTTCAAAGGCAAGAAAAATTAACTGATGGTGGTAGAAGTCATAGTAGTGGTTACTTGGGAGAGAGAAGGAGTTACCTACTGGAAAGGGATTGCAAGGAATCTTCATTGGGTGCAGGCAATGTTCTATATCTTGAACTGGATGGTAATTGCATGCACACATGTAAAAGTTTACTGTGTCATAGACATAAGATAAGTAAAAGTTTTAAAATTATATGTAAGTTACACATCTAAAAAAAAAAAAGTATGAATGTTCAAATAATGTTAGCTAAGGACCAGACACTATATCAAGGGTTTTATCTGTAGGATGTTACTTAATCCTCACGGCCCCATTAGGGATATAAAACTGTCATTCCCACTAACAGACTAGGAAACCAAAGCTCACACTTGTAAAAAACCAGAGATATTAGTGGCAGAGCCAAGTGTCAAACTTCCTTCCATCTGTCTAATGTCAGTAGCTAAGCTATTAACAACCATGCAATACCACCTCTCAAGAAAATAGAGCAGAGACCTCCCCGCAAACAAACAAACAAACAAATAAGCAAAGGAGTATTCTAGGTAATAAAGAATAGAAATATACACTCTTTATAACAATAATCCAAAAGTATCAAGAAAATGTTGAATTATATTTTATACAATTTTTTCATTGAGTCTAGCAGAGAAATAGCTAATAATTCATTAAGAAACCCTACATGTATGTGTATATACATATGTAAACTCAGAAGAATACTTGAGTTGAATTAAATTAATTAAATGTTGCTATGGAGCATTAGTAGTTATTAACCATAAATGAACGCTATTCCTGCACGATCCCTTGTTAACAATGCTTTAAGTTATATTTAGTCCATGCACTTGAAGTGGTGAGGATAAAAGGCTATAATGCATTTTTTTCAAAGTATTATCAGTCTTTATTAATTCTTATTGGCCTACTTTCTAATCACTAAGTTCTATTAGAACAGTATAATGTGGTAAAGCATCAGATTTTTAAATGTCATAAATTGAAACTTTCATAAAATACAATAATATCAGGTACTGTTTGTTACATACCCACATACTGCAATTATTTTATTTTTTATAAATAAAAACGAATTACTAGAAAAATGGAAAGAAAAAACAAAAATACGAGCCCAAATTCTTCTATTATTTGATTTCACAGACATAAGTATACTCTATTAAATTACTATAAAAGTCTCTAAAATCTTACTCTCAATTCTTATACTTACCTCATCACAGGCTGGTAACAAGTTGAAATAGTCTAGCCTATTTCATAGGCCCCACTTTAGGAAACAATGCTTTAGATAAATCAAGTATCTGTGACTGAGAGATTCAAATTTCACAGCCCTAGCTAAGTACTGTTTATTAGAGAATTACTGACTTCTACTCCTGGGACCAGAAGTAACTAACTTTATTCCTTAGGGTCAAACTTCAATAAATTTTTAAACACAGGCATAGCAGTAAGCAACATTTATTCTATTTTTGGCCCCTGTATTTAAATTAACATAAACTTTCTTTTAAATCATCAATATTTCATAGATCCTTACTTGAATTAGGTGAAATAATATGAGCTTATACATATTTCAGGACCTTATGCTATAAACTTTAAGAATGGTACTATATTATAAAGGATTACCAATATAAAGAGGAGTTCAATATAACAGAATTATCCCTGTATACTAATGAGCCTGTCACTCAAGGACCACAAATACAAGTTTTTTCTTCTGAAGGAATTACATGGTTGCCATTATATTTTAGGTCGAGAAGAAAAAACCAGTTTGGAAAATAATCTTCATCCCTTCCTACCCACCTCAAATAACAGAATACTTTAGGTGATCCATGCGCTAAGAAGGGCATGATATGGGGTTCAAAGCAATTCTAATTTGCTGAATCACTAATATACTTAAGTGCAATATAACTGATCTCTGCAGATTGTCCTGAAAAATCTCTATTTCATGGAGTAAGTCCATGGGCAGTTCCACGAAGTCATTAAGAAGGAGATTCTTCCTAAGGTTTAGGGAGACCCATCCCAAAGCTTGTATACAAAGAAGTCAAATTTATACCTTACATTTTAAAAGAAAGACCATACCCTTTCAAAATCAAGCATTCAAGGTATATGTGATAATCCTAAAACTACTAATTTGTGAGTGGAAGAATGATGCAATATTTGAAATTACATATTTGAAATGATGCAATGAGTAGAATTATTTCACACATTTATTACACATTCAGCATCATGCAAGTATTTAGATTATATAGCTAAGTCAAGTATTTTGGTAAGTGGGTCAAGAATCCTTTTAGAGCTTAATCTGATTTAAAGAAGAAACACCAAATTATTTCAAAATATTTCAAAATGATCACATATGAAGTCTGAGAAGAAGATGAGGATATCATCCTTTTATATAAAGACATTACTTATCTAGCACCTCTATAACACAACAGTTTGGTTTTTCTGGTAGGGGTGTTACATTAGCAACCTCATCCACTATCTTTGCTGGCTATGTCCTTAGGAAAAAAAGGTTAGTTTTTGCCCCAGAAATTGACTCCCGACTATTGGGAAAATTTCTTTCTTAACTCCTCAGCAACTAGACTCCTCAGTGATAGTTTTGAGTACCGTAAGTCAAGGATTCTCATCTGATCATTCCATTAAGGGAAGCAGTTTGCAAATATGAGCAATTCTACAGCCAAGGACATCTGGCAATGTCTGGAGACATTTTTGGTTCTGACGATTGTTATGGGGATGGATGTGTTACTGGCATCTAGTGGGCAGAATCCAGGTATACTACCGAACGCCCTGCATTACACAGGGTAGCACCCCCACAACAAAATATCAATAGTGTTACTGTTGCTAGATCTATGGTGTTATTTGCACCCACTCTAAAATGACTGTTTACCAGGTAGGTCTTCTTTTTTGAGAAACAAAAAAACCAAGATATTTCTGGCAAGGGCCTGATTAAATGAATCTACCACAACATTCTTATATTTACCTGAAAGGAATATAAGATGTATCTCCAAATATTAAAATTCTATATGCTTCTTCCGGAGTTCTCCCCAAATATATAACCTATATTTGAAAAAAGAAGAAAAAGGCAATTTACTTCTAAATTAAGATACAGTACTGTTACTGCGAATTTTTGTACAATTTCTAGCCAGTCAACTGAGCCATCCCAAAGATCCTATGAGTCAGTCACCCAGTATCCTGTCAGTGAAGTCTTTTTGTTTGTTTGTTTAAATCTGCCATAGCTGATTTGTTGCTTACAATAACAACTGTGACCAACAACTTTTCACAATAACCTTATGTGGTAAAAAGTACAGCAATTTTAAAACAGATTTTCTAAATCAAGATTTTAGACTGAGCACATGCTTTTACCTCATCTTCTTCCTAAAAATCCACTGAAACAATAGTAAAAAAAAAAAAATGCAGGGGAGCGGGAGTCTGGAGTATGAATTGAGACTCGGATGAGATGGAAAGGGATACAAAAGCAGAACAAAGGTTGACTAATTCCATACATTCAGATTTAACTACTTATAATATTGTAATTATAATATTGCACAGATTTCCTATAAAACTGCATTTGTTTCTTACTCTTATTTCCTTTATTTTCAGAAGTACGTTATGCTTCAATTTCCATCTAGTAGAATACTTCAAGTTGATTCTTTTAAAATTTGAGGTTCACAGTTGGTATTCCTTGCATTTCTAAAAATCTGTCTTCTGCCTTGACATTTTTGACTAAGTACAATTTTTATCTGCAGTCCTTTTCTCTCAATAGTTTAGAGATTGTTCCATTGTCTTCTCATTTCTGTAGTGTTACAGAAATATTACAGAAATGTGCTCTCCTCCTCCTCCTTCTTCTAAATAACCTGTTTTAAAAACTTGGGAGTTTGAGCATTTTACTGGCATCCCTCTAAATAAGTTGTTTTATTCCCCCATTAAGTTGGCCTGGGACTTTCTGACCTTAATCATTCACAAGTCTTTCACAACTCACAATCTTCCTGCCGGGCATGGCATTATCATTTTGGCTTTATTGAAATATAATAGACGATTAGTTGCTCATATTTACATCGTACAATTCAATGAATTTTTTTTCAATTATAGTTCGCATACAAGAACATATTAGTTTCAGTTGTACAGCATAGTGATTAGAGATTTATATAATTCACTAAGTGATCACCACACTAAATCTAGTGCCCTTCTTCCCCCTTACGTATTTATTACAACACTATTAATTATTTTCCTTATGCTACACTTTATATCTCCATGTCTATTTTGTAACTATCCATTTGTACTTAATCCCTTTACCCTTTTTCACCATCCCTCCCAACCCCACTCCCATCTGGTAGCCTTCAAAATATTCTCTGTAGTTTGTTTCCATTTTTGTTGTTATTTTGTTCTTTAAATCCCACATGTATATGAAATCATGTGCTATTTGTCTTTCTCTATCTGACTTACTTCATTCAACGCAATGCCCTCTAGGTCCATCAAGGTACTATCTTTTTCCATCCCCTTCCTTTTAGTCTGTGTGTCTTTTAATCTGAAGTGTGTCTCTTGTAGGCAGCATATGTAGGGGTCTTGTTTTCTTATCCATTCAGCCACTCTGCCTTTTGGTTGGAGCACTTAATTCTTTTCCATTTGAGGTCCTTGTTGATAGGAATGTAGTTACTACCGTTCTTTATTCCTGTTTTTGATATATGTTTTTTCTTCTTAAAGAAGTCCCTCCAACATTTTCTGTAATATTAGCTTGGTGGTGATGAATTCTTTTAGCTTATTTTTGTCTGAGAGGCTCTATATCTGTCTTTCAACTCTAAAGGATGGCTTTGCTGGATAAAGTATTCTTGGTTGTAGGTCCTGGGTATTCATCGGGTTGAATATTGCATAGTTTCTTTTGAGAAATCAGCTGCAAGTCTTATGGGTGCTCCTTTGTAGGTAACTGCTTTTCTCTTGCTACTTTTAAGATTCTCTTTTTGTATTTAACCTTTGGAATTTTAATTATGATGTGTCTTGATGTGGGCTTCTTTGGGTTCATTTTTCTGGGGACTCTCTGAGCTTCCTGGAGTTGTATGTCTATTTTTCCTTTACCAGATTAGGGAAGTTTTCCATCATTATTTCTTCAAATAGCTCTTCAGCTTCTTGTTCTCCCTTCAGATACCCCTATGACACAACATTTAATTTTGTCCTATAGGCTCCTTAAATTATTATTATAGTCTTGGCTTCTTTTTTCTTGACATTCTGACTGAGTGCCCTTGGCTTCCCTATCCTCTATACTGGTGATTCAGTCCTCTTCTTTATCCACTCTGTTGATTCTCTCTAATATACTCATCTCAGATAATGTGTTCTTCATTTCTGACTGGTTCCCTTTTATAATTTCCATTTTTATGTTTTTTATCTCTTTGTTAAAGTTCTCACTGAATTCACCTACACTTCCCCTAAGTTCACCAAGCATCTTTATAATCAGAGTTTTGAATTCTGCATCTGTTAGATTGCTTAACTCCATTATTCCTAAAGCTCTGTTCTGTTCTCTCACATGGTGTCTGCTTCTTTGTCTTCTCATTTTGGCTGTTTCAATGTACTAAGCAAAGCTCCTAAATCTCTTTGTCTTATTAGAGTGGCTTTGTGTAGTAGGTGTCCAGAGGCACAGTCCTGAGAGGGGTTCAGCAGCAGGCCCATTTTAGACCCAGCCTGTGTCCCTTCGGGGCTACCTGTTAAGATTCAGCAAGCAATCTACAGATGATGATGTACTTATAGTTGTCACAAGAGGCCACACCAGAAACCGAGGCCAGCTGCTTCCAGTGTGAGTCTTGGAGTTGGCTCATGAAGGAGCACCGGACTCTCAGAAGATGCAACTGGATGTGGCTTGGGTGGGGCCATGAGTCAGTTTCAGGGAATCTTCTGGATAGAGCGATCTCTGTTATCTAGTTTGATGATGTTTCAGCTATGGTAGCGCCTGCATCTTCATACGGGGGTTGGAAGGGTGGAGGTAGGGCTCAACAGAGTAACAATGGATACGGGGGTCACTTCTATCTGGGAGAAAGCCTCGCCTCTGGCCAGGGTAGGGCATTTTCAATTCATATATGGAGCAGTAGGAGAAGGCCACAAACATTAGATTCGGTACATACATCGTTACCAAAATTCTAAAGGTTACTTTGGGATGATATACTCTAAATTTTGAGTAGTAAAAAGAAGTTACTAAAAAAGTTACAAAAGTTTTATCTCTATTATTTCACATGAGCTATTTCCTTTAAGCAAATGGTAAGCACTCTGAAGTGAGGCTCCAAGCTTATGTTTCATTGTAACCCATGATTTGTATATAGACTCTGATCTACTGTTTAATTCACTGAACCTTAATCTACTTATAATAGAAAAATTTTAAATAATTGATAAAAATTTGATATAAACATATCATTGAATTAAGAAAAATTATAAAACTTCAAGATCCAGCAAGGATCAATGAAACTTAGAGAAAGACATATCCTAAAATAGTTAATTTAGTTTCCAGAAAACATTTTATCAATTTTCTGTTCTAAGATTCATAAATGGAAATTTTCCCCAATGTCTAGCCTGTTTCTTAATATTTCATCCCATTTGCTCTAAAAAGAACACAAAACTATAATTAACTATACACAATCTTCTAACATTTATTTATCTATAGCAGCATATGAACCCACAAAAGGTTTAAGAACAATTGATTCAAATAAAGAAATGCTATGTTACCTAGTATCAAACAAATTTTCAAGTACACTATTACTGACTCATATAAGATTGTTAATTTATCATAAATTAACCAAAAAGTCATCTATAATCTCACTTAACTATATATATTACTCCACACTTACACATCTTTTAAGTATAACCTATCAATTGACTTTCTATTTTATTACTATTTATTTGTAAAAACAATGTAGCAACTCGTTTATAAAAAAATTTTTTTTTTAACTTAAATCCAGCCTTCTGCCCCCACCCCAAATTTCCTCATCTTCTTCTGGTCTCCAACATGCTTCTTTTCTAAGAATTACTAGATAACATCAGTCTTTTCTCCATTCTATTTTAGGACTTCCTAGCAGACTTCCTCCAAAAACACACCCCTAAAACCAAAAAGACAAACCAAATAAAAGAATACCTTGAGGCCAGTAAAGGAGAGACTAGGGTTTGATTCATTTGTATATGTGTATGCATATACATATAATTTAAGTAAATTAGTTAAATGAAATCCAGAGACCTCTTTCAGATTTTCCCTAAATTTCTAATAAGATCTACTCTCAAATTACATAAATTTTTCCTTAAACACCAGATTAATGATAATTCCTCCTGCTCAAGATTGTACTTCTTTGGTTTTGTTAATTACTAAAACTGCAATGGTATTATTTCCTTCTAACTTTCAAAACAAAAAGTCTCTAATATATTTAAATAATTATGGGTTAGCCTTGGAACATAAGTTCATTCAAAACACAAGAACGATGTAATTTTTAAATCCAGTTGGGACAAATATAACTAAAGAAAAAAATTTTTTAAATGGGACAGAAAAAGAAAAAGGAATAACAAAAAACAAAACAAAATTCAGTTTGGGAATGCCCATATATTAAATAATATTAAGTGTCGTGAAATAAGTTGAAGGAAATTTATAAATTTGAAATATCCAGTTACATAATGCTATAGTCCCAAGGACTGTGTCTCCCTCGTTCATATGTTAAAATCTTATGTTCCAAAAGGTGATGCTATTAGCAAATGAGGCCTTTGGGAGGTGGTTGGCCATAGTGTGGAACCCTTATAAATGGAATTAGTGCCTCATGAAAGAGGCTCCAGAGAGATCCCTCAGCCCTTCCACCAGGTGAAAGCCCTCGCTGGATCATTCTGTCACCCTGATTTCAGACTCCTGGCCTCTAGAACTGTGAGAAATAAATTTGTTATTCATAAGTCTCCCAGTCTTTGGTATTTTGTTTTAGCAGCCTCAAAGGACTAAGACACAACTATCAAATAAATATTAGCTAATGACCTATAATTTTTAATTTTATACTCATTCATCTTCTTTCCTAGTCAAAAGGCCTCCCAAAATGAAATCACTCTAAACGTTACTTAAGAAGTCCTATAAATGACTCCTCTATTAACACAAATCTTCAAATCAATAAACTCTAAATCAACGTAATTTCATGATCCATCAATGTGTTCATGGCAATTTGGAAGCTAGGAAGCTTCTCAAATTCTTTTGGCATATTTTCATGAGAAGTTATGTATATAGAATGGCCACTCTATTTCCACACTGCTGTCCAAAAATAGGAAGCAACAAACAATGAACAAGAGAAATATCAAACAGCTGTGGTAGCCAGCTTCCAAGACAGCCCCAGTGATGCTCATCTCCTGGTATTTCTCTCATGTGTCCCCTCCCACGATGAATAGGGTGGCCCTGTGTAAGCGACAGGACATTTCAGTAATGGTAAAGTATGACTTCTGAGGCTAGATCATAAAAGACATTGTGAAGCTTATCTACTTAAAGAGACTTTGGTAAAGTTTAAAAAACCAAAAACATTACACAAGTTATCACATATGAATCAAGAACAAAGGGTATTTAAATACCACAACAAATGTGGCCGCCCCGATAAACCACTAAACTATTTTCAAATATTCTTCTTAGGGAAATGTCACAATGTTTCCAGTATTTAACTGTTTTTATATCAGCCAGATGATATAGTCTTTCCAATGCCAAGAATTCAATTGATCTTTTTTTCTTTTTTAAATCTCTCATCAGATTAACATGGAATGTTCGCAAATCAATGCAGGTTAGAAATAAGCTTAAAGATCCAACTGCTGAATAAAACAGGTAAACAAGGAAAGAACATATGCAATAAACAATTTTATATAAAATAAGAAATCACGTTCACAGTTTCTGCACAAATACTATTAAGAAAAAAATAACCCTAAATCGTTAAAAAAAAAATCACATGACCTTCTACTTAAGAGTTTTAATTTTTCGATTTGCTTTTATTTACATATATATATTGTAGATTGGTAATATGACCCTCAATTTGGATAAAGAGAAACTGGATGTCCGGAGCAGCAAACACATATCCACCAAGGCCATACAGCTAACAGATGTGAGGGAACTGCCTTGAGTAAAAGTGTACATGGATATATTATGTTAATGGTAGGGGCATTTAAGTCAAAGCAAAAAATCTTGATTTTTCTAATGAATCCTTCTAATTCTTAAATATTAACAAAAACAAACTATGATTTATAAATACTCATAAAACTGGCAGGCTACTACTTTCCAACCTGTGGTGTTAACTGTTCACCCAAGATCACACTGCTTGTTATTGATACAACAGGGCCTACTGCTCTGGCCTTGTCTATAGACAAGAAACCATACTACCTAAAATGAGTACTGGAACAGGGATGGGATCCAAAATTCCAGAGAGCTTAAGAGATCTGCAATCAAATATCATAAATAGTCAGAAGGTCATTTCTCTTTAATCTTTCCCAGAGTTAATACCAACTAGCAGGTATCACTGGCGGCTGAAATACCAGTCAGGCTCACTAGAGTGAAGAGAGAAATAAAGTTGTGATGAACTGTGATGTCTATAGCCAGCTGCCTCCACCACAGGGTCTTTCATATGGCAGGGCCTGAGCCGTCCCCTCTCTGCAGCTCCAGTGTACCTCAGGCTACCTGGTGCCTGGTCCTATTTACAGCTGCCGGGCTGCTGTTTGCCCTGCCACTCAGGAAGGGTTCTGCACACAAATGGATATTTAGAAAGACTGGCAGTCCCACCTGGTTCTGTCCTCCAGTCTCTGAAGCCTCATCTAGACAGCTGTTGGCTGAACTGGATTCTTACTCACTGCTTTCAGATCCTCTTTCCTCTGCTCCCTTTGTCTTAACTTCTCAAGTGATCCCTTTACCCAGCATTAGACTACTCTGGGTCCAAAACAATTAAATCATTAAGAAAAAGTGGACTATAAGTTCGAAAGTTCATCATTAAATATTAAATTAAGTTCCTAGGTCCTTCTTATTACTGTTGAAGCAATCTCAGACTCATTGCAATTTAGAATTCTACGGACAGACTACTAAATTAACATATTCCTACAATTTAATTAGTATAATAATCTCCAATATAAATGTTTACAAGGCAAGCCATTCTAAAGGCTATAAAAATTACATAAAAATAAATAATAAACACCTTGAACAGAGAATCTACATGTTACCATAATTAGCTCTACCAAAGTAATCTACTAAACAATGGAAAGCAAATTTGCTAACAATGGTTTGCTTGTGTCATTTATTTTATGCTGAGAATGCTTTAACCACAGAAAGATGTTAGAAACAACAGTTAACTTCCCAGGCTAGCCCTCAAAAGTAAATTTAACCTACAGAAGAGCTGAATACTGTATTATTATCCATAGGAAAATACAAATGCTGGGGTAGTAAGATGGAACCACTGTTGATAACCAGTAAGATAGAGTGGTAATTTTCTTGTTTTTTAATATAAAAATCAGATTTAAGGTGTAATAATGGTAGGTAGAACCAGAAAAAAGAAAAAGAGAATGATACTTAGTGAATGCTCAATTTATGCTAGATACTCTACTTAAATTGAACTTAAAAGCCAGCTCAGTGTGAACCTAAATCCCTAAACTTCATCCACTATACAATGGCCTCTTCCAAATAACTGTTTTGCAACTAGAAATTAATGTTTGCACCTACTAGTAAAACAGCACACCACCTCTATTTAAAGTATAAACATTAAAAAAAATTTAAAAGAAAAAAGTAAAGTGACAATTATTTATATAATGAATTATTATTTATTGTAATTGTGCTAAAATACCCTTCTGCTCATTAAATATTAATGTAAGTTAATGTGATTGATATGCTTCATTTTTTTAAAATTTTGATTTAAAAGCCTAGTTGTAAGTTTAGCTATTTCATTTCTTGATTTTAATGTATGCTATAGCTAAAAAAGATACTTTACCATGCTATGTAAATGCAAATGCAGGAATGATTACACTCATTTTTTTAAAATTCCATCCAGCAATGATGTATATTTGGCTAGTAAATTTCCAATTTCCCAACTGCTTATCAGATGTTGTAAAAACCAATGGGTAAATGCTACACATTTTAAAAATGTTGAGCAAATGAGTTCAAAACCTGCTGATACTTTGTTTGGATCATTCTAAAGCAGGTTATGAAATTTTGTTTTGTGGT
This sequence comes from Pteropus medius, assembly GCF_902729225.1. Classification (NCBI taxonomy): domain Eukaryota; kingdom Metazoa; phylum Chordata; class Mammalia; order Chiroptera; family Pteropodidae; genus Pteropus; species Pteropus medius. Next base: position 245,673 of record NW_024349125.1, on the reverse strand, counting down.
TATTAATATAACACTTTACTTTGAAAACTGGTAATTAAAGGGAAATGACCATTTATTTTGTCTTTTCAATAGAAATCTGGTTTTAAGGTAATCAAGGAGCCCCACCTGGATGTGGGAAAGCTCGATTCCCATAAAAGAAAGCCAGCTGATAAATGAAGGATGAATGAAATAATTTTAAAAATATTATACCAAAACCCTGATAAAATTACTGATTCAGGTAAGTATTATCAACTGTTGTTTAAAATACTAGATGCATGATTGATGGGGAACTAAACTTATGAATACATGTAGTTCCAAAATAACACCACACAGAATACTTTTAAGTCGTAAGGAGAAAACCATACACTGAAGGGGTTTGATGGTTAGTACCTAATCCAGTTGTCATTTTAAGCATCATTAATGGTAACTTAGGTTTTATACGTTTTCTGATATGATGCAACATATACTACCCTAATGCACAAACCTATAGATATATAACTTCTAGTTCACAAGAAATCCAGAGAATGGAGAACCAAGTTTTAAAATCCCACATGGGCATGTCAATCCTATTTAAGAAAGCAGAGAAATTCAAAAGGCGGAACATTCTACAAGATAACAGATCTGGTCTCTTCATTAAACTAGTGTTAGCAAAAAGGGACCATATGTGAGAGAAATTAAGGGCACAACCACCACATGCAATATATAGTCCTGGGTTAGATGTTGGTTTGAACATTTTTGATTAGTTGGGGAAATATGAATATCATCTAAGTATAAAGATGATAAAATATGTATTAAATGAAAGAACAAACCACGGACTGAGAAAAGCAGGTGATAAAGGTGTGCTAGTGAACATAAACATATAGAATTACACATACATAAGCACACGTCTGGCTTCTATAAATTTGAAAACATTTTTTAAAGGAAACTTTCCTAAATTTCTCGAGTACACATATGGGTTTTGTAGGTCATTTTTTTCACAACAAAATGACAAAACAAAGTTTCAAACTTCTATTTTTGAAATATTCTCTTAATCATAAATTTGTTTTGAAAAGAACTTACTTGTCCAGTCAAAATTTCATATTTGAAATGACAGGTTAAGTACCATCACCTCAAAATCTAGCTAGGTTAACAGCCAGTGACTTATCGCAACAGGGCAGCAAACTTACCATTTCTCAAAATGATATGGTTCACTCATCTTTTTGTGAAAGAAAATTTTGGTTATCTTATGTTCTTCAACTCTTTTACAGTGATTGGTACAAAAGATTTTTAGTTTCATGCTAATTTTTTTTACCAAAGAGTCTACCATTTGGAATAGTTGACAAATCCATTTACTGGGCCACATAAAGTGTAATACTTGGAAATACACTGAAGACAATCTAACAGTCACACTGCTCTTCTCATACCCACATGGTGCTTGACCATCTGTTTGTAAAGCCTAAACTCTTCTGTTTTTAAGATTTAAGAAAAAATAAATAGAAGTACTAGCACTTTATGCTCACGCTTCCTCCATAGATCATATTAGGTCCTTTGAGTACACATGGATGAAGGGAGCATGGTTCCTTTCAGAGACCCAGAGTTTAAAAAGACAGAGATAAAGAGTCAATTCATTTGGAATACTTCCTTCCCAACAGTTCTTCCTCCAGATTTTTTGTTTTCGTTTTAACATTACCACACCAGCCCCCAAGCAAGTCACTAAAAAGCCTTAACTCCAAACTCCTGAACAATTCCAGAAAAAGTTATCGAGGCTGAAGATCACTTTTTACGGCCTTCTCACTCATCTTTACAAGCCTTTAATCAGAGCATTCAACAGACTCCAACCAGATCAAGCCCTCAGTTACTCTGATGTTTCATCTTTTGTGGTATCCATACTATATTTTGATACTCTTTTGCTACTACTAATAAATTTCCTTTTCTTAGAAGTTTTTCTCCTGTTTCCCCATCTAGCATCATGACAGCTCCATGCTCTTACTTTAGCCAGCCAGTCACAGCTGCAAAGACTTTTGCTACAGCCAAGAGCTGTCATCTACCTGTCAAGCTGGCTTCTAGCTGAGCAGAGGAATGAACTCAAGTGGATGTCCAAATTGTTTACCTGGCACTTTCCTAACCAATCAAATCAGTGCTAACCTGAGAGCTAGAAAATCTTGAAAAGATTTCTAAACCTAAAATATATTAAATACAAAAAAATTAACTTGTGCCTGTTGTTAAACAGGAATGACAGGTCCCAAATGGAGTAACTTTTGCTAAGCCCCATCAAGATTTAATACTTAACCTAACTGTAGTTGCAGCCATCCCAGGAATGGAATTTTAAGCCAATCAGTCTGGAATTTCTTCCTCAACACTAGTAAGGTAATCTGCCTCATAAAACCCACTGCCTCCCTCTAAGGGAAGGTGACAGTGCCTGAAATAATCCACTCTTCTAACTTCCTTGTCCCACCATCTTGCTACCTATAAAAATCTTCCATTTTGTACAGCTCATGGGAGCACCTTTCTATTTACTATTACTATTCATATTTCCCCAAATATGAATATCATCTGAGTATAAAGATGATTCATGAATTGCTGAATAAATCTAATTAGATATTTAAATTTCATCAGCTGAATTTTTATTCTTCAACAATGCCAAAATACAACCATAAACAAAGTGAAAAGGCCGACACCAAACTGAGAATACGCCAACAAATTTTCAATAAATATGCCAAAGCATCCCTGTTTTTAACCAGGAGTAAACAACAGCAACAAGATTTAAAAAGAGAGATTTCTTAGTTATAAAATTATCAAGTGGTTTATTTTTGTTTTTAAGACAATCCTTGGTTCCCACCATGCCCACAGCCACCCTCTAAGGGGTTCTTCACACTGAAGTCACCAGGTCTGATTCCTCAAGACCCAACATCTTGGGGACATCTCATATGACCAGAGACTAAGTACTGACCAAAAAGCAGCCTGGTCTACGGCCATGCCACCCTGAACATACCCTATCTCATCTGATCTCGGATGCTCAGCAGGGTTGAGCCTGGTTAGTACTTGGAGAGGAGACCACTTAGGAAGACCAGGTGCTGTAGGCGTTTAAAAAAAAAAGCAGCCTGGGCAGAGCTTTGTGCGTTCTGCTCAGGAGCACATTCTCCTACATGGAACTGCTACAGCCAGCCAGATTTTCTCCTGGGTGGCATAAAGACTTTTACTGTCTGTCATACTAAGGGCTATTTTTCCAGAGTTCTCTTTAATATGTTATAAACCCCAAGAACTCTGGCTGAGTCTGCTTTTCTGTAAAGCTTTCACGATTTTCTGTAATCATGGGGTTCCTCTCCCCAATGACAGGCCAAGTAGTGCGACCAAATGCCCTAGTTAAAATAGCCAACTCTTCATACTCTTTTTCTTGAGCCTTTGCGTAGGCTCTTTTTTCCCCGTAAGAGTTTCTGCTGCTAAGCACAATAAACAGCAGGAAAGATGGAAAAAACAAAAACACCACAACTGGCTTAAGAAATCAAATTTTAATAGACATAACCTACAATCTGTGTTTCATACATTCAATATGAATTAAAGTTATCTCAGAAACACTTCTCAACTACTTTTGTGAGCACAAATAGGAAAACAAAACCAAAAAAGCTTTAACAAATGCTATATGCCTTAGAAATAGGAAAAAAAATTATTAAATTTTGAGGTGAAATTTTAACTAGTACCACCAACTTTTGGTCTAATCATTGCAAATTCCAGATCATCAAACTATATATCAGAAAAGATCTTAAGGGAGGAAGCAAGTAGCAAGCTGAGGGAAGACTCAGGAAAAAGAACAATCTTTTTTTTTTTTTTAATCTAGGAGAGTAACTATTTCAACTATAGTGGGTAAGAGTGGAAGAAACAATCCACTCCCTGTTCTTCTCCATTCCATACAACCAAAAAGATGAGGGACAGTGCTCTCTGGAGGAGCTTACTTGAGAAAAAACTGTTGCTTAGGTAACTCCTGCAGATGAATGCACTAGGTGCTAGATATTATCTGACTCTAAAAAAACCCAAATATCTTCCATGACAGTTACAAGTAAATGAGATTCATAACTCTTGTACAAATACCGGCTATTCCAAAGCATACTTCCAGTGATCCAAATGGACCAATCACTCAACGTCATATGGAATCTACACAGCATGTTACTCGTTTTCCTATAATATTGATACACCATGTCTTCCTGCTAGATGTTTTGGTGAGAATGAAAATGATCTTAGAATCACACTTTAGTTAGGAAAAAATTGTTTGTATTCAAATTATAAAACACTCTTACTTCAAGTGGTACACTTTAATTTTTTTTTTTAATCAATTATTGGTCCAGACTCCACTTTCACAACTTCACTAAGTGGATCACGAGTTACTAACAACACAGCTTTGGGGGCATTATTTACTAACCTTAACTGACATAACACATAAAGAATTTCACACTAGTGAATTTTTTTTTTCCGGACATTTTTAGAGCAGTTTTATGTTCACAGCAAAATGAGCAGAAGGTACAAAGATCTTCCATATACACACCCCCACACACACATATATACACAGCTGGTCGGTTTTTAAAAAGCAAAACACATTCTCTTTGGAAAGAAATCAAGACATTATCTTAGAAAAGGTAATTTCAAATTTGCAACAGCAAATTTAAAGTACCACTGGTGAACGCATCGTCACTAATACATTAGGAAAGCACTTAAATACTTACCATATAACATCCAACAAGGAAAGCAGCATTTGCTTGTTTTCTCTGATCAGAGCCAGTAAAATGAACAATTTTCTTCCTTATCATTGAAATTGACTGCATGAAGACACACAGCTGTTAGTATTTTCTTTTAAATTTCAAGTTTTCTAAAACTTTATTTTGTGATGAAGATAAATTCCAAATCTCACAATGTATTCATATTAGCAAGACCTTTAAAAATATTAACTTTGATACCCCAAAGTACCATGTCTCTTCCCATAAGACATATTCTTAGATTAGAAGGAATGGACAATGAAAGAAGTAGAAAGAAGATATGAACAGATATATTCTTAAAGTATAGATTACTTCTGAAAAAACACATAAGAAGTTAGAGAGAGGGGCACTTTTCTTTCATTTTCCTACTGCTTGATTTAAAAAAAAAAAATCTATTCCCAAAACCTTTAAATTAAAAGAGTATAGAAATACATGCAAAAATTCTTTCTGTTAGAAATCAGGGCAATGAGTGGGGGGGAGGGCGCGGTGAGGGTGGCGCAGAGATATTGTAAACAGGCTCTCATGTGGTACTGCTATTGTCCTGTTTTCGATCTGAAGATCAAGATCATGACCCATGTATACTCGGTTTGTGAAAATTCATTCGGCTGTATACTCATGATCTGTACATGTTTCTGTGAATATATACTTCAATAAGACGTCAAAAATGAAAAGAATATCAGATTAAATACCAGAGGAACACATGCTTAGTTAGCACTCCCTCACCCATGCTTCAATAATGTGAGTAGAGAGATGGGTTCGGGTTTAGGTCCGGAACAGGATATATTCAGTTCAATAATTAAGCTCGCATTCCTTGGTTTCTATGAATCAAGGAAGAATGTGTACATATCTTCCTTTAGTTATTTACATGGAATAAGAGATCCAAGTTGACTTTTAAAAACTAAAACAAACAAAATCAGCTATAGAGCAACACAAGCACAAGATACTTTAATTCAAACTCTCAACACACTTTTATCACTACTAATTGAATAGGCAGTAACAGTTATCATGTTGAGTGATCAACACTCTACAAGTTGTGCTAGTAAATGTGACAAAACATTGAAAAAAAGGACAAATATATTCTTAGTTGACCCAAAGTGTAAGTCCATAGCTGGCTGAGTACAGTAAAACATTCTTTCAAAATTAAAGCAAAGGAGAGACAAGTAGGGGAAGAGAAAATTATTTTCAGCTTCCTGGCCCTATATAAAACAAAAGACCTGCCACTGACAACTGGAAAAAGGGAGGGGTGGCATAAATAGATAAGAGTATAAATGCTTATATTCCTATTCGAGAGAGAAAAAAGTCCAGAAAGAAGACTCTCCATCTCTATATAAATCTGTAGTGAATACACATATAATACCGAAATAAAAAGTAATGCTACAACTTCCATTAGCTCATCTGACAGGTGCTTCTAATGTTTATGATATGAAATTTTACATTTTATTCTCAAGGAAAAAAGTCTGCCTTACCCATAACTTTTTAATACAATTTAATTTTTAATTAAAAATAACTTTTATTTCTTCTGTGTAGTAGTAGCTTGGTAAGTAATCGATTGAATAAAGTTGCTTTAAAAAAGGACCCATCTTCAAATATAGTACTTTCCATTTGAGAATCTATAGTGACTTATTTGGAATTGCTAGCAATACATACATTTCTTTATTGTGCATGACCAATAATCAAAGTTTGGATGAGGGGGTGTCTAAGTTCAAACTAATGAATACACACTTTTGCAATTCTCGATGATACAGCCTTAAAGATACGTTGTTTGCCCTTGCTTCCCCTGCTTCTTAATCGTATGTGTTAACTGTCAAGGTGAAGAGTCAGTAGTAGTACAACATCATGGGAGATTCAAAATTGAATGAGAGAAAGTAAGATTAACTAACTTTTCTTCATTAGTTTGCTAGCATACTCTCTCTATCAAAGTGAGGGCAGAAAGAACAATGACTACAGCACAGGAAGTTTCTCTTGTTAGGTTTCAATTGCGTTAGGTCAGCAATAAGAGGTTCACCTTACTAACCAATTTCTACTTTGGCTTTTCAAGTATTTGAGTATCACCAATCCAAACCAGAACCAAATGACCCAAACTTAAACTGTTGAATAAAAACTCTGGAAAAATAACTTACACACTATGCTTTCTTAAAGCAACCATGGGTATGTCCCAAACACCACCATAATGAAAAACATGACATTTCCTTTTTAAAAATAGAGATATGCTTTCCTTACTTTCCCCTTCCCAAGATTGGGCTAATGATGATTAAGTCAATTCTTAAGTAAAAGCGACTTTACCTTTAATTTCTTATTTATCTTGCAACAATATCTGTAAACCATTGCCAGATTGAGGGGTCCAAAATCTGCGTAGAAGCTTTAAAAATGAAAAACAAAAACGTGTATGTATAATATTCTAGATGTTCTGAATATAAATGCCTTTTTGGAGCTACAACATCGAATTAAGACAAGAAAGCATACACCATTTTGTTATCAGTCACAGAACTTAAAGGTACTGCCTTAACTAGAGGAAGAGATATCCCGGTAAGCAACGCCTATTAAACAATATGACAAGTGGTTCAACACCTAAATACAACCTCGAATAACATATGGAAACACCTTATGAATAAAAAAGCTGTTTTTCCACACATTTTTCCACTGGTAAAAACATATCTTAATACATTAGTTTATATCTCATTGTACTGTAAACTATTAGAATTTCAATGTAAATTGTTAAATTTAGAAAAGTTCTTTCATTTTTATTTTTTCTCTAAGGAGCTATTTTATTACTATGGGTTAAAGAAAAAAATCCTGCAATTATCAATCAACAGATCTATAATTTTCCAAGGCTATCCTATTTATAAACATACCTTTAGATTCTTTAAAAAAAGTTATTAACAATCTTTTAAAAAGCAATACTTACTTCTCATATTCAAGTTCATTATCTATGCTGAAATAATGTACATTTGATGAACTCTTTGGTCTGCTGTAGAGAATGGCAAAACAAAGGCGATCTGAAATGGAAAAATTGCAATGTTCCTTCCTTCAGGTTATCAAAAAACATTTCATATATCATGATGCAACTCTTTTCAGATGAAGTCAGATTTTGATTTTTTTCTATGCATGTTTTTGATGGTAAGAGTGCCAACAGATACTTTGAAAATGTTCTGGCTATTTTGGTGATAATAAATAAGCAAATTTTTTTTAAGGAGAAACTGCCTTTAACTGTAAGTTTCAATAACGATAAGTGACCTTTTATGTAGCAATACGGCTAAATTCCTGGAGGAACCTCTCATCACAAAACTTTAGTTTCCCGGGACTAAGAAATCTGAGTAAATGGCAGCATGCACTTGATAGCTAGCCTTCAACCTAGATGACTGACTACGTATCATTGCTTTTCAAGGCATCCTAAAGAGTCACTTCAATAAGAAACTGTATTTTAAGTAGAAAAAGAACGCTTTCAAAATTGCTTCAAAATTAACGTTTACAGCAATAGAACACAAACAACAAAATGGGTTTATCCAACTATTCTTAGGGATCACTACCACTTTTATAATGACTTTTACAATTAGACAAATTACCATTGCAACAGAAGCAATAAGAGGTTTCTCCATGATGAGTGTCAGATGAACTTGTGTTGCATAAATGCAGTTAGGTTGCTGTGATATTTAGCAAGAATGGTAACCAGTATTAATAATGCTCAGAGGGGCTCCACCCTTCCTCCCCCACCACACCCCCAAAAGAAGTTGCCTAAAAATCCTTGCGAAGCGAAGCCCTCCACAATCCCTATTAGTAGCAATACTAGTAGTGCTAGTAAAATACTCCACTCTTGGCAAAATCAAGTTCAGCCCTCAAAATAGTAAGAAATAAAGGACGCCAACTGGCATCCTTTCCCCAAATGGAAATTTAAGCAATTGTCAGCAATTCAGCTCACGCAATTGCTGTATTTATTTCCTCCTAAACGCAACAAAAATGTCTTGCAACCACAAACACTCAAAAGGGTGACGAGTTTATTCCTTTCCAACCACAAATGACCCTTGATTCCTTTGCATAGTGACCACGATTTTGCTCCCTTGGGTGGAGAAGCGCAACTCACCTACCAGCTAGGGGATCCCCACTGCACAGGTCTTATTCATGTTCGCCCCAAAGCAAGACCACGCCTGGGGACTAGGAGTCACGGGAAGCCACCAACGCCCATGAGACAGCATCGGCCCTGGCTCCAAAGTTTAAAGGCACCTCCTGGCCAGCAATCGGGGCCTCCTCTAAGCCCAGGCACCATATGATGCCCATTAATACGGCGTGTCCCCCGCAGCGGCCGGGACAAGCCAGCCCTGTACCCTCCGCACTCACCTTTGATCACCTCGGCCATCAGGCAGGTCCCTGTGCCCTCCCGACTCATGACTCCAAAGCATCTGAAAGGCTGAGTGGAGGGAACGACTGGACAGTCAGGGAATAATCAGCTGCTGGGAGGAGGCGCCACGACCACACCCCCAAAGTTTAAAAAACAAAGTTTAAAGGGCCACTGCCCAAGCAGTAGGCACGGTGACAACGCTCGGCAAACCCGGGCGAGTCAAACCCGGAAGTCCAAAACTTCTCAACTGGCTCCAAACCGGGCGGCAAGGGCATGGGGCGCGGAAGCTACCCCCAGCCGCCCAGGCTCAGCTTCGCCCCGCCTTGGGGACGCGGGGGACGCCGGGCGGTCGGTCGTCTGTGGCGCCAGGCCCTCCAGCGCCAAAAGTCTGCACTCACAGTCGGGACCTGCAGCAGAGCGCCACAGAGGCAATCGCGGGTCTGGTTAGAGAAAGCGGCTCCGAGAGCCAGTGCAAGGACTTCTCGGAAGGGAAGGGGTAGATGGTGAATATGACCCGGCGACACGGACTCGGGGCGCCTCCCCCAGCTGCCCTGCCCGTCTCCACCAGGGGGTGCTGCAGCCGGGCTGTAGCCGCGCCGCGCGGCGAGGCGCAGTACTGCGGGGCAGCCCCGGGCCTGCCAGGCACCCGACCTGGAGACCCCGGCGGGCTGGAGAGTGTCGGACTCGCCGCGAGTGCTGGCGTCTCATATACAATAGACGTCTTCAAAATGGTTCAGGATTTAAAAGTAAATTCAGCTTAAAACTGTGGTCATTCATTCCTTTAAAGTCCTTCGATTTCTCAGATAAGTATTAGAACGGTTAAAAGACAAAAATTCTGACACCATACTAAGCAACCATTTAAAGGATTTTCTAAATCGATGTTCGACTCAAGTGAAAAAAAATGAAGATACAGTATGAATATGGTCCCAATTTTGTTATATACAATATGGTGCGGAGATCAGGGGTGATTTTCATTCCCTCCTTTAGTTTTCCAGGTTTCCTATAGAAAAGCGTTATTTTAATAATACGTGAAAAATTTGCAATGACTCTCCCTTAAACGGACAAGCAATACAGTAACAACTTTCCCAAGAATTATACTGTATTATCTTAATATACTATACACATTATATATCATATACAATTTTGCCACAGAAGTAAACAGCACGCCTGCTAAATTTTTTATTCTAAAATTCCAGACAAATCAAAGACTTCCAATTTAAAAAAATAAAACCATAAATTCTTTTTAATATCCAACTGGAGAAGGCCTTTCTAAACGAAACAAAATCTAAACGCCATAAGAGAATCTACTGCTGAATTGATAACCATTTTTGAAAGAGTCTTCATGGAAACAGACATAAAGTCAAGAGGTAAACTGGAAAATATTTTAAATTCATCTCACAAAGATACTCCACTTCCATTTTATGTGACTGCAAAATAACAAAAACGCAAATTTAAACTACAAGGTCCTAGTTTTCCTTCAGATTGACAAAAACCAAAGGAGTTTGAAAGGCACTGTTGGTCAGGTTGTGGGGAAACCGCCACTCACATTGCCTGTGGGTAGGAATATAAACTGAGACAACCTCCATTCACGGTAATTTAAGGCAAAAGACACTTTGCCACCCTAAAATATGCCTTTTGGGATAGTGATTTTAAGTAGGTTAGTAAGAAACAAAAGACTCAGAACTTTTGACCCTCCCCCGTCACCTGCTTAAAGCAATTGATAGAAAAACCTGCTTAAAGGGAGCAACTTAGCAACTAAACATGACAGTAAGAAATCTAGCAAAGACTGTTTGTTCGACTTCCCTCTGTGTCCCATTGTTTCTGGGTACTCCAGTAAGAATTCACTTATCACATGTTTGCTCTTCTTTCCAACTACCTGAAAATTGCCTACTCCCTCCCCGACTTTGAAACTCCAGACCCCTACTTCCCTCTTCTTTGTCTAGAATGGCATATAAACCTCAACCATCCAATGCCTCCTTAGGTCTCCTATTCTTATGGCACCCCCGCATGTGCATCCAAAGAAATCTTGGATACCTAAAATTGTAAAAGCTAAGCTTACAGGACAGAGTATATCGTGTTTTGTGCGTGCTTGCTAAGAATATTTAATAATTACTGTAATAAATTTTTTATCTAAGACTAACTTTCATTATAACCTGGTAGCAAAGATGTGAGAGAGTAGCTGAACCCCATCTACCTGGAGTTTTCCTGAAATTACTGTTGTCTATCAGAGTCCTAAAAGCTGTGCAAGACCAAATTGGCTCATGGCAGTTTCCATCAGTGTGATACAAAGAGATGAGATCTGGCATTAACATGGCCTAAATCATTTGGATCATGGTCATTCAAGTCAGGCACTTGCGCCAAAAAGAGAAGTCACAGGGAAGTAAAGCAGTCAACTTCAGCAGCCATTTTTCTAGGATCCTAAGCCAAGAACTTTGATAAATTCTAATTTATCAACCCTAAATATGCATTTCAAGGGAGGGGCAGAGATAAGTAAATGGTCTGTCTCATTTCAAATTTCTTGGCAGTGAATGAAAAAAAACCTTCATTTAATGAGTATTTTTAATATATAATTGCCTTATCGGAAGCAAATTCTTATTCACAATACTCATTCTTTATCTCCAATGGTATTTAAAGGCCCTCCTAAAAATATTTAGGACATCACAATTCTAGGCCACTAGTTATATAGATAAGTAATTTTTTTCTATAGTGAAACCTGTCATGGAGATTTTTTAAAATTGTCTTGCCACTTTGACTTGTGGTCTTTAAGAAAATGGTGTACAGAAGGATTAGGGGTACATATTAAATTTTTAAAATGGGAACCAGGGCAAAAGATTTGAAGACACTTTATGAAAGAAGTTATAGGAATGGCCTATAAGGTCATGAAAAAGGCATTTAAGTCAGAGAAATGCAAATTAAAACCTCAATGAAATACCACTTCTTGGCCAACAGAATAGAATAGCTAAAATCAGAATGATAACACCAAGTGTTGGAGATGTACAGCAATCAGAACTCTCAAATGTTGCTGATGAGAATGTAAAATGGCATTAAGACACTGGAAAAGTTCAGCAGTTTCTTACAAACATATTTTTCTGATGAGCCAGCCATCCAACTCCTAAGGATGTATGTATATATATCCAGTATATATATCCAAGAGAAAATAAAACCCACGTCTACAATAAGACTTGTACATGAATATTTTTAGCAGCTTTAGAATAGCAAGAAACTGGAAACACAAATTTCCACCAACAGGGAATGAATAAACAGATTGTAGTATATTCATACAATGGAACACTACTAATCAAAAACAAAAAAAAGAATAAAGTGTTGATATACAAAATAAAATGGATGCATCTCTAACACACTATGCTAAGCAAAATAAGACGGACACAAAAGAGAACATACTGTATGATTCTTGATACATAAAGTTCGAGAACAAGTAAAATTACTCTATACTGATAGAAATCAACAGTGGTTGCTTGGGGTAAGAGGGATAAGGGCCCACAGGGAAGAGTAGTTTACTAGTTAAAATTCAAACTGTACAGAAAAATCTGTTTTACTATATACAAGTTGTGTTTTACTTGTATATAGTAAAGAGTAGGGTGGGGTGAGGTGGCCAAAAAGAATTTTGACTGGTATAGATCCATGAAAAGACTACAGAATTAATCAAGTAGTTTGTATAGAATTAAGAATTATCTTGACCTAATTGAGTATAGAGACCATGAGTACCAAATTACATTGCAACTTTAAAAAAATGGAAAAAACATACCAGAAAAGACAGTGTAGCTAAATAGTCTTTCAAAGATTCTTGAAATAATAAATATTATTATCCTTCCTCGGTCTGTAAAAAGACTTAAAGAATAATAAAAAGTTCTCTCAGATCCTAAAATCTTCACAAAGGAAAATTCACAGAAATAGGGTTTACCTTTTAATGTAAAGATTATCTGCCATTCATTCTACTCTATCAACCATATTATTTTAAAAGTACTCTGGATTGAGAATAAGGAGAAAACAGTGACTCTGTTGATACCATGTCATATAGCTCCAACTAAGACTTGCTTCAGGTCACACAAATACAGCAGAATAATCTGGAGCTCTTCTTATATCTCTTCTACCTTTATCTCAAAACTATTGATCTGCTAATGATCCAACTCACACTACGTAGAATATAGCTACCCAGTACAACTTTGTGCGATGAGGGAAATGTTCACTACTGCTAACATGTGGTTAGTGGTTACTATAACAGACAGCATAGACTTAAAAGAAATAGGTCCATCAGTTTCTAACCTATAGCCTCTGATAAGAGACAAAGGCCTCCAACTATCAGAAAGATAAAAGCAAGGAAGCTGTCTGTGCCTTTCCTTCTGCTTTTAAGGCCTTTATTTCCAAGAGTTTTGATCCTAATATCCAACTCTGATTTTCTCAGCTGCTTAAAGAGAATGAGAGCACCTGTGGTCAGAAACACAGCGTACCCATCACAGTGCCTAAGGCTCAACAGGCGCTTAGTAAAATGTCTGCTTAACAAACAAATGAATAAATAAATGGAGGAAGAGCAGACAAGGCTAGAGGAAAAGGAAATTCTCATTTACTGAGTACATCCTAGTCTGGGCACTTTACACATATTATCTCAGTTATTTTTCACTTATTCTTATTATATCATAAGTCCTCATGTTACAGATGGGAGAGACAGTGCCAAGAATAAACTTGCACAGGGTCACTCGGCTTGTGATGAGGTAAAACAAAGCTTTGAACAAATATAATCAATGTATCTTGAATCAATTCACATATAGGAGCATATAAACAAGTAATTAAGTAATTGACCTACAGTATTCTTTTTAAAAAGGCCCCAATTTCTCATTATTGTATTAGTATAGCTTCAAAGAAATCCTATGGAAAAATAATTGCATGGCTCAGACAAGTAACTTCCAAAACTGTGTATTTTATATAATATGGCTTTCAAGATTTAATATTTTAATTATTTTTCAAAAGGAAGGATGGCGGAAAAAAAAACACTTCAATCTGAATCACACAGAGATGTTTTAATTGAGGTTTTCCAGGCTCAATTCCCTTCAAAACTTTGCTTCCTTAGGGAAGCTGTGACACCACAGAAGAAACACTAAGGGATCCAGGAGAGCTGGAAGCAGCACAACTTTGTGGAAATCTAAGAAAAAAGTGGGATGTTCACTGAGAACTCTCTACTAGTCCAGCCACACAGCGTTGGGACATACTACCTTTACTCACATTTTTTTTGACACGACAGATTTTCACAGCAGGTACATTTAGCTCTCCACAGCAGCCCTACATGAAGCAGTTAAGCTCAAGAATTTTAAGAGAAATTTGCTTATACAGTACTTTGATTCTGAGAAGAAAAACCCTTTTGCTACATTTAACAATAATTTTGGGGTAGTCTTCATGCTTTTAAAGTTGAAGTTTTGATTTTTTTTAATGAAAGGTTTTAGGAAAAATCAAACTTCTAAGAACTTTAATGTCAATGCTGAATTGTATTTATTATATATTTTACAACAAAGTGATATTTAGTTTATAACTATGGAGCAGCTTTATATTTTACATTATTATCTAGATAGTTACAATTGAAAAACTATGCCTGGAAACAGAAATGTAATCTTCCTGTTAAAAAAAAAATCACAAAACACTAAAAATTCTGATAAAATTTATACCTTGTTAGTATATTTTGTTTTTTTGTTTAAATTGAATGAATATGTGTAAGCAATCTGTTTATGCTAATCATATATCATAAATAATTATAATTTCAAATGTTCTGTTGCATTCCTAAAAGTAACCCTTATATTTTCAGATGTACTTATTTGCTTAAGAGATAGCAAAATATTCTCTGAAATCTGGATTCTTAATCTCCAGGATCCTAATATATTCCAGGAAGGAATACCTACACAAACAATATTAAGATTAGCATGCAAATAGAAATAGATGTGAACCTGAGTTTTTTAAGACCATAAAGTTTTTGTTGTGATCAAAACAAGCATAGCATAAAATTTACCATCATAGCATAAAAGTTACCATCATAACCATTTTAAGTGTACAGTACATTAGTGTTAACAATATACACATTTGTTACGCAACAGATCTCTTGGACTTTTTCATCTCGAAAAACTATGAAATGCCATACACACTGAACAGCAACTCTCCTTTCCCTCCTCCCTCTAGAATGACAACCACCATTTTCCTTCTGTTTCTAAGAGTTTGACTACTTCAGATACCTCATAAGTGGAATCATACTGTATTTGTCTTTTTGTGACTGGCTTATTTCACTTAGTATAATGTCCTCAAGGTTTATCCATGTTGTAGCATGACAGGGATTACATTTTTTTCTTTAAGGCTGCATAACCTTCCAGTGTATTATGCATATACCATATTTTCCTTATTAATTCATCTATTCATGGACATTTAGGTTGCTTCCACCCCTTGGCTATTGTGAAAAATGCTGTAGTGAACAGGGGTGTGTGACTATTTCTTTGAGAACCTATTTTCAATTCTTTTGGATGTATATACCTAGAAATGGGACTGCTGGATCATATGGTAGTTCCATTGTTAATTTTTTAAGAAACTTCCATACTGTTTTCCATTGCAGCTGCACTATTTTACATTCCTATCAACAGTGCAAAAGGATTCCCATTTCTCCACATCCTCGCCAACATTTGTTATTTTGACTTTTTTTTTTTTTGACAGTAGTCATCCAAACAGGTAGATGGTGTTATTATGGTTTTTATCTCCATCTCCCTAATAATTAGTGATGTTGAACATTTTTTTCAGATGCTTATGTGAAATAATAGAAAACATATATATTGGTCTCTGCCCAAAGTTTCTGGCACAGAGTGCCTAAAACCCTTGTGATCTCCTAAGTGATGAGAACACTAGGAATATCTTTTGTTTGAATATTTGGTTTTTGACCCCAGATCCTGACAAAATATACTAAACTCCTTGGAATTTTGTGGGTCTAGGCATGTCTTTCGTTCTAATGAGGCAATTCTGTGTGGGGTCCTGGATGGGACCTGGATGAGGGCTGATCACCAGAAAGGAATTTTCAGCCCCACACGTATTCTCTAGAGGAGAGAGGGGCTAGAAATGGAGTTGAAAAGTGATCATGCCTATGTGAGGCGTACCGTATGGGGTTCGGAGAGCTTTCAGGTTGGTGAATACACGGAAATGATGGGAAGTGTTAAACTCAGAGAGGGCATGAAAGCTCCATGTTCCATCCCACATACCTTGTCCCACAGATCTCTTCCATCTGGATATTCATCTATATCCTTTATCATATTCTTTTATAATAAACTGGTAAGCAGAAAGTAAATAGTTTTCCTAAATTGTGAGCCACTCTAGAAAATTAATTAAACCAGAGGAGGGGGTTGTAGGAACCTCTGATTTACAGTTGGTCAAAAGTACAGGTAACAATCTGGATTTGAGATTAGTATCTGAGGAGGGGATGGTGGTCTTGTGGGATTGAGCCTTTAACCGGTGGGGTCTGATGCTATCTCCATGTAGTGTTAAAATTGATATAAATGTAGGACTGTGGAAGAGAGGCTGTTTCAAGGATTGACCGCTGCCTCACCCTGCCTGACCGCTGCCAGATAGTTGCCAGATACTCATGCTAGATCCGGCTAGATCCAGGCCAGAACAGGACAGAGATTGCTTCTTACAAACCTGCTCAGGAATTGTCCTAGCCCTTCCCGGTGCCGCAGGCATGCTGATTCCTGTAACAGGCCCTCACCCTGCACTGGTCAAGTATGTAAAGTGTTTCCCCTTATCTGGGGTAAATCATGCCTCAGTCAGTACTCCAATCCACCCTTCCCTGTCCTGTATAACCCCTTACACCTGTCATGTGGCACAGAGGATATCCAAATTGTCTTGCCCCTGCTCAAGATACACCTTTATAAAGGAATATAAATTCCTTTAATAAACTCTTGATATAATGCTGGAGTTGTCAGCTTCTTTCTTTGGTTTCTTGGCCCCGGGGAATTTTTCCAATAAGGACATCCAACACATGTCAGAGAATTGCTTGGTGTAGGGAAAACGCCAACACATTTGGTGACAAGAAGTGTCAGAAGTGAGGTGCTCTATGTGAGAGTAAAGGAGATACTCAGGAGGGAAAACTAAGAGGTCTTTCTCCAATACAGCTTGTTGGCCATTTGTATATCTTTTTTGTAAAAATGTGCTTTGTCTATGTTTCAACTGGATTGTTTATTTTATTTGTTGAGTTGTAGTTCTTTATAAGAGTTCTTTATATATTCTGGATATGTAACCCCTTGTATTAATTCATAGAACAGATAAATGGTCTGCAAATATTTTTCCCATTCCATAATTGCCTTTTCATTCTATTCATTGTGTCCTTTGATGCACAGAAGTTTTTAAGTTTGATGTAGTCTCATTTGTCTATTTTTGATTTTGTTGCCTGTGCTTTAAGTGCCAAATCCAACGTCATGTAGCTTTTCCTCTTTCTTTCTTTCTTTCTAGTAACTTTATAGTTTCTGGCCTCACATTTAAGTCTTTGAACCATCTTGAGTTAATTTTTATATGTGATATAAGGCAGGAGTCCAAATTCATTCTTCCACATGAGAAAATCCAGTTTTCCCAACACCATTACTTGAAGAGACTATCCTTTTCCTAACATTTGACTATATAGATGAGGGTTTATTTCTGGGCTCTATTCTGTTCCATTATTCTGTTTCTGTTTTTATGCCAATATCATAGTTTTGATTATAATAGCTTTTATTATGTTTTGAAATCAGAAATGTGAGGCCTCCAGCTTAGTTTTTCTTTCTCAAGATTATTTTGGCTATTCAAGGACCTTTGAAATTCCGTATGAACTTTAGGAATTTTTTTTCTATTAAAATTCATATTTTTTCTATGTAAAATATGCCTTTGGGATTATAACAGGAATTGTGTTGAATCTGTAGATCACTTGAGTAGCATGGACATTTGAACAATATTAAGTCTCCCCATCCACAAGCACAGACTATTTTTCCATTTATTTGTATCTTCTTTAATTTCTTATAGCAATGTAAAACCATAAGTTTTTAAAAGGCCACTTTGTTTCTAAAACAAATTCCTACTCACTTATCAAACAATGAAATGCATTCACTGAGTATGATCACCCATTAGCTACACCAACTTATTCTACATAGTTCAAAAACAGATAGCTAAAGAAGGATATTAATAGTCTTATTTACAAGGGCTATCATGAGATCAAACACAAACAAGATCAGAATGATCAGTCCCTAAATTTTAGTAATTAAAAACAAAGCCCTGAGGTAATTCTCCATAATGTAAATATAGTATTAATATAAAGTAATTCCTCATTCTTTATTCTAACATCTAAACACTGAGCAGCCACTTCCTACCTTCCAAACCCTGCCACATAGGCACTATGGAATCTAAGTTAAATAAAATGAAAATGATTTCAAGAGTTCAATTAACAGTTCAGAGCATTGTTAATATGTCAAATAAAACAGATTAAATATCTAAGAAAAGTTTGACAAATAAATTATAAGACACTGTATGGTATGAAAATTCTAACACATTAATAGGCTACCCAAAAGAAGACCTGAGCAAACAATAAGACAATTCATGTTTGTGGACAGAAGAGTCATCATCCTAAAGACATTTTTACTCCAAGTTAATATTCACGTAAATAACTAGCAAGATTCTTTGTTTATGGAATCGCCAAGTTAATCCCAAAGTTCATATGAAAAATATGCAAAAATTAACACACAAGAATAGCTAGGGGAAGACTTTTCTAAAAAAGGTCTAAAAAGCTCTCTCTGCTAGCACCTTGATTTGACCTTCTGGTGTGGCCCCTTCAGGTGTGTATATCTACCTCTGCCAGGACCTGTGGGTAATAAACTTCTCTATTAAAAAAAAAAAAAAAAAAAAAAAAAGTCTAAAATAGAGCCAGCACTACCAGATACTAAAATATATTGAAAGGCCTCCAATACGAATGCAGAATGTTCCTGGCACAATGGTTTTCAAGACTCAGATATGAGGCAATGGGGGACAGTGATCCCTGAGACATAAGAAACAAAAAAGGAGAGCCCTAAGGTTGTCCCGGCTCACTGCCACTGCACAGGGAGGGTAAACTGAGGCAGAACTCCAAAGACCCCCTGAGTTGAAGAGATGCAGCTAAGTCCACGGAAACCAAGACAGCAAGAGTTCATAGGGCAGAGTACCAAAGAGGAGGAAGCTGCATAGAGAGAGAACTCCGGAGATTTGCAAAAAGTCCCAAATATTTAACAGTATAGAACATGCATGTGAGGAAACTACTAGAGGCCCAGGAAAGAACCACCCAAAAGGATTAGAGCAAATAGTGTCTGGCACTCACACAAGGCTGGGGAAAGTACTTGTTCTCAGCAGCCATTATGTAAAAACTCCTAAGTCACAGAGGGTACTAAATTACTCTTGCCTCTGGAAGGTCTTGCCTCAGTAATGAATAATAAGTCCTGGACTAAACATGGATACAGGCCCACCTAACAAACCATAAAAGCAAGACCAGAAAGTATGAAACTGTTCCCAAGTAAGTTAACTGCATCCCTGAACAAAGCTCAAGAAGATTTATAAAAAGACAAAAATACCTAGCACCCACTAAAGTAAAATTCATCATCCAATCAGATTGCCAGGCATGCAAGAAAGCAGAAAAGCAAGACCATAATAAAGAGAATATCAGTCAATAAAAATAGTCCTTGAATCAACATACAAGTTAGAATTAGTAGAGAAAGACAATAAAAGGTATTATAATGGTATTCGTATTTCATCAAGTTAAAAAGATGAATATGTCCATTAAAAACTTGTATATATATATATATGTTCATAGCAGCATTATTTATAATAACCTAAAAGTGAAACAATCCAAATGTCCACCAACTAATGAAGAGATAAACAATATGTGATAGTCATCCAATCAAATATTAAGTACTAATACATGCTGCAACATGGATGAACCTCACAAGCATGCTAAGCAAAATAAAATAGTCGCAAAAGATCACTAATAGTATAATCCCATTTTTATGAAGAATCCAAAATAGGAAATATAGAGTAAAAGAAAGTAAGTTAGTAGTTGCCTAAGGCTGGGATGGAGAAGTAACTGCTACTAGGTACAAGGTTTCTTCTGGGGAAAATGAAAACATTCTAAAATTAGATTATGGTGATAGTTGCACAATCCCATAAATAATTTACCTCTCAAAATACTATTTTAAAAATACTTAAAATTTAAAGACTTAAGATTGAATTTAATATTAAAATACCATATAAAATACACTATTACCCCCAAAAACTACTGAAATATACACTTTAAAATTGTGAGTCTTATGGTTTGTGAATTATATCTCGGTAGAGCCATTATTTTAAAAATACAGTTAAAAAAAAAAAGTAGAGACACAGAAGATATAAAAAAGACCCAAATCCAGCTTATCTGAAGGTGAAAATTATAAGCTATGAGATAAAAAATATACCAGATAGGATTAATGGCAGATAATAAAACAGAAGAAAAAAGGATCAGTGAATTTTAAGGCATAGCAGTGAGCCTATCCAAATAAAACAGAAGGAGAGAAAAAACTAAACAAAAAAATGAAAAGAGCATCAGTGAACTGTGGGACAGCTTAAAATGGCCTAATATACAGGTAACTGTGTACTAAGGCAGGCAGAAAAATATTTAATGGAATAATGGCTGAAAACTTTCTAAATAGATGAACTCTATAAACCTACAGATCCAAGTTCAATGAATCTTAAGCACAAGAAACACGAAGGAAACATCACTGTAATCAAATTGTTCAAAACTGATGATAAAGAAAAAATCTTAAAAGCAGCCAGAGGGAAAAGCCCATACTATTTACAGAAAAGCAGATATAGAGGTATCAGATTTCGGACTGGAACCAAAGCAAGTGATAAGACATCTTGAAAGCAACATCTTGAAAGAAAAAAGAAAAATGCCAACCTTGATTTCTACACTAAGCAAAAATCTTTCCAAAACAAAAACATAATAAAGACATTTTTTAGACATTCAAAGGATGAAAGAGTTCATCACCAGCCGACCTGCACTACATGAAAAGTTAAAAAAAAAATCCTTCAGGCAGAAGGAAAATGATACCAGTTGGAAATCTGGAACTACACAAAGGAATAAAGGGCACTAGAAATGGTAACTATATGGGTAAATATGTAAGATTTTTCTTATTTAAATCTCTTTAAAAGATAATTGTTTTAATGAAAGTAATAAAAATGTACTGAGGGGGTTTATAACGTATGTATAAGTAAAATGCATGAAAACAATAGCATAAAGGCCAGGACAAAGAGAAATAGAAGAAAACGCATGAGAATTCCTTGATTACTTTGTTGAGTCCAACTATCACTTAAAATCTAGAAGCCATGAGAGAAAAGATAGCAGATTCACCTATAAACTTTGCATGGCAAACACACATCACAACCACAACTATAAGAGAATCAAAAGGCAATGACAAATAGAAAACATATTTATAAGTCATTACAGATAATAATTTCCCTAATGGATATAAATTGGAAAGAGCCAATAGCCCAACAGAAAAATGGGCAAAAGATATTTATAGCCAGTTTTCAGAAACAGAACTCATGCTTTTAAGAGAAATACAAATGAAAACTACATTGAGACTATAATTTTCCACCTGTCAGACTGGTAAAAATCCAAGTTTGGTAACCCACTCTGTTAGTGAAATTATAAATAAATCCTCTCATACAATGCTGGGATTGTAAATGCGTATAACTTCTATCGGAATTACAAATATACCTCTAATTCAGCAATTCACTTTGAAAAGTCATCCCCAATGCACTTTGTACATATGAAATAACATATGTAACAGGTTATTCAATACAGCATTATTTTTTATAGCTAAAGAATGAAAACACTTCAAATGAGTATCAATAAGGGCTTGATGAAAGCTCTTATGTGCATTATAAAGTGAAATTCTATGTAGCCATAAAAAAGAATGAGGAATTCTCTATAAAATTGAAAGAGCTCCAAGACATATCATATTCCATCAATTCTAAGATGTATATTTTTTTCACATTTGAACATCTCTGAAATTATGCTGTATCTTAAAATCTGTGACTTACAGTTATAACTGGCAGCATGTTTCCTTTCTTTGAAGTACTTAAAATAATACATTCTATCATATTTTAGAATCAATTAAATATGGTATCAGTAGTTCATCAAGCATCTATTAAATGTAATGTAGTATCCTGGCCTGTATCCTGGAACAGAAAAAAAGATATTTATGGGGAAATCCAAATTAAGTCTGGAGTTTAGTTAATAGTTCACATCAATGTTAGCTTCTTAGTTTTGACAAGTGTACTATGGTAATATACAATAACGTTAGGGGAAATGGTTGAGGGATATACAGAAGCTCTCTATATTATCTTTGCAACTTTTCTGTAAATATTAAATTATTCTAAAATAAAATTTGCCAAAATAATAATTTTAAAAGAATATTTTACATAAATGTGTTTTTAAAAATTTGAATAAACACAAGAACTAAAACCCCTGGGGGATAGCAGGGTGGGAAGAACTAGACAGGTATGAGCAGGAGACTGTTCACACTTGTCTCAGAACCTCGTGAATGTATTTACCTATTCAAAACATCAAGTTTAAAAAATTACAAAAAGGTACTTTATAAAGGGACAAAAGGGATAAAGAGGAGTTATTTTAAATAAGAGTTTATGTTTACAACCTAGAGATCATGACAGGAATCCATGTTCTGCCTAGGAAAGTCTACAACTCCTAAACCCTATTTTATGGAAATGAATTCATATACATCTTCTTCAATACATGAGCCCCAAGGAAATAAATATATTATTATATATCCATACAATGGAATAATATGCATCCACTAAGCCGTATATTTAGACACATATTTGACAATAAAAGATTCTACTGTAACATGAGGTGGAAAAAAGCAATGATAAACAGTATTTATCTTGTTGATATAAAAAATCACAGACATATACATGTATATAAATATGTACTAAGCAACCTAAAAGGCTAAATGTGGTAGTTTGGTAAAGCTGTTCAACAAATATTTCCCGCTCCAGGCCTAACAGTCACATTCCTGTCCCTCTGTGATTGGGGAGAACTATGTGATGAATTCTGGCCAATGAGTTGTGAGTGGAAATGAGCATTTAATTACTGATTCAAGACCTTTCACAGCACCTTTTTTCCTCCGGCACAGGGACCACCAATGTTAGAGACAAGTGCTGCTCATTAGCCTAGGTCCCAAGCAATTACAGTAAGCTGAAGCCCCTGCTTCCTCACAGTGGATGAGAAACCTCAAGAATTAAATCTTTATTTTAAGCTGCTGAGATTGAGGCTAGGGGCAGTGAGGAGGGCTTGTTATTAATAGAAAACCAAGTCTAAATGGACTGAGAAAACATCCTTGCTTGTAGGATCACTGACTTTTTTTTTTTTCTTTCTGTGTTGTCTTTTTTAAAAATAATGAGCACCTGTATCTTAGAAACTTTATTTAGGGGTGAAGGTGAGATACAAATCTTAGCATGAGCCTTAGCATCCAGCAGATATTGACAACCCAGAGGCAATTATCATCACATCTCAAGCAGCTTGAAAGCAACCTCCATTAGGATCCTCCAGCTCCCTTTGTTCCAATTCTGTGCTGAGTAATGAAAGAGCAGTGGAAAAAACAAGGCCCAGAAACAGTGGGAATAATATGCTGTAATTTGCATGAGGATACAAACATATATAATACATCTGTACACACATATAAACATATATTTGTAAATACATAGAAAAATCTCTGGTAAGACAGACATAGGAGAGGTTAGTTATGTCCGATTCTGAAGAGGGAAAAGTGGTGGGGAAAGTGGAAATCTTACTCTGTGCTGTTTACTCTTTCGTATCTTTCAAATTTTGAACCATGTACATGTATTATCTATTCAAAGTATAAATAAAATGAAAAAAGACAGCTCTAGGTGAAGAAGTAAACTGAGTATTGTTTAGTGGGCCCCATTTCAATAACACAGAAAACCTACTACAGGGGCCTTACGAGGACC
The DNA here is from genome assembly GCF_902729225.1 of Pteropus medius. Classification (NCBI taxonomy): domain Eukaryota; kingdom Metazoa; phylum Chordata; class Mammalia; order Chiroptera; family Pteropodidae; genus Pteropus; species Pteropus medius. The sequence goes on along the minus strand of NW_024349125.1, from coordinate 221,586 downwards.
AATGATAAACGTCGTGAACCCAGAATCATGAATACACCTCTAAAACATGGAACATGATCGATTAAAGGGTGGGGGAGATCGCCAGCACTACTTTTTCAAGCAAATTCTAAAATCTGCCCACTGATATTCAAGAAAATGAAGAAAAATTACTTCTAATGCTTTCAAACTCAAGGCTTTTATTATTGACTCTTGATCCCATGTGAAAGCTTCAGTAGTGTTAAATTCCGCCTCTTACAAGATTAGCAGTATGACATTTCCCCCTCCACTAAGAACAGTAGACTAAATTATTATTTCCAAAGAAAAATGAAAAGGGACTGTGCAAGGCTTTAATAATATGGGGAAAGCATCCAAAAAGGTAGGAAAATAGCACTTACTTACACCACATATCGTAAACTGTGATTTCCCTACTTTGTATCTGTGTAACTTTGCACACACATATGATACACAGATTATAAACTCTTGAGCTATTAAGTCAGTAGACTTATTTATCTTGAAACATTCCCAAGAATACCTAACACTTGTTATCTGGCTTTAGTAGAAATAAATGACATAAGGTAGCTGACTTCACACGCACGCACAAACTCCATTTAGCTGGGATGAGGAGTTCCTGTACAGAATCAGCAAAGTCTCCATGGAGATCCAGTCCTGGCACTCTACATTGGCAATGGCTCAGCTCTTCCAATTACTTCACAGTCACTGAAGTCAGGACCGTCTCTGCCCATAATTCTTCTAGATGCTAATCGCACAATTGCTTAGTCAAACCTCCAAGCTACAGTGATGTTTATAAAGCCTTTCATAAAAATCAAAGAACTTCAAACCATCCTTAACTGCATACTGATCTTAACTTAGTTTCCTTAAACAATTCCTTGCAAAGGCCTCATTAAACCTGTTTTAACCAGCTTAGTACTCTTGCACTGGTTCTAACAAACCCGCCCTGTCACCTGCATTCCTTTTCTCAACATTTGCTATCGAAAATGCTCCACCAGGACACAACATAGTGACACTGACACACTCAACTCGGGATAATGGTGGAATGCTAACTAGCTAAAAACTTACAATAATAGCATTAAAAGCACACAGAAAAAAATTAACAATACCGTAACTGACGACAGGAGGCACTGTAAGAGCTCTCCCCATAACTCTCCCCTTTTCAGCACACTTTCCAATTGCACCAAAATTTCTTTCAGGGCTTTCTCTGGCCTATAGAGCCCATTTTGGCTACCCTCACAGTACTACAAAATTATCACTCATCCTCAAGTTAATGATGTAGGAGTATCCCAGGCCTCTCGACCCTCGTCTGTCCCATACTGGCTCTCAGATTTCCCCTATGGGATCAAACTCCAGCTACCACAGTAGTAACTTGCTTAATAATGAGCCATCTATGGCTGACCTTCCCGACCCTCTCACTTCCCAACTCCCCTTTGAGAGCTTCCTGCAATCATCTCCCAAAGAAAGTACAGTTGACCCTTAACCCATTTTCCGTTTAGAAAAAAAGTATGGCTCACTTCCAGCGTTAATTTTACATAAACACATTCTTTGAGGCTGAAGCAAATCTGGTTTTCAATGTGAAAATAAAATATCAAAACTGTTCTTAGAGTTATTTCTAAGCAGAACTTGTCTAATCCTAATATAACAAAAATGTATACATAAATCGGATTCCTCAAATGAATCTTCAGCTAACAACTGTTTGAGAATGATGTTAACATTATGCACAAGAATGCTACGCATAACATCACTGACATTTCAGTGATGGAGAATTACTATATTCTGTAAATGGAAATAACACTACTAAAAACTGAATGCTATAAATAGAATAATGTCATTTGTTTCCAAAGACTATCAATACACTAGAGTGATGCGAAAATAATAATAAACATGAGATATTTCGTGACAAACTTTGAGGGTAAGGTTAGGACTGTAATCTGTGAATTATCTTGGGGTAAACACTATAGCCACAAGTGCCGCCGGCAAGTATTCACAGGGCAAATGGGAAATGAGTTAAATAACACGGGTTTGAACTGCATGGGCCCACTTACAAGAGATTTTTTTCAATAACTACCTGTACTGTTTTCAGCCTGTAGTTGGGAGGAGTCTGTGAATGCAGGGCATACTGTATACACTGATCTACAGCATTTTACATAGGGGACTTGAGCAACCGTGGCGTTTTGTACTCCAGAGGGTCCCAGATCAATCCCCCACAGATACCAAGAGACAACTGAGTTTTGGGGGAATCAAAAGTTATATGCAGATTTTTGTGCATAGGCGGGTGCCACAAATGTCAGTGTTGGTCAAGGGTCAACTGTACTTGTGTTGGAGTCTTTGACTCAGTCTGTTCTGGGGGAACCCAAAACGAGACACTGACAACAGTTTTATATATGCCTACTTATTCTTAGAAAAATATTTTGAAGACAATAATTACAATAAAGTAGCACTGCACATGGTTAAGTTAAATAGGGTGCGTAACAGATATGTAAGAAACTGGCATTAAAAATTGCTTTGTGGCAAAAAAACAATTAAACTTAATAATCTAATTCACAAATCTCTATATTAGTATAAGATTTGTTTTCTGAAACCATTTTAAAAGAGTGCTTACTCCAAAGCTTTGATAAAAAAAAAAAAGTCCACGTTTATTGCTTAGCCTTCAAAATATCCCACATTTTTATTTTGGAAATTCCCCAAAGTGTCACATTAAGAAAAACATTCCTTTAACACTGTGCTTGGAAATAGTTATCCTCTGAATCCACAAATTTAACCTCTAAAAATTTATTTGATCAAAATAATCTGAATAGTTCCTAACAGATAAAGGCTGCTGAAGGTTTATCTTCCTTTTCCTGCTCTCCTGAATAAGAGAGATTTCATTAAAGTATTTTTTCATTTTGGAGCAAAGTTGTTACTTAATTTAGATTAGATGCCATGTCTTGCTGCTTGTTACTGGCAGAATGTAAGACAGGTCTGGGGGTTATGAAGAGGGTATTTCCCCAACCTGGGGCAGAGTCTATCCCCAATCCCAGCAGTCACCCCCCTGCACACACACACTGTCACCACAGTAGGGGCAACGGTGCTGTCAGGAGACACTTGAGAGAAAGCAGAGATTTGTATATTACCGTGATCAAGAACAGTTATTGCTTGTTCTAGACGAAAATATCAGTCTTTTAAAACAGAAGCCTAAGGCTCCTTTCCAAAGATCCCATTCATTAGAGGTATCCATCACTGAGTATCCATGACATTTAGATATTAGATAAGCTTCTCTGTGCAATATAGATATGGATATGGATATGAATATGGACATGATCACCCAGTTTTGTATACTGATGTCACTTCCCAGAGATCATGGGTCAAATCTGAAATCTCTATTGTAGCTCTTGCAACAAGTAACCATTGCAAGGATGAGACCATAAAATGCACTCAAACATATCCTGAGTGAATTTGTGCTTTAAGCCCTTTCAGTCACAATAGTTTAAAATTAGAATGCAGTATTAATAGTGGAGTTAAAAATTCCAATCTCAGTTGTGTTTGCTAGCTAAATTCTAAGCTTCTTTGACAGTTTACTGTCAAAAAAGGAAAGAAATGCATCTTAAGATGCTTCAGTTCAGGTATTAGGCGCTTCTAACAAGCTATCTAATGACAGTATTACAATAAAAAATTCCAAGAACATACTGAGAACAGCTCCCCAAAATGTAAAACCATAATATTAATTGTTATACATTCATGTCAAAGCAATTCTTCCTCAGCACCTACAAAAGAATGTGAAAATCAGAATGCTTTTCAGATCAAGTCACACACACCAAATCCAGTTCTTAAAATATTTAGCGTTCTTCATCTTTTATGCCTTCAATTTAAGAAGCAATACTCAGTTTATCAGGCACTCTATAATTACTTCTTACCAATAAATAATGTATTCTTAAGAATAAACAAGATATCTCACTTTAAATTATATCCTCTGGGATATAAGATTCAAATTAGAGATGAATTAATTGGAATGCAGACCTTTCACTTTGGCTGTTTTAGCAGAGATAGGGTTTTTAGTATATTATTAACTATATGCAGTCAGTATATATGATTAGTTAGTTATATACCAAAATGAAGCTTTTTACCCTGGTTTCTTTTAACAGTTAACACACACACACACACACACACACACACACACACACTACACACACACACAAAGACATCATAAGACAAATCATTCTCACCACATATTGGAAAAAATAATTCTCTTCTTGTAGGAATTATCAAGTGATATTTCTATCATAAAATTCTTTCAAACCGACACTGTCTCAATGAAGGAGAGAGCAAAACTACATAATGACTGATTCCTTCATTACCTGTCTTCATTGAGATGATGACTTAATCTTTCAGGAATAAAGAGCAGGTCGTTATAAATCTTCACATCCCCTTCTTCCTTCCTCAATAATACTTGGCCCAATCCCTTGCTCAAAGTAGTTGCTCAATAAATATTTGTTGAATGGATGGATACACTAATTAATTCCATAGCACAATTCATACAAATATAAGAGTATAAATGAGCAAATGGCACAGAATGATTCAACTGTGATGGTCCTAAAATAGAGGGCCTTGCAGAATTCAGAATCTGTAATGATATTATAGCATTAAGGATTTGGTATAAAAAGATCCATGTCATAAATTACATAGCAATGCCAAGGAAGTAATCTTACTTTCCAATTAGAACTGGAAAAAAAGAACAACAAACATCATCAATATGAGATACATGATGTTTTTCTTTTGTGAGCAGTACCCTGCCAACCAAATTTTAATGGTATAAAAGTGAACTACCTGAGAAATAAATTCAATATGTGATATTACACACTTAGAATGAATTCACCCAGGCTAGCTTCCTCAGCTTTTCAGACTCAAAGACAAGGAGACCCACTTTTTGAAATAACTGGTGAAAAATCATTCTAAGAGAACTGCTCTTCTAGAATATAAATACTAATAATTCAAGGAGTTGAATAAAAGACCAAGAGGACGGTCCGAAACCTTTTTATAAATTAGGGAGGAAAGTATATATGAGGCCATTCAGATTTGTTCTTTTGATAACTGGCCTTATTTGAGGAATTTGAAAACCAAAGGGAATCAGAATACTTTTAAAAATTCTTTTAAAAAGTAGACTATAAAAGAGTTTCTCTGTTCCCAAAGTTCAGGTTGGCATTTCATGACATTTCCCTCCTGTCAAACATAGTAAATAAGACATAAGCCTCTCCATTAAGCAAAGAAATGCTAGAAATAACCTAGGGGTGGGAAAAAAAAAAAATCAAGAATAGCTGTTATAACAACTCATTCTAAGCATCTTTTCAGCAAGAGCCTATAAAAGTGAAATTCGATTAAAACAGAAAAAGTTTAGTGTTACCAAAAATATCCACCATCCAAAACATAGCATTCATAATTAACCCAATAAAATATCACAGAAACTACTTTCAGCATTACCTAGACACAGAAACCAACACAACTTTTCATATAAAGACAAATTTCAACTTAAGTTGTAAACATACGAAAGATACTCTACAGTTATAGAAAACTGAATCTGCTACCTACAACTAAATTTAAGACAAGCAAACAGGAAGAGACGGAACCAAGAATCACAACTAACAGATTAAATCTACAGTTTAAAAATCATCAGAAAGAACTGCAAAGTAGAGTCAATGATCTGAATACCTTTGTTGGAGCAGTATCCATGAAAAGCTATAGAAAAAAAAAAAGAGAGAGAGAAGGGCGTAAAACTTTCACATAAACTCCAGAATGCAGATGAGACGTACACATTCCAGTTAAATATCCTTGTATTTAGGAAGTTAAAATAAATTTTATCTTGGAAAATGTTTTCAAAGGTAATCCTGCCTCATATGGTAGTTAGCACTTCTAGAAATTAAGTGACTAACCTCAGAAGCTAAAAACCAAATAATGTAAAGAAACAATACTTGAAGATTGGTTAGCTCCTGCCTAAACCAATACAATCTCCCACACTATCTCTCCACTTTTTGCCCACAACAACCCTGCACCTACTTACCTCACTCATAAAGATGCCTGTCCTAAGTGAGGAACTGCTTTGAAATATTCAAATAAACCACTCTAGTCATGCTTTTCAACTTACAGATAATTATAAAAGTAATTTTAATGTGAAGGACCTTAAAGGATTAACTAAGATTAAAAATATTCCATAGCTAAGCTGAGAAGGGAAACTAAATACCGGCTATTAAAATTATTCTTTCCCAGTAGAATAAAAAATAGATTTAAAGATTTAATTTATGTCTTATTTATGTCAACGTCCACACCTTCCAAATAAATTGGGTCTTTGTGCTACATATTAAGCACGGAAAGGCCTTTTGAAAGGCAATTTGTTTTAACCCCCTCCCCCCCCAAAAAATGCCTTATCTACCAGTAATCTGCACCACCAGTTTCAAATCTTTTGGATCTGTGTAATACTCTCTTAAAACAGATGTACTAGAGCACAGTCATGCTTTAAATTAACCACTATGAAAAATTTATATTCTTTCAGTAAATAATTTAATAATTTAATATATTTATTTTCTATAACCTTCTACCCAAGGCTCTTCCATGAAGCCTTTGCATCTTTGTGATGACCCTTCAATAAGCTTAGCTGCAATTTAATATTAAGCAATATAAAAACTCTTCAGTATAATAAAAACACATAATAGTCTCAAAAACAAAGAAAGGGTTTGGGTTTATTCTTCCTCTTACAAAGAATCTTTAAAGAGAAACCTTCACGTTTTTTTCCCAAAGCAGAAAATTAACAAGGTGCCAAGCCTTCTCTGCTGCTCTCACAAACACTGAGCCAGCCTCATCTGGAGTGTTTGTGCCCTGAAGATTAAGCTTAGAATCAGAGAGAGGAACACACTGCATTTTCACTGTGCTGATTCACTGAACCTTTTGTGCAAGTACATGTATTGGGAAATGTCTGCTTCTGAGCTGGAAACTCTTCCAGCAGTGATGACTGTCTCAGTCAGCCCTTACTTCACCAGCCTGGCCCACTGCTGCCACACTTGTAATACTAGGGATCATCGACTGAGCCCTTGCTGTCAACGAGGCACTAAGCCAGGCACTTCTCATGCTGCCCCTTCATTTCATCCTCCCAACAAGTCTTTAGACTCTTTATTTTTAAACAGATGGGGAAATCATGATTCCAAAGGTTAATAATCCGGCTGTGTTCAATCCCCGTGTGGGCAGACATGCTAGCTTTCCCTGGTGTCCTCATGCCTAACCAGCAAAATTAGCTCTGCAAAAACTCTACCCAACAAAATTTTTCTTCTCCAAAGATTTCAACCACAGGATGGTTCCTCTATATGCTGGTTCCCCCTCAGACTCTACAAGTGTTATTTTCTCACTTAACCCAGAAAACAAACCCCATGAGAACAGGGACTATCTCCAGCAGTGACCTATTTTTAGCACTTGAGGAAAAAAAAAAAAAGCCTGGCACAGTATTCATTACACATTTGTTGAATGAATGAAATATCTGGAAAATCTGGGCTGTGACGACGGCCAAATTGGAAAACACCATGAGCTCTAAAAGACCTGAATTGCGAACTTATTTGCTCATTTTTCCAAATTCGCCAAGTAATTATTCATCTCTCTAAATTCAACTTTACAGATACTACTTGTGGAGCTCCTATTATAACATCGTCTACCAGCCTAAGTAGCACAGGACTAACTAGCAGATGTTCAATAAACCATTTATACACAATTCTGTGAAGCAGCTTTATCTGTCAGAAAGAACAGAAGTTAGGTAGTCATAGCTTTCTCAAAAAGAAACCATCATTTTGGTCAAAATTACTTAACTCTGGGGTTATGGCTTCCTCAGAAGGAAAAGTGGATGGTTGTAATATTTCTAGATGATCACCTGAAAATCTTTCCATAAACAAAAGACCTGTCCTATCATTTCAAAGATCCCCAGAGACGAGCTGAGAAACTTCCAAGAAATGTCATTCCCATTCCCAAAATTCCTAGTCCCAATAGGAATTGGGGAAATTCACTCCCATTTAAAGGCACAGAGAAGTTAGTATGCACTGACTGGCAACTCCCAGCATTAGTACCACCTCTGTAACCCAGTTATTCCATCTTCTCATCTTTATGTCCAGCCATTCTGTAGTGGGGTGTGTGGCCAGATGCTAAACAGTAGTGACCACATACCTATTGCAGCACTAATGTTGAAACTGTATTATGTTTTTGTCTGTGTGTGGTGCTGGAATGCCTAAGGAATGAGACTTAAAGCAGATAACAAGACCAGCAGTAAAAGATTTTGAAGAATTAAGCAAGCACGTAAATCAAGAAAACCAATTCACATTATACACAAATTTAAAAGTAGAGAAATCATAAGAAGAAAAATGAATACTACATAACTTTGATGAGCTTCAATTATTGAAACTCAATAATCTACTACACGAAACTCTTGAAGAAAAATGAATTTATTTCCTCCTTGAATCAGTGCCCCGGGTAACAGCATTCCTTTTCTAACAAGAAAAATATACTTCAATCACTGCCAAAAATGAATATGCATGACTATTTTACATAGTAAGCATTCAATAAATACCTCTTGAATTAATGAATAAATTTTCCTCATCTAATGATGTCTAGTGTGATTTTTTTTTTTAATTCTAAAAAGAAAGGGGGAAAGGGTTGCTGTATCTGCTTCATTTTATTTGATAGGTATCCAATACACCATTTACCAGTGCTTTCAGATGACAATCCCGACCTCAACTAGAGCTTCTCCAATAAAATGATTTACTGTTATAATACAGACACTCTATAAAGGATAGACAATCATGACATACACTGAAAAAGAAATGGTTTTCAGACAAACCACTGAGAATCCTTTTTAGCCAGTAGTTAGTACCAATTTCCTTTACTAATCAGAAATTTAAAAAATAAAAAAGGTAAATAAATTGAAGTTTTGTACTATCAATCTTATAAATTATCAAACAGATTATGCAGTAGTGTCCTTTAAAATTTTTTCCCATGTTAATAAAGAGGAAAGGAGAATGCACACTGTCATTTATAGAGGGCCTATTTAAGGGATAAGAATATGGAGATCAAAAAGATTCTGACTTCTGGCCACAAAGAGGTTCGACAGGAAAATAAAAAACCCGACTGTGCCCAACATTATTTCCTTCAGTAATTCTTCCATCTTGAGAATTATCTACTTCCAAATCTGACTGAAAACCCTCCTCACTTCCCTTCTTCATCCAGCTTCCTTGACTTATAACTAATTCTGATCTTTACTCAGTATACAGTTTAAACTTTATTTATGACCTTTCTTTCACATGATACACTGCAACTGCACCAGGAATACAGCTCAGGTAAAAATCCATGTCACTGCACATGACAAGAACTGAGTGAAATGTCAATGACAGCTTGATGAGGTCAGAGTGGGAATAAAACCCACATCTGTATGCTTCAAGTAAAGACTAAATGCCCAGTGTAGTGGGATGTCTGGCTAGAAACTAAACAATAGTGACCACATAACAAAAGACTACAGAAACAAAAATAGGCATTAAGCATTCTATATTAAATGCACACACATTAAATAACCTGGGATCTATGGGAATTCAAAGTAATGATAAAAATAGCTGCAATAAAAAATGTCGAAGGGCTGAAGCAAAAAAAAAAAAAAATTAATGAATTTAAAGGCAGAGCGGGCAGAAGTGATAATGTGCATTAATTTTTACAAATCAGCCACAATGGGAAAGAATTTTCACAATACTACAACAAGCCTGGCGAGGATGCGGAATAACTGGTACATTACCGGTGGGAATGCTGGTGATGCAGCCCACTCTGGATAAAAGTCTGGCTCGAAAGATTACACACGGAGTTACCATGCGACCAACTCAGCAATTCCACTCCTAGATATATACCCGAAGGAACTGAAAACATGTTCACACAAAAACTTGTAAATGAAATGTTCTTAGCAACATTATTCATAATTGCCAAAAAAGTTCACTGATGGAGAAAGAAACCTATATATACTTTGGCCCAGCCTCTTTACTTCTAGTTTACAGATACAGACACACATGTAGGTTGACATGCACACTGATGCTACTGCAGCCATTTGCAGTAGGGACTGGAAAACCTGCAAGTAACTATCACCATTAAATAAATTACACTTCAGCCATACAATACAATACATGCAGCCATTAAAAAGAGGACTGCTCTTGCTGGTATGGCACAATTTGTAGAAACTTGAAGATATATAAAAAAAAAAAATGAAAAAAAAAAAGAAAATACTACTGGGAAGGGAGACTATATCTATGTTTCTCCTTTGGTACCATTTGACTCTAAAAATGTGCATGCATTGCTTTTTAAGTTAAGAAAACGATGACTGAGGGAAAAACAAGTTAGCAGGAATGGGACCAGTTTGTCATTTGCCAAGGATGAGGCCTCAAGTTTTCCCTATAGGGCCAATAAAAACCCACACCCTGCATCCAAAGTCACTTCAATTTGTCTTGTGTATCACGCTGAAACAGACCAATTTACTGTTTTCCCAGAAAGCCAAGACTGTCACTAAGGGACCACCTAGAGAAATCCCAGGGAAGGTTGACTCCCTTACTTCCCAGGAGTGAACTTACACCGAGGCTGGACTCTTCCATCGTCTGGGCTTGTAATCTAAATAATAGCATTTTGATTTTATACAATGCACCAACTCTTTCCTCAATATTCTGCTTGTGGTATTTTCTGAAGTTAATTCATTGGCCACTGTCTCAGGAAAGCCAGCCACATTGCATTTTGTCTCCATGAAGGAAGAGGAAGATTTATTCCAATGACTTTGTTGTCAAAAACTTCCTTTTTGATTAGAGCCACCTAAATGTTCCTTTATAGGGAGCTGTCTAAACAAGTTATAAAACATATACATATTTAAATCCACATATACTTTTTCGCTGTATCTACTTTGGCCTATGAAGTAATTAAAAGCAAATTAGGCAGTTTTGCCTGTACTAATACAATCGGTCTACTAAAGAATAGTGTGAAGAAAAAAACAATGTGCAAAACAAAATGCTGTATGCTACCGTGAAGAATATCTACGTGTATGCACTCATAGTCTATTTCTGGGAAGATTCATAAGAAACTAGGTACACGCATTGCCTCTGAGGAAGTTCACCTGGTGGCTGACACCAACTTTTCACTATATTCTTCTGTGTACCTTTAGAATTAAGTTCTGTACTCTGTAAGTGCATTATTTGCTCTAAAATTAAATGCTATTAAAGAAGTTCCTTTGAAGGGGTATAAATAACAAAAACATAAGGAATGTGTGGGTCCTCCATCCCCAGTCCTCCTCTGTAGGGCCATCCCAAAGGAGTGCACACCGTGGTGGGACCTGGTTTCATCAGCAAGCTAGCCTCACCGCCTACAGCAGTACACACTATCGTGGACCCGGTAGGTGCTAGCTGGAGACAAAGACTTAAGGCAATCACTTTCTCCTCCCTCCTCTGCACCCAAGGGCCACCCGACAACGCTGAGAGACCTTCCGCTCTACTCTCAGTTTTTTAAAAAATGGACCTTAGTTTCCAACTGTCCATCAACCTGGAAAGTAATTTATACCACATTTCTGTGTTTGTCTGAACAGTTTCTAAATTAATGTTCTGACCACTCCAGCTCACCTGGTACATCAAAAGCTAAGGGCAGAAAACACATTATAAAAACCCCAGACACGACGAGGTTTACACAAGATTTACACATTAGGCGCCACAGAAAACAGACTGCAAATTCCCTCAGAACTGTAGACGGCTATGCTGTTTACAAAGCGTTTCCACATACATCGTCGCACTTAATGCCTTCACCCGCTTCAGTGTCAATCCTGGCAAACCCGACAGCTGCCAAGTTGGATTTATTAGCCTTCGAGAATTGTAGAATCAGCACTAATAATAAAACAGGTATCAACGGGCTGCTTTTCTACCTGCGGTGGCTGGCTGCAATTTCTCAAAAGTGACAACTCTGGACATTCAGCACGCTGACCAGTTCAAATGCCATCCACGTGACATGTAGCTTCTTGAAGCCTGGGAGGGGAATGACCGCGTGCGCGCGCTAGGGAGAGGGCGGTGCACTGAGGACCAGGGCTAGGAGGTGTTTGTTGGGCCCCGCCAGGGCACGCCGCCCCAGGCGGGACTCCATTTCCTACTGAGCAGCGGAGGTCTGGCAAACGCCACACAAACAAGGCAGCTCCCTTGCGGGCATGTTCCAAGCGCTCGGGGAATCCTCTGGGGCGACTCGGAGGTTCAGACTTCCCTGAGGGCCAACCGAGCTGGCAAGCCCAGGAGGCAGTATCAACCCAAACTTAGAAAAAGCCCGAGGCGCCGAGTTGACGCCAGCCATTTAGAAAGGTGACCCTCGGCCCACCTTCCTGGGTAGGAGGGAGCCAAACGGATAAAGTTACAACTCCCCACAAACGCAAATGGCAACTCGGGGTAGGGGGGCGCTCCCCTGGAGCCCGGTTTTTGAAGGGGGTGTGG